>NW_021703782.1:48539583-48584048 GCF_005190385.1 Monodon monoceros | reverse complement strand
CAAAAACCCGAACGAACTTTTTGGCCAACCCAATATAACATTTTATAAACATTTAATATTAGATATATTTTATATATAAGTATGAATATAAAATATGTTTATATGTAATAAATATATGTATATAATTCTGTTCTTCAGTGATGAAATGTTACAAGGGTGGAGCAAAGAGTAGCAAGAATGAAAATTTCCAACTCTGATCATTATAATCAATAAGCAACTAAGCTGTAGAGAATAGAGATGGCAGTTTGGCAATCTAATGCTCTCAATAGTCCTACCAGTTGTTCAGAGTGGTGGCAACTAAATATGCTGAGTATCTCTTCTACTATTTGATCTTTCTTACTAAATTGATTTCTTTGAAGGCTTCAGTTACCTGCTAGATTTTCAGAAATCTCCATTCTGATTTTCTGCAAAAACCTCAGACTCACTGAGGTCCCAAACTGAACATGTTACCTGACTCCACCACTCCCCATTTTCCCAAACTCTCCTTTCATTATGTTCCCTGTGTCTGACATAGCTATTCACCTCGCAGCCCAGCGTAGCACCCTTAACATTTGTTCTACATACTTTCCCTCCACCACCAGTATTTAATCAGTTGCTAAGTCTTAATGTTTCCACCACCACAGGATCTCTCAGACCCAGTCTCTCCTTTCTACCCTTGTGTTCACATTAAGTTTTCCCTGGGTTATTGCAGTGGTCTTCCAATGCATTTCCCCATATGTAGATTTTCCCCTTCCATCTTGTCTGCCACGTTAGTGCCAGTTATCTTTCCAACACACAGATAAGGTCAGACCATAGCTTGACCCAAAACATATTTTGGCTCTACACTTTCTTCATGAAAGCAAAATTTCTTTATCATTGGCATTGAGGCCTATCCTGACTCCATCTGGTTTTTTAGTTCATCTGTCAGTTGGCAGAATTAAGGGTTCCCTTTGTTATGCTCATTCATCACTGAATTTACCTGTCTGAGAGCTATATAGTAGTCTGACTTATATAATCAATTAGTTGTGTATGGATTACCATATTGTGAGTCTGTGAGGTGATATTTTTTACAATTCATTATAATGGTCTCACCTCAATAAAATGCTGGCTTACTTAAATTGAAATTAACTGGAAGAGCACTCCTTCAGTGCTGCTTTTCAGTACACACTTGTTATGGCACTTATACTTTGCACAAACCATAGTTCCACCTCAGATTTTCCCACACAAAATTTTCTTAATTCCCATCAAACTATATTTCATGTATGTCTCTAGCAAACACTTAATGAGAATGAATAGTTTATATATTATTATACCAACGTAAAATTTAAAGTAAATACTTTCAGGTAATCCAAATTGCATATTTCTTCTCCTCTTTACTACTCTTCCTAAAAAAACCAAAAAAACCCAAGACTGAAAATTATTTCTGACAAAGAAAAACATTCTTTTCAGCATACCACTTAAATAATTTTAAACTTTGTCAGATCTATGGGGCCCCTGACTGTATATCTTTACTCACATAGACCATAAAATGACCAGTATAATGCCTTTTACTCACCCGGTGGGTACTCAGTAAGTGTTTGATGATAACAGTGATATACCAAATTAAAATGAACTGTGCCTGGGCCTAGCAAAAAGTAAGAGTATGTGAGATTTATTTCAGAAATAGAAGTATAATTTACATAAATCGTTAAAAAGCTCATTTTCAAAAATATACTTCCTTGAACTCTTACTTCACACCATATATAAAAATTAACTCAAAATGGATCAAAGACCTAAATATAAGAGCTAATATTCTTGATAAAAAACTTAGATATGAATCTTCATGAGCTTGGATTTGACAATGGATTCTTAGATTCGACACTAAAAGCATAAATAAGAAAATAAGAAATAGAGCTCATCAAAATTAAAAACTTTTGTGCATTAAAAAAACACACCCCAGAATGGGAGAAAATATTTATAATTCATATATTTGATTAGGGTCTAATATGTAAAGAACTCTTACAACTGAACAACAAAAAGACAACAACCTAATTTTAGAAATGGGAAAAGGACTTGAATGGACACTTCTCCAAAGAAGATATACAAATGACCAACAAACACATGCAAAGATGCTCAACATCATTAGTCAGTAGGGAAATGCAAATCAAAACCACAATGAGATACCACTTTACAACTACTAGGAATGCCATGAAACAAATATTTTGTAAATAAAGGAAAATAGCAAATGTTCATAGCAGCACTATTCAAAATAGCCAAAAGATGGAAACAACCCAAATGCCCATCAGTTGTTAAATGGGTAAACAAATGTGTTATAGCCAGACAATGGAATATTATTCAACCATAAAAATGAATGAAGTACTGGTACATGTTATAGCATGGATGTACTTTGAAAACAGTTTGCTAAATAAAAGAAGCCAGACACAAAAGGCCACATATTGTATGATTCCATTGAAATAAAATGTCCAGAATGGACATGTTCTGTCTCCATAGAGACAGAAAGCAGATAAGTGGTTGACTGGGGCAGGGGGAATAGGAAATGGAGAATGGCTGTTTAATGGGTATGGAATTTACTTTTGGGGTGATGGAAATGTTCTAGAGCTAAGATGATGATGATGGTTGCACAACACTGTGAATGTACTTGATGCCACTGAACTGTACACTTTAAAATTGTTAAAGTGGTTAATTTTATGTCCAGTGTGTTTTGCCACCTGACAAAATGTTTGTTTTAGTTCTTGGGAGGTATGGAATAGGCAGCTAGATTGTTGCTTACACAGAATGGCAGTGTATTGCACTGGAAAGTAGCATGACAGAGAGTCAGAGGAAACTTGGATTCTAGAACAACCTCTGTTATCAACTCAAAAAGCTTTGGGAAATAACTCACACAAGCTCCTTGGTCTTGGTTTTTCCTGGCTGTAAAATGAAGGGTTTCAACTAGATGAAATCTAAATTCCCTCTCAGCTCAAAAATTCTTTCACTGAAGTTATACAGACTTTTTAGTACTTAGATTCTAACCGTGCTTTATTTTGTTCTTGCTTTAATTTACAACAATAAAGTGAGAGCATGTTTCTAAACTTATAATAACATAATTGTATTTTGAATTTGGTTATATTCAACGCCAATAACCCATTTACAAATGTATACCAGTTAAATAAATCTCACGGTATAACTTGTAACCAGGTAGCCAAAAAGTCCCCAAAGTAATCTGAAAATATATTAGAGTATCTGTAAGGAGTATTTCCTTTTTTTATGCAAAGTTTTTTTGATATTTAATATGTTTGGAATGTGAACTTTTAACTTGTTAAACTATTGTAACATATTTGAAAATTATAGTAATTTGATTAAAATGTTGCCTGTAAGGCAAAAGGTTTAGTTAATAGAATCCATATGTAATTAAAATGCAGAACTAAACGTAATCAGACTCCAGCCACTAGTGCCTTCATATTGATAGTTTTACAGTGGCCTCTGGGGTTGAAAGTTTAAATGTTACAGAATGCAACAACACTGCAGAAAGCAATCTCAGCTGGCAGTTTAGCTGTTTTAAAGACATCCACATGGCTACTTGATAAGATGTGGCTATCGCATCCTCGATTTCCATCATTTTAGGGATATCTCCAGTTGGCAGGTGGTTGAAACACATGACTGGTGTGCTGGTGGAGAACCACCCTCTACAGCACTGTCACATAAACAACCCCAGACGAAGGTCCTTGCTATGAGCCAAGCCATGGCCTTTTCTTTTTTAATAATAGAGTTGCTTAATTTGGGTGAATTCATTTGAATCATATGAAAGTTATAGACACAACACTATGCACCAAGCCACAAAAAAAGTTAAAAAAATTTTTTTTCCTGAGCTTAAAAAAAATTATTTTCTCTGGACAGTTTTAAGAGTCCACATCCTGTGTTAGAGTTCTCTAATCATCACCAGCACAATTTACAGTCAGAACACACAGAGAGCCAGTTTAGACCAGCTCATCTGTTGATCTTGGCAGAGACTCTTCATCTCACTGTGTGCAGCTGCCACTTGAGAGCTGGGGGACTCAGCAGAGAGCTCGAGGAGGGTGGGATGCAAGGCTGGTCAAGGCATGAACACGTAGGCCTGCTTCATTTCAACAGTTGTATGTTGCTTAAAAAAAAAAAGTCCTTTTATTTTACTGCCCCCCCCACTTTTTAACCTGAAATTAAACGAGGACCTCTCATGAGCCACTGCGCTCCAGGCATAAGAAATTGTAATGTCTGGCTTCCAGAAACTGTCCCGTCAAAATGTGCTTCTGATTAGGTGGCTTAATTACAGCTGTGAAAACAATGTTGATTTAGCCCTCAGGATTCCAGGGCATGTCGGCCGTTATTAGCTAACCTTGGACTGAATCCACCATTTTCAAACTCTGTACCACTAAAGTCACCCTGCTTGACAACTTTTTATTTCAGCAGAAAAGTTGCCAGAAGCAAGCAACACATTTTTATGCAAAATATTGTTCGATGCACAATTTCAGCTGCAGCACTATTAGTGGTCATTAAGGAGATGGTTAACTTTGTACTTTATGAAGAACAAGGAAGTTCTGTTTGTAAAAACAGTAAGTTTTGAATAGTATTTTTAAAGGGTTGACTGACATAAGAATTAATTTTAATTCCTTTAATTCAGTTTTATTTCAAGTCCAGCATGTTGGTTTAGCCACCCAATTTTATTACACCTAAATTTTCCTGACAGTTTCATTTGCTGTTAGGAAATAAAATTGCAATTTTTTTTTCGATGGGGGAAATAATGGCTAGTTTTAAAAACGTTATGTTTGAAACTTGCCTTGCCTCAAGCTGGTTCAGACACAACCTTAGTTTACTTTTGGAAGGAAATGGACCTCATTAAATAGTTTTTAATATTTTAATGTAAGTATGTTTTTTCATAGTGAGAAAGCTTATTAGAATCATGTATTCACACCTGCAGGGAAAGTAAAAGTCTTAATAATTAGATGGTTCCAATATTTCGGGATTTTCAATACAATTGTCACTGATATCATAAATTTTAGAGCTACATATTTAAAGTAGTTCTAGTTCCATTGTATTTTAGATGACTAAAACTCCCCTTACATGCTATGAATGTTTTTTTTAAATTTGTCAGTATTTAAAAAGTGGCCATTAAATAGAAAGCAATACAAAAAAGGAAGGTGGGCAGCTGAACAACAAACATAAAGAGTCATAATTCTCATAATAATTTTGGAGGAAACTTTTGCTTGAAAATGCATGATTTATGCCAAACCGAATACTCAAGAGAGAGCTAAATGATTTCTTTAAAATGAAATCTCCCACATCCAAGACATTAAATCCAACCAAGTGGGTGGTCAAGGCACATCTTTTTCTACTAGTCAGACTCATTGAACAATTAAGGGACTCATTCCGAACCATGTATGGACAAGGAAACTTTTGTTCTAGTTGAATGAAGAGTTCATGCATAGGTAGTTGATTGTCAGGAATGGATGGGTGAATGAATAGTTGTGTTGGTGATACAGTGCACATGTCTTGAAGGAGAAAGCTGGGCAGCTAATTCAAAGTTGAGTTTAAATTAATAATCCCCAAATAATATCAGTAGCATATTCTAATTGACAGGTGCTATAGAGACATGTTCTATCTATATCTATTCCATTTATTATTTTATTTAATCTTCATATCAATCTTATGAGAGAAATATTATTTCCCTATATTGCAGATAAGGCAGCTCAGTCCCAGAGAGGATAAGTAATTTGCCTAAGATCGTGCTGTGTGGGATCCAAGATGGGAACTACTCTCTGTGTGTCCAAAGCCCATGCTTGAACTAAAGATGGAAGTAGACATTTTTCGTAGAAAATGGAATCCACGTTATGAAGAGAAACATTAAGAATGACTAAGTTTATGTTGAATGTGCCTTTAGGCTGTTAAGAGACAAGAACATTTAAACTTTAATAAAAGTTTTATAGTTTTCTGTGCAAAAATAAGCTAATTTTTTTTCTTTCAGTAAAAAGTGTGTATGAAGAGTGGCAAATTCACTAGGTCTATGGTTAAGGCCTTAGGCCTTTTACCTAGAACAAAGGACCTTCCTCTTTCCTTTTGAAGTTGTGTTTTGCACAGAGAGTTGAAAGTGTAACGCTTCCATGCTATACTGGTTTGAAGTTTGGATATATTGCATTTGTTCTTAAGATTCTATGTTAGCTGAGAAATTGGGAAGAAATAGCTGTCTTGGTTTCCCAGAACTTTGGCTTAGGGCATACTTTGATAGAATCTGAATTCAGCTTATTCCTTTGGATGTCCTTTTGTTCTCAGTGTTTGTCTGACACCAACTGGAAAGATACCCTTCCAGAACGTAAGGGCCAGCTAAGGTTACAGCTTTATGTATCTAGTCTCCACCATCTTATTTCTGATGAGTTCTAACTGAAAATATGAACTTGGTTGAAAAAATATATCATATAGATTGTATACAGTATAGATTCTATCTAATTTTATCATGATAAAGTGATAATCCTCCTGGTGGCTTATGACAAATTTTAAAATATTTTATTAAATAACATATTGGCTATTATAGATTCTTATGTATTCCGTTTTTGGCTTGTCTTGATAGTATAACCATATTTTTGGCGAAAAGAAGGCAGCCTAGGAAGGAGTTTTGAATCTAGATATATATATGTATACCTATATAGATATCCTATATAGAAATAGGTATTCATTATTTATATATTGTTATATTTTGCCTGTGGAGTAATCTTTGTTTAATATCTTGGTTCATGTACTTATATTTCCTGATTCATATTTATTTGAATATAAAATCTTCCAATTCTTTAAAATAAGCTAAGTGTTTTTCCTAAAGCAGGTAAAAAACCAAGAAATTCAAAGTAAGGTTATTAAAATAATTCAGATTTTATAACCACGTTGTTTCTTCTTTTAATGACACTGACAACCAAAGGCATCAGGTGTGTAGTAATGCTTTTTAGCTATATTTGAAAGAGTTTAAATTGGTCCCTATTTCAGAACTAAGAAAGCTAGATTTAGAGGGGTTTATCATTTATTAGAAACAGCCATTTAGTAAGTCTCGGTCGTATTTATCCCTGTTTCATATGGGTACCTCAGGGTGGGAGTGGGGAAGCCTAGAGAACAGATTTCTCACTTCCACCCGTATTCTAAGCAGGGTAACTTTACTTTTAGCTTATTTAGAAATTAAATTTCTGAGTAAGATTTAATTTAACAAAAGACTTCTGCATTAAAAAAGTTTGAGAGCCCCTGTCATATCAAGAAGACAGGAACAACAAATCTTTTTGCTTTACTTTATGTATAAACTTTTTAAGGAACAACTGTTATAAGATTTTGATTGCTGATGCTGATTTTTTTCATTAAATATATAACTTTATATCATTTGTTTTGGGGAGAATAGTGGTGTACATATTTTGGGTAAAAGCATATAGTTAACCTTTAAAGAAATAAAATCATGTGTTAGCACATGTTAACATGTATTTTTCAGTCTGCATCTTATACTTGACTTCAGTAAACTTAATAAAGACTCTTCAGAGTACCACACTGAAGCATGGCTTTCCTATATGCAGTCTTTGATCTACCTGTACATCTCGACACCTTATCCAGTTAAGCTCTAAGTCAGTTATGGTCATTTCTCTTTTTCAATGACTGAAGGAAATTTACAAGGGAGCAGAAGTGCAAAGGTAGTTGACTTCATGCCTCGACTTCCTTTTTGGTAGGGACGTTCACAGAATTTCCTTATTGGGAGTAAGGGGAGGACCCTTTACATAAAGCCAACCTTGCAGACTGAATTTGGGAGCCAACAAAGATGTAAAAGTTGGCCTGTCTATCAAACATTTCACTGATCTTCCCTCTCTGTCTTTCTCATCACAACTCACATGTACTCACTGCTCTACCTCTTCAGCATATCTACCTGTGATTTTTGAGGCACAGAGGATTTGAAGGGATGTGCTCCTAATTCAGTGCTATGGAAACACACTGGACTGAGGAGTCAAGAGTTAGGAACGTACTCCTGGCACTGCCATACTGTCTGTATGGTCCTGGGTGAGTGACCTCTCTGGGAGTTCCCACAATTGTAAAGGAGGAGATTTGACCAGATGATCTCTAGGGTGCCTTCCAGTACTCAACAAATGTTTTTTCTCTTTCACTTTATTAATTCTGTCACAACCTTCCGTCCTACTTGGTAACATTCCAAAGCATGTAGGTACAAATTAAAGGCTGTCTTCTCATGGGTTTTTGTCACTTCTATGTTACCTCCCCCATCTGGCAGGTTTTTCAGATGATTCAGGACATTCATGATGATAATGGCATCTGTTTCAGTTTCTGTTTTTTACATTAATAAATAAAACGAGTATTTAAACATTTTCACCTTTGTTACGGAATATTGATAGCCCCTGAATGCATAAAAAATTAGAATGTTGGCTAGTGGAACTCACAGGTAGTACTCCTGATTTGACCCTTGGTTAATTTATTACTTGGGTTGAGCAATTCTGGAATACCATTGTGATTTTAACCATTTTTATAGGTTAACTTTTTATTCTTATTCTTATTTAATTTGCACCCATAGGGTAACACTGGATAAGATAGGAGGCATAAGGAACACTGATGTTGAAATACAACGGTAGTAAGGAATCAAAAAAGAAAAATTGTTATGGAAATTTATTTCAGATGATCTTCACCAGAACCATAAGTTGCATTCATTGGATCAAAATTCTTATACCAACATTTTGGTATCTTTAGTGTTTCAAATCCAGTATTAAAAATAAAAAATTGTGAAATTTTATTCAAATTGGCTGCTCATTTATTGAAAAGACCCAGAATGTGTAGCTTGAAAAACACCCTAGACAATAAGCAGCAGCCCGAAACCCTCTTTTAACTAGTGATTTAGAAACAAAATATTCAAATATTATGTAAAATAAGCCAATTCATTTTTAATCACAAAATGCAAAGACCTAATATAAGGTTATCAATTATGGCATTTGTAGCATTACCAGTCTATTAGTTGTGGTTTTTTTAAACTTAAATTAATTTTGTTTTTTACTTAAATTAGTAAACATTAGTGTCAGGTTGTCTCTCTCACAAGCCTTGATATATGCTGATTCCTTTGTTTGTAATGTTATTTCCTACCTTGTGCCTAGTTGATTTTTCCCCAAGTTTTAAAGTCCAAGTCTCCCCCCAAACACCCTATATTACTATTATAACATTAATTTTACCATATTGTAATTGATTGTTAATTGACTAACCCCATTAGACTAGAAGTGCCATGTGAATAGGAGATTGTTCTATTCCTAGATATTAGCACAATATCTGGAACACAGAAATTGTTTGCTAAAAGTTCCATCACAAATTCCAAATTACGTAGACCAGCTTAAAGTTTACCAGCCTGTTCAGGAGTTCAGTTATCAAAAAGCCAAGATTGTGGTTGTGTTTGGTCCTCTGCCTCTGTGGGTTCAGAGATTCTTTATTATTAAGATCATTTGTTATGTCAAATTACTATTGAAAATGTTGTTTCTGTGGTCTCCCCAACCCCCTTTCTTAAAGGAAGGAAAATGGGAAAGGAAAGAAATTTCTCATATGTGGCTGTATTTGAACTGTTCACCTGAGATCAGGGATTGTGTCTTTGTTTCTATCTTATTCAGTCACTAGCATACTATTGAAGTATAATAAATAAGTGATGATGGTGGTGGTAAGGGATATTCTAGTTGACCATCTTGTAGGCCTTAAAAATAATACAAAGAATAAAAGAACTGTTCTTTTAAGGTCTAAGTTCAAGTAAAGAGAGTGCTTAGGATACATGTTTTAGTTTAGTAGAAATCATAATTTTGCAACAAATAATCCTTATGTGTTAACATTCCATATCCCTAAGGGAAAAAAAACACTATTTTTCTTTTTTTAGAATTTATTTTATTTATTTATTTATTGGCTGCATTGGGTCTTCATTGCTGCGCACGGGCTTTCTCTAGTTGCTGTGAGCAGGGGCTACTCTTCATTGCAGTGAGCGTGCTTCTCATTGTGGTGGCTTCTCGTTGTGGAGCCAGGGCTCTAGGCACATGGACTTCAGTAGTAGTGGCACGCGGGCTCAGTAGTTGTGGCTTGCGGGCTCTAGAGCTCAGGCTCAGTAGTTGTGGTACACGGGCTTAGTTGCTCCACAGCATGTGGGATCTTCCCGGACCAGGGTTCGAACCCGTGTCCCCTGCATTGGCAGGCGGATTCTTAACCATTGCACCCCCAGGGAAGTCCTATTTATGTTTCTTTACCATAAGAAATATACCATAAGAAAGATATAGGGTATTCTAGAAATTTTATTTTATTTATTTTTTTATATTAACTTGCTCTTTGCTTTATTTATGGATAGAAATCTTAAACTCTGATAAAGAGCTCCTACAACATTAGTAGCAATGTAGAACAGCAAATTAAAGAAAAAAAGAAAGAAAGAAAAAGAACAGTTTAAGAATCTGGTGGTAGGAATGTCAGCCCACTAGAGAATAGCCCTGAACCCTGAGCTGTAGCTGCTGAACCCAGACCAAACTGAGTAAGGAGACAGATCCTGAGTTAAAATGCTGGCTGTCTTGTCAGCTCTGTTTGATGTCAGTGTTCCCTTTGAAGATTTCCTGTTTTCTATCAGGTTCATGGCAACATAATAATGATCCAGTAGTACACATGTGTTTCTCAGCATTGTTAACAGCTTTGTCACTGTTGTCATTGATGCATTTAATTCAGTAACCCTAGAATTGGCATGATGGCAGCTGGGCATTAGTTTAAGGACAAGAAGAGCAGAAGTCAGACGCAAACATTTACTGATGAATTCAGAACCTCTGAGATGCATATGGAGTACATCATATAGAGGATGATAAGAACTTGTGCTTGCTTTTATTTCTGTAAATGGTGAGAACACTATATGTTTTAAAAAACAGGCTCATTGATATGAAATCATAACAATTAAGCATGTAATAACAATGAGTTAATATTTATTAAATGAATAAATCCCGTCTTAAAAAAATCATGTATTTATTTTGGGATCATATAGGAGAGTTGAGATATATCCCACCAATTACTTATGATGGAATTTTTTATGCAGTTGGGCTTATGAATTTATTTTTAAGTTATCAGACTGTACTATTCCCACTTCAGCTCCTTCCAAGGTTCCAGCCTGATCCAGGGACTGTCCTTGGTTTGGAAAAATCTTGGGAGCACTGGTAAACTTTTTCCTTTAGTGATTCTTAACAATTTAGGAAAAGAGATAAAAAAGGGTCAGGTCCCAAGAATCAACTTAATACCTTCAAGGAGTACATCAAATCACTGCTGCTCTTTCAAACCAGACATGTACATCTAGCACTAGATCAAGATCAAGGCCTTCAGGCCTACGTACATTTTTGATTTTGCTAAGCTTGGGGTCTGGAAGTCAGGTATTGTGTTTAATCATCCTTATATCCTTAGTCCCCACATTGTGCCTGACTCATTACTAAGTGACCAACAAAAGTTTGTTGCATCAGTCAATGAGCTTAATTCCTTTTTGAAGAGTTCTGAAATCTTTTAGAGCTTTCTCTTCCCATATTTTATGTAAGAAAGATAGTTGTATCTGCATATGGAGTTTTGAATACAAAAAGGCATAGGGCTTCCCTGGTGGCGCAGTGGTTGAGAGTCCGCCTGCCGATGCAGGGGACATGGGTGTGTGCCCTGGTCCGGGAAGATCCCACATGCCGCGGAGCGGCTGGGCCCGTGAGCCATGGCCGCTGAGCCTGCGCGTCCGGAGCCTGTGCTCCGCAATGGGAGAGGCCACGACAGTGAGAGGCCCGCGTACCGGGAAAAAGAAAAAAAAAAAAGGCATAATGAAGAGTCACTGATTTGATGAATATATAATCTAGTTGGTGAGTCAGGACAGACTCACATAAAGCAATAAGATGATGAATATTCATAGAGTTTGAAGAGTTAGATTTATTTGGACTGGGGTGGCTAGGATGTTCTTAAGAATTTGTATTTGAGCTTGATTTTGAAGCAATGATAGGGATGAATAAGGAATTCTGGACAGGGAGAACTGTGTGAGCAGAAATAGGATGCTGTTGAGCTATATGCAATCAAGGTCAAGGTATGAGTTGGCTTCTTTCCCAATAATGATGACAATTTTGTTTCTGCAATTCTTTACAGTTTTCAAAATATTCCTGTGTATACAACCTTATAACTTTTTGTGATAAAGTTATTATTTATGAGATTCAGAAAGGTTGTGTGATTTGTGCAGCATCAGCCAGCTAGTAAGCCAAGGAACTGAGACCACGGGCTCTTTGTAAGCCACTGTGGCCAGTACTTTTCTTTTTGGCCTAAATCCTTTTCTTATTGAAGCCCCCTTGTGGCCAAGAGAAAGTATCTTCCAGGTAAAGGCACAGTCTGTAAACGTGAAACAGAACAGGGCTTATGGATATATATGTGGTTTTCAAGCCAGAGGGTTGGTATAGAGCAGGAAGAGGAGGAGGAGGAGGATTAGCTAACATTTATCCAGTACTTTCCATGTGTGAACCAACATTCTCAGAACTTAATATGTGTTATTTTTTTTTTATTTATTTTTTTTTGTGTGGTACGCGGGCCTCTCACTGTTGTGGCCTCTCCAGGTGCGGAGCACAGGCTCCGGACGCGCAGGCTCAGCGGCCATGGCTCACGGGCCCAGCCGCTCCACGGGATGTGGGATCTTCCCAGACCGGGGCACGAACCCGTGTCCCCTGCATCGGCAGGCGGACTCTCAACCACTGCGCCACCAGGGAAGCCCCAATATGTGTTAATTTACTTAATACTTACAACACCCCTGTGGTTATATATTATTTTTTGGTACTATTGTTATCTCCATATTGTACAGCTTACCAGGTGCTGAAGCAAAGATTTGAACACAGACAGTCCAACTCAAGAGCTCATTCACAGTGGCTGGGTTTGGGGGCCCTGGAGTATGATTATTCAGATGCTGGCTTCACCTCTTGCTAACCAGGTGAACCTGGTTCACTTAACAGCCTCTTCAAGAGTGCTTCAGTTTCCTCATGTGTAAAAATGAGGATAATAATAGCTTCTCTCTCTAGGCTTGTATGAAGATTAAAAGTAAGGATACCTGTAAAGTCCCTGCTATTATGATTAATGCCATTTCTATCATGTTCTAATCGGTTGAGTGTAGAATTATAATTGTTACCTGTTTCCAACGTAGGAAGGAAGCACCAAGGCGTCAGAGTAACTCCCCTATTCTAGGCAGAGCACTGGAATTAGCATTAGAATGCCTTCTGATTGGCATTTTTGTATCTTTGCCTAAAATCATCTTATTTACTTAGGTTTCAAGATACATTGTTAAATGCCTGGCTTATTGATGGCAGGAGGAGATAACAGCTTTGTATTTTAATACTTTTCTTTCCTGAATACAGGGGTTTTATTTCATAGGTTATAAAATTAACGTTTTAATCTGTCTCATTTATTTGCATAAATAATATCTTATTATTAATACAATTATATTTATTTAAAAAGTGAAAAACATGATCCTAGCAAATCAAGCTACTCTGGGATCTGGGAGAGGCAATAAATTGCTATAACATGAATTTGAATAATGGAACCACAACCCATGTGTATCACCATTGTTATAAACCATTTCTGCATGTATTTATTAGAAAATTATAGTTGCACATATATTATAGAGATTCTGAGACCTTAATGTTTACAGACATTAAAAAATTTCTTTCATAGGGTGTTTGTGGAACTTTTGGATAAAAGCTTATGTTTATCATGGCATCATTTAATACACTTTAAAAATACCCTCCCACTTTCTGAATATTTTGTTTATAATGAAAGTAAAATATTCAGCAATTGGAAATGAAGGGGAAAAAGTTTAGGTCACTTTAAGATATAACTAGGCCTCAAAGAATATTTGCTCCATTTGCTTAGTAACATTTGAAGGCTAAACATATAGCTTTAATGAGAGAAGATGTTCATCAACAATGACCTTTAAAAGTTAATAGGGCTTAGGAAGTCCATGAGTTTTTGCTGAACTAATATTTAAGCTATTATCTAAAACAGTCTGAAGTAGAACTGCAGAGGTGCCCTAAGCCCAAAATTAAAAGAGTAATAACCCTAATTCATTCCTTCTTATGTTGCTAGCAGTTGGGGTGGTAGGCTGAATGGAGTCCTCTAGAAAACTGACGTTCACTCAGAATTGATGTTCGCTCAGATAGAATGTAACCTTTTTTGGAAATAAGGCCTTTGCAGATAAAATCAGTTAAATTAAGATGACTTCATACTGGATTAGAGGGGGCCCTAAATCCAATGACCAGTGTCCTTTTAAGGGGAGACACACAGAAAGACAGAGAGGGTAGATGGCCATGTGAAGACAGAGGTAGAAATTGGAGTGATGCAGCGCCAAACTAAGGAATGACAAGGATGGCCAGTAACCACCAGAAGCTAGAAGAGACAAGGAAAAATTCTTCCTTAGAACCTTCGGAGAAAGCACGGTCCTGTTGATACCTTGACTTCAGACTTCTAGCCTCTAGAACTGTTAGAGAATACATTCTGTTGTTTTTAGCCACTGAGTTTGTGGCAATTTGTCATAGCAGCCCTAGGAAACTAATAAAGTTGGTAACTTTACTATGGGGTTTACTTTTTTTTTTCTTTTTTTGCGGTACGCGGGCCTCTCACTGTTGTGGCCTCTCCCGTTGCGGAGCACAGGCTCCGGACGTGCAGGCTCAGCGGCCATGGCTCACGGGCCTAGCCGCTCCGCGGCATGTGGGATCTTTCCGGACCGGGGCACGAACCCGTGTCCCCTGCATCGGCAGGCAGACTCTCAACCACTGCGCCACCAGGGAAGCCCTAGGGGTTTAGTTTTATAAAAGGCATTACTTAGGGTAGCTGTAGACTGAAATTAGGGTAAAAAGTGTGGCAAATTTTTGTTTATACTTCAAATACTAGTCATTTTTTAAAATTGCAAAGGATAATTCTGTTTTTTGATGTCTTTACTTAAAGGACATAAAATATTTAATAAAACATGGCCTGTTATTTCGTATGCATTTCAGCCCAGGAAGTATGCCTATATTTTATCAATCCAAATTCCTCCTCTGGTTAAGATGTTCAATAGCTTTGAGATAGAAAAATGTAAAGCTATTTTCAGGGGAAAAAAATTAAAATCAGTTTGAATGGTATCCAAGTAGAACCTTCATTTCAAATAAACCTTTTATTCACATTCCTTAAAAATTCTGTAAATGAGATTTTCCTCATATTGGATAAGCAAGCCATTGAATCCTTATAAAAGGAGGGTAGATTAAAAGTGTTTATGGAACAATAAAAACTTTTTTTCTTTATGATCAGAAGAGCATGTTATTTGCTCAGAAAAAATATCTAAGAAACTTCTTAAATTCTTAGTGATTTTTTAAAATTTAGGTATTTTCAATTCTTATTTATTTCTATAAAGTGATACTATCAGAACTCAAAGTTTGAAATCCATCACTATATTCTTTTTTAATATTTGAATTTTATTTTATTTTTTTATACAGCAGGTTCTTATTAGTCATCAGTTTTATACACATCAGTGTATACATGTCAATCCCAATCGCTCAATTCATCCCACCACCACCACCACCCTGCGGCTTTCCCCACTTGGTGTCCATACGTTTGTTCTCTACATCTGTGTCTCAACTTCTGCCCTGCAAACCGGTTAATCTGTACCACTTTTCTAGGTTCTACATACATGCGTTAATATACGATATTTGTTTTTCTCTTTCTGACTTACTTCACTCTGTATGACAGTCTCTAGATCCATCCACATCTCAACAGCTGACCCAATTTCATTCCGTTTTATGCCTAAATAATATTCCCTTGTATATATGTACCACATCTTCTTTATCCATTCGTCTGTCGATGGGCATTTAGGTTGCTTCCATGACCTGGCTATTGTAAATAGTGCTGCAATGAACATTGGGGTGCATGTGTCTTTTTGAATTATGGTTTTCTCAGGGTATATGCCCAGTAGTGGGATTGCTGGATCATATGGTAATTCTATTTTTAGCTTTTTAAGGAACCTCCATACTGTTCTCCATAGTGGCTGTATCAATTTACATTCCCACCAACAGTGTAAGAGGGTTCCCTTTTCTCCACATCCTCTCCAGCATTTGTTGTTTGTAGATTTTCTGATGATGCCCATTCTGACTGGTGTGAGGTGATACCTCATTGTAGTTTTGATTTGCATTTCTCTAATAATTAGTGATGTTGAGCAGCTTTTCATGTGCTTCTTGGCCATCTGTATGTCTTCTTTGGAGAAATGTCTATTTAGGTCTTCTGCCCATTTTTGGATTGGGTTGTTTGTTTTTTTAATATTGAGCTGCATGAGCTGCTTGTATATTTTGGAGATTAATCCTTTGTCCATTGATTTGTTTGCAAATATTTTCTCCCATTCTGAGAGCTGTCTTTTCGTCTTGTTTATGGTTTCCTTTGCTGTGTGAAAGCTTTTAAGTTTCATTCGGTCCCATTTGTTTATTTTTGTTTTCATTTCCATTACTCTAGGAGGTGGATCAAAAAAGATCTTGCTGTGATTTATGTCAAAGAGTGTTCTTCCTATGTTTTCCTCTAAGAGTTTTATAGTCTTACATTTAGGTCTCTAATCAATTTTGAGTTTATTTTTGTGTATGGTGTTAGGGAGTGTCCTAATTTCATTCTTTTACATGTAGCTGTCCAGTTTTCCCAGCACCACTTATTGAAGAGACTGTCTTTTCTCCATTGTATATCCTTGCCTCCTTTGCCATAGATTAGTTGACCATAGGTGCGTGGGTTTATCTCTGGGCTTTCTATCTTGTTCCATTGACCTGTGTTTCTGTTTTTGTGACAGTACCATATTGTCTTGATTACTGTACCTTTGTAGTATAGTCTGCAGTCAGGGAGTCTGATTCCTCCAGCTCCGATTTTTTCCCTCAAGGCTGCTTTTGCTATTCGGGGTATTTTGTGTCTCCAATCTAAAAAAATTTTAAGATTTTTAGTTCTAGTTCTGTAGAAAATGCCATTGGTAATTTGATAGGGATTGCATTGAATCTGTAGATTGCTTTGGGTAGTGTAGTCATTTTCACAATATTGATTCTTTCAATCCAAGAACATGGTATATATCTCTCCATCTGTTGGTATCACCTTTAATTTCTTTCATCAGTGTCTTATAGTTTTCCGCATACAGGTCTTTTGTCTCCCTAGGTAGGTTTATGCCTAGGTATTTTATTCTTTTTGTTGCAACGGTAAATGAGAGTGTTTCCTTAATTTCTCTTTCAGATTTATCATCATCAGTGTACAGGAATGCAAGAGACTTCTGTGCATTAATTTTGTATCCTGCAACTTTACCAAATTCATTGATTAGCTCTAGTAGTTTTCTGGTGGCATCTTTAGTATTCTCTATGTATAGTATCATGTCATCTGCAAACAGTGACAGTTTTACTTCTTCTTTTCCAATTTGTATTCCTTTTATTTGTTTTTCTTCTCTGATTGCCATGGCTAGGACTTCCAAAACTATGTTGGATAATAGTGGTGAGAGCGGACATCCTTGTCTTGTTCCTGATCTTAGAGGAAATGCTTTCAGTTTTTCACCGTTGAGAATGATGTTTGCTGTGGGTTTGTTGTATATGGCCTTTATTGTGTTGAGGTAGATTCCCTCTATGCCCACTTTCTGGAGAGTTTTTATCATAAATGGGTGTTGAATTTTGTCAAAAGCTTTTTCTGCATCTATTGAGATGATCATATGGTTTTTATTCTTCAGTTTGTTAATATGGTGTATCACATTGATTGATTTGTGTATATTGAAGAATCCTTGCATCCCTGGGATAAATCCCACTTGATCATGGTGTATGATCCTTTTAATGTGTTGTTGGATTCTGTTTGCTAGTATTTTGTTGAGGATTCTTGCATCTATATTCATCAGTGATATTGGTCTTTACTTTTCCTTTTTAATAGTATTTTTGTCTGGTTTTGGTATCAGGGTTATGGTGGCCTCATAGAATGTGTTTGTGAGTGTTCCTTCCTCTGCAGTTTTTTGGAAGAGTTTGAGAAGGATTGGTGTTAGCTGTTCTCTAAATGTTTGATAGAATTCACCTGTGAAGCCATCTGGTCCTGGACTTCTGTTTGTTGGAAGATTTTTAATCACAGTTTCAATTTCATTACTTGTGATTGGTCTGTTCATATTTTCTATTTCTTCCTGGTTCAGTCTTGGAAGGTATCCCTTTTTAAGAATTTGTCCATTTCTTCCAGGTTGTCCATTTTATTGGCATAGAGTTGCTTGTAGTAGTCTCTTAGGATGCTTTGTATTTCTGCGGTGCCTGTTGTAACTTCCCTAGGTCTGAAGTGGTCTCTTGTAGACAGCATATATATGGGTCTTGTTTTTGTATCCCTTCAGCGAACCTGTGTCTTTTGGTTGGAGCATTTAATCCATTCACGTTTAAGGTAATTATTGATATGTATGTTCCTGTGAATAGTTTCTTAATTGTTTTGGGTTTGTTTTTGTAGGTCCTTTCCTTCTCTTGTGTTTCCCACTTAGAGAAGTTCCTTTAGCATTTGTTGTAGAGCTGGTTTGGTGGTGCTGAATTCTCGTAGCTTTTGCTTGTCTGTAAAGCCTTTGATTTCTCCATCGAATCTGAATGAGATCCTTTCCGGGTAGAGTAATCTTGGTTGTAGGTTCTTCCCTTTCATCACTTTAGGTATATCATGCCACTCCCTTCTGGCTTGTAGAGTTTCTGCTGAGAAATCAGCTGTTAACCTTATGGGAGTTCCCTTGTATGTTGTTATTTTTCCCTTGCTGCTTTCAATAATTTTTCTTTGTTTTTAATTTTTGCCAGTTTGATTACTATGTGTCTCTGTTTGTTTCTCCTTGGATTTATCCTGTATGGGACTTGCTGCACTTCCTAGACTTGGGTGACTATTTCCTTTCCCATGTTAGGGAAGTTTTTGACTATAATCTCTTCAAATATTTTCTCTGGTCCTTTCTCTCTCTCTTCTCCTTCTGGGACCCCTATAATGTGAAAGTTGCTGCGTTTAATGTTGTCCCAGAGAGCTCTTAGGCTGTCTTCATTTCTTTTCATTCTTTTTTCTTTATTCTGTGCCACAGCAGTGAATTCCACCATTTGTCTTCCAGGTCACTTATCCGTTCCTTTGCTTCACTTATTCTGTTATTGATACCTTCTAGTGTAGTTCTCATTTCAGTTATTGTATTGTTCATCTCTGTTTGTTTGTTCTTTAGGTCTTTGTTAAACATTTCTTGCATCTTCTCGATCTTTGCCTCCATTCATTTTCTGAGGTCCTGGATCATCTTCACTATCATTATTCTGAATTCTTTTTTGGGAAGGTTGCCTATCTCCACTTCATTTAGTTGTTTTCTGGGGTTTTATCTTTTTCGTTCATCTGGTACATAGTCCTCTGCCTTTTCATCTTGTCTGTCTTTCTGTGAATGTCGTTTTTGTTTCACAGGCTTCAGGATTGCAGTTCTTCTTGCTTCTGCTGTCTGCCCTCCGGTGGATGAGGCTATCTAAGAGGCTTGTGCAAGTTTCCTGATGGGAGGGACTGGTGGTGGGTAGAACTGACTGTTGCTCTGGTGGGCAGAGCTCAGTAAAACTTTAATCTTCTTGACTGCTGATGTGTGGGGCTGGGTTCCCTCCCTGTTGGTTGTTTGGCCTGAGGCAATGCAACACTGGAGCCTACCTGGGCTCTTTGGTGGGGCTAATGGTGACTCTGGGAGGGCTCATGCCAAGGAGTACTTCCCAGAACTTCTGCAGACAGTGTCCTTGTCCCCACGGTGAGCCACAGCCACACAGCCACCCTCCACCTCTGCAGGAGACCCTCCAACACTAGCAGGTAGGTCTGGTTCAGTCTCTTCTGTGGTTACTGCTCCTTCCCCTGGGTCCCAATGTGCCCACTACTCTGTGTGTGTCCTCCAAGAGTGGAGTCTGTGTTTTCCCCAGTCCTGTCGAAGTCCTGCAATCAAATCCCACTGGCCTTCAAAGTCTGATTCTCTAGGAATTCCTCCTCCCGTTGCCAGACCCCCAGGTTGGGAAGCCTGACGTGGGGCTCAGAACCTTCACTCCAGTGGGTGGACTTCTGTGGTATAAGTGTTCTCCAGTTTTTGAGTCACCCACCCAGCAGTTAAGGGATTTGATTTTACTGTGATTGCGCCCCTCCTGCCATCTCATTGTGGCTTCTCCTTTGTCTTTGGATGTGGGGTATCTTTTTTGGTGAGTTCCAGCAGCTAGTTGTGATTCTGGTCTTCTTACAAGAGGGAGTGAGAGCACGTCCTTCTACTCCGCCATCTCGGTTCAGGCTGAGAGGATCACTTTATTGTTCATGAACAATATTTTTTTTTTTTACATCATCCTGAAATGAAACAATAATCAAAAAGAATACCTAATTATTCCTTTACCATGCATTTATTACCTGCTCTGTGCTATGTACTTTGCCAAGTTCTAAGGATGTTGTAGTAAGAATAATAACAACAACAGCCAGTATTTATTGAATGCTTACTATGTGCCAGCCACTGTGCTGAGCACTTTATGTATATTACTAATTTAATCCTAATTGTCCTGTCTAAGGTGTGTTGTTATCTCCTCCTTTCAGAGGAAGAAACTACCAGTGTAGAGTCCAAGATTTGAACCTAGGCAGTGTGAACCCAAAGTCCTCACTCTTAAGCATTGTATTATATTACACCCCAATAGGATGAGATAAGAGACCTTCTGTCAGGGATCTGAAGGGTTTTGTGAGAAGACAGACATATACATGAATACTTGTAATGAATTGTGATAAGTCATAATAAAGAAGTCCAAGTGAGAAGTGAGAATCACCTGTGTGAGGGTAGTAACAGTGGAGATGGAGAAGGATTAGGCTGTGGCCAGATATAGATGGAAACCTTGACAGGACTTAATGAATAAAATGGATGCTGGATGGTTTCCTAATTGCCCAGCAATTCAGTTAGGATCTATCCCTGCCTTGAGCTTCTGGTAAGAAGTGAGCAGTGTTCAAAACAACAAGTAAGCATTTTATGTAGAGAAAGATTTCCTTCAATTTGAAGGCATGTCACAGAAACACTGCTACTTACAGACTTGACTCCAGAAGCTTCGAGAGTCATCTCAGACTCATATAGGATGGCAAAGCATACTTGAACTCTACTTTGCCTGGTGTAAAGTGGTGGTAAATCTCTACTAGCATTAGTTCATGGTGCTGGAGGCTAGAATTCCCATTCCTTTAATTAGATTTTCAGATTTGATTACTGATAGGATACTTGGAATTGAAATTGTAACTTTATCTTGGTAATAGGTACAAGAATCTGCATTTGGATGTCAATAATGAAGGGTCCTATCATAAAGTGACATTTTTTGGTGGCCTCTTCATCACATGGCTTAATAAATGCAGGAAACCAAAGGAGGTACAATTTATATTACTTTTCTTTTTCTTTACGTAACATTAAAAAAATAATTTTCAGATCTCCAGAGTGCAAATAAGTGAAAACTGATTATATGCTTAGGTCTGAATGTATTGGGAGATGAGAGAAAATGTGTAAATTATTCAGATCATTTTTCAAAATAAGTATAAGAGTTTTTATTGCTTAGCCAAACGTATTTTCAAGTACAACGTATTTCATCAGAAAGGCTAAGTAGCATGACAAAAATTTATAGAAAAATTGTTGAGCTTGTCAAGAAAGTATATTTTTATGAGCAAAGGCTAAATTCCATACTCCTGAATTGTGCCTAGACCTTTCTGCTCTTACCTGTCAAATGCTTTTTCTATCCCAGGTCATCTTTATACAATCCTATTATTTGTGATATAGTGGAAAAACAACCGTAAATTGATGGCTAGTCGAAATTAAGTTTCGATAACCTACCAATCATATCTTCCTCTCAGAAGGGCCTAAGGAACTGATTTGAAATTTAACTTTAGTCATCTAGAGGCCTGTTTTTGAGCAGCTTAGCGCATCACTGTAATATTTCCGAGATTCCCGTCCAATTCAATAGATGGAATGACTAAACTGTAGTCCTCCTAGTTCTGAGCTCACGAGCAAGAAGAAAGTAGTTAACCATCTTGCTGTATGTGAGCAGTGCGAGGGCAGGCAGACACTGTGCACCTTGACCACCTATTATGAAGCTTTTTGCTGCCATGTCAAGTGAAAGCGAGCTAATTGGGTGAAGCTGTGGAGCATGTTAGGGGCCTGGTAGAGGGTTGCTGTCTGACAGCTGAATGTCAGCAAGAGCCAGTCAAGTGTAGCTGAGAGACAGAGACCTGTCACAAAGTTCCCGCAGACTGCAGCACAGTTAGGGAGCTGAAATACGGTTCCGTCTCACTTTCTCCCTCATTGCATCCAAGCACCTTAAAAGATTTTCCACTGTATGTGTCAACTCTTGTTCTCTAAGCTGTTTCCCGGAACTGTCCTGCATTCAAATGATTGAACAAAAGATGCTAATGTTTAGCAAAGTGAATGTAAATTCCCTCTTTTCCCCTTTTCTGCCCAAGCAGATAGACATTCAACTCAAAGGAAACTTTGAAGGTTTACATCAAACAATTAGATTGCCTCCAAAGTTAGCTGATAATAGAATCTTTTTCTCAAGAGAGTATAAAAATTGAAAATTAAAGCAAGAGGATAAGCAATGCATTTTTCTCTGATATAGAAAACCTAGCTCAAGAGAGCTAGAATTCTGGCCTGGGTGTCTTGTGAATGGACACTTGCCAAGGTAACTTGTCCTCTTGTCTTTTTGTCCCAGGCTTCTTTCCTTCATTTTCAGAGCGGCCTAAGGTGAAATGCCATAATGACACTCACCAGAAAGTTGGGAAAGATAAACACAGAAAGGAACAGTGAGGTTCCTTCTGAAACTTTAGACACTTTAGAAAGGAGAAATCGGAGAAAGTTAGAATTAAAGAATGAAAATGAAACTTTGTGAAGTAAAAATATTTTTCAGAGAGAGAAAAGTTTTATATCAAAACATGCCCTCCTGTTGGCTTTCTTTGGAATTAGAAGCAGTCCATTTGGTGAACAATAAGCAAACGTACGGCGTGCCTGCGATGTGCCGGTCACTAGTCAAGCCACTGATAATACACAAACAAACAAACAAACAAACTAGCCTATGCCTCCAAGGAAGGGACACTCCAAGGCAGCACTGACCATTAGGACTTACTGTGATGGTGGAGACATGGCTTTCGAGCATGTGGAGGGCAGCTAGTGTGACTGAGGAGCTCTAATTTTTAATTTTACATTAAATTAAATTTTAATTAATTTAAAATTAAACAGTTACATGTGGCCAGTGGCTACTGTGTTAAACACCACAAGTTAAGCAAACAGCATATTGTGACGCTGTGCTATTATAAAAGCAGTATGTGTGGGATGTTTCCATAGTGCAGAGAAGGGGCAGGTAACCCAAATGTGGGGGGTTAGAAGGCAGGGGGAGTTTGAGGGCAAGGTGATACCTGAGGTGAGCTGTGAAAACTGTCAAAGCCTGACGAAGAAGTCTCCTTTTAACTAGAAAAAGCAGTGTGAAGCAAAGTCTCTGAGATAGGAGAAGGCAGGGCTTTCTTCAGGATCAGTGTTTTGATTAGTACTAGGGGGCAAAGGTGTCTTATGAGAAATTGCCTTAATGCAATGGTAGCCACTGAGTACTCTACCAAGCAGGTTACCCCAGAGGTCGCAGAGCAGGAGGTCTCACAGACGGAATTAGGCTCCTCAGATCACATGGTTTCAATCTGTCGATGGAACACGCAGTAAGAAGTGGAAGGTAGGCAGCCAGCAGGGAGACAGACCATACTCCCTGATGCCTTGCTTTTATGGTGTTCATATGACCTCTCTCTCGGCCACATTAGCCTTCTCCATTCTTTGTGAGGTTATGAGGACCAGGGTGGAGGTTTGAGAAACGGGGATTGGGGGACCGAAGGTGCCTGGGACCACTTATCCACACTTGCCTCGACAAATACTCCTGGCCAATCGCTGTAGCTTGCCACTTAGGTAGCTGGACAGCTTTGGGTTTTATCTGCAGTTCTGGGGGCAGTTTGAGGATGACGTTAGCCTGGAGGTGACCCATCTCTCCCTCTTTCCTTCCCTTTCTATCTGTTAGTAGCCTGTCCTACAGGGTACTAATTTACAATCTCTTCCTATCGTGTGGATTCTGCCTCTGCCTGACACTACCGGCTGATTCATTCTCTGTGCTTAACACTTATTATGAGTTAACATCTATCCTATTTTTTCTCGTCTTCAAGAGCAACTTTGAATATTCTCAAATAATAAGCATGTATTACAATAACGCAGACATGAAGTAGGAGATAGAGATAAGCCTGAAGGGATGACTTGTTTACAAAAATTAAAAGTGCATTTATAGGCTAGAGAAAGTGACAAGGCACTTAAATAACTGATGAAAAATTTTAGTAAAGAGCTTTGAAACCTATGTCAAAATCACTGTCTTGTGGATACCCTACCCTGAACCTGAGCTGCGTTTCAAAGTCAAGGACCTTGTGAAAAAGTGGTGTGCAGGCTCTTCGGGAGTTAATGTGAGCGAGGGCTTTGGTGACAGTTGAAGGACTAGCAGAGGTTTTGTGGGCACGTGCCCAGAGATGGCGATGGAAATGGAGTGAACGTCTTAGTGCTTCTCCTCCGTGCAGGCCTAGGGACTGACATCTGGAAATAGATGCCTACAGGTGGAAGCTGAAAGAAATGTTTTACGACGGACAGTGTGAGACACTGGGTTCCAGTCAGAGTTGCCACAGTTTTCAGATGACAGAGAAGGAAGGGTGGGTGTAGGGCCAGTGCTGTGTAGAGATGTCACCCGTATGGCACTGTGAGCCCCTCTAATATGTTGGAGGCAGAGCCTGATGGAGGGATTGCAGGCACCCAGCAACTCTTGATGGGGAGGTTGAGGTCATGTGTAAGCAGGTCAGGGAAGAACCAGGGAAATATGACTCATTACTGGGACCTTATTTGTGTCCATGGAACAATGCGTCTGGCAAACTCTCAGTGCCATTGTGCATCAAAACGTAACACTAGGAAAACAGCAGTTGTGTGGTTTTAGAGCATTGAGAAAATTATAAATTAAGGAGAACTGGCTCAGGACACAGGTAGTTAAGGACAGGGTGAATTCTCTAAGGGCAGAGAATTTTTTTGGTATGTAATTCACTGCTGTCCCAGTACCAAGAACAGTGTCTGACACTTTATAGGCACTTGTAGTTAATTATTTGATTTTATTCTTTTAATAGATATCTATTGAAAGAATTAATGAATAGAGCTAATTTAGGGTACTAATGGTGAGTGTGGGTTTAGGTATGCTTTATGCCTTATGCAACCATGGGGAAAGTCTATCATATGGAATTGGTCATGTAGGGAGCAGATTCTTGAGATATAACCTATAGCTATATTATTTTGGAATTTTGTGGTTGCTGCATTATTCTCACAATTCAATAAGATGTTCTCGCTAGAGATGGGTTTGGTTTGAGACTGCTGGAAATGGCCTGGTTCTATCAGAAGTAACATTCCTGTCTGTCATGTAAAGGAAATGTCATTGCCAGCTAAGTGGTTTGTTTTGGAACATACTCCCCAGTGCTTGTTGTGATTTGAAGGCATTCCATACATGTGAACTCCAGATCACATGATTTGTCTTACTTCTGAAGTGCCCCTCTCTCACTGAGAAATAGAGAGGCCACATTCTTTCAACTGAATATAACCAGTCCCTCCAGAAAGGCCCAGCTGTGGCACTCGTCAGAGGGTCAACAGCCCTGGAGAATATAGGACTGATCCCTTGGTGGTCAGTGGGGGAATCAAGACTGTTTGCAACATCTTGTGAAGAATTGCTGGGGATTCTAGGTGTGATATAGTGGAGTAATGAGGGAACATGGTTTAAACCAGCAGTGGAAAGGAGGGGCATGGAAAAAATGGGTTTCAACTTTTAAAATGTGAATTTATTGCTAATTTTGTTGAAATATGTGACTGACAGATACAATGTTATAAGATTTAGGAAAATCGTCTTTCAAACACCTCTAAATTTTAGATGATTTTTCCTTCCTTCTGCCCCCTTTACCTGAGTGCATGCATGGTCAGTAATTCCACTCAGAGAAAAACATGCTGCTAAAAGGTCTAAGTTTATAGCTTCCAGATTTTTACTAATTTTTGACTTTGGATAAAAAGGGCTTATAACTTTAAGAGGAAATTCTTCAGTAATGAAAAAGTGGTCAGCAAACTTTTGCCTAATAGTTCCCAGAGAGAGTGTGACATGTGTACATTTTGACCACAGAAGTTGTAGTTTGGCAGCTGGAAGTGCTATTTGGAGTAAAATGAAGGCACACAAGTTGTTAAGTAGCCACTCTACATAAAGAGCTGCGTTTGTGCAGAGTAGAGGTACAAGTTATTTCATCAAATTATTTGTGTATGTGTAGACTTAATGTCAGGTTGTGGATATGAGTTAGATAACTGAAAATGTTGAAATAACAGAGTGTTCTCAGCTAAATTAAAATCCGATTTTCAAAACTTGCAAAACACTTGGTTCAAAACCTCCCCTCTGAGACCTTTAACAAACCAATTACATTTCATTTTGACCACACAGTTCAGAGTCCTAACTATACTAAAATATGGGTTTCAGTGTATACAAAATTTTAGTCTTTTTTAATGAAGGGTTTTTAGTTACGAAAGTAAGGCATGCTTGTTGTAGATAATTGGAAAATACAGAAGTTTAGGGAAAAAAATTCCTACAATGTCAGTACCTCACAAAAGTATCATATGTGATTTTGCACGTCTCCTTTTCACTCATATAGTCTTGCTCGGGGATGGGCAAAGCACAGCCTGTGGACCAAATGTACTTCCACCTGTTCCTCTATAGCCTGAGAAGTAAGAACAGTTTTTACATTTTTAAATGTTTGAAAAATGAATCAAAAGACGATTAATATCTCACGATGTGAAAAATATGTTAAATTCAAATTTCAGCATTCATAAATGCACTTTTATTGGAACATGGCCAGACTAATTCATTTGCATATATTGTCTATAGTTGCTTTGGGACTACAACAGCAGAGTTTAGTACTTGCAACAGAGAGCATATGGCTTGCAAAGCATAAAATATTTATCTGATCCTTTACAGAAAAAGGCTTCTGACCCCTGGTCAAGCTTAAGCATTTGTCCATGTTATCCAACCGTTTATAACTATAAATTTTACAGCCATATAATACTCCATCAAGTGGCTATAGCTTACTTAAATGTACTTCTGTTGTTGAATATGGGATTATTTCCAATTTTTGTCTGCTATTAATATTAGTAAACTAATCATAAATGGAATTGTTGGGTCAAATGATATTAACTATTTCAAGACAGTTGCCAAGTTATAGTCCAAATGGTTCTATCAATTTATACAATCACTAGCAATTTATGAATGCCTGTTTTATAATGCCTTCATTAACATTTAGTATCATAATTTTTTAAATCGAATTTTGATTGGCAATAAACATCTCATTTTCCTTTACAGTTTTGATTACTATTGGCAGTTACCATTTTTCCCATTTATTTGTTAATCAGCTGTATTTTGACCCCTCTGAACTGCCAGTTCATAGCCTTTGTTCATGATTCAGTAGTTTTAAAGATAAAAAACATGGAAAGAAAATTTTGGGCTTTCAAGGCTTTTTCCTCATAATGCATGCTCAAATTTATTCCCTTTTTCTAAAAATAATTAACAGTTTTCTTGTGATTCCTTTTCCAGAAAGAAAAAAAGATATGTGTATGCATGTATGTGTTTATACCTTTTTTTTTTCTTTGTCACTCCACACAGCTTATGGAATCTTAGTTCCCAGATCAGGGATCGAACCCAGGCCCCCTGCAGTGGAAGCACGGAGTCCTAACCACTGGACTGCCAGGGAATTCCCTATACTTATTTTTTTTTAATGCAAATGGGTTCTTTCTCTTTACACACACACACACACACACACACACACACACACACTGTCTTGAACCTTCTCTTTTCACTTGGACATATTTCTACATCAGTACTTACATATTTACATCAGTTTTGAAAATTGTTACATGATCTGGTTGTATCATACTTCACTTAAATAACACTAAGTTGATGGATACTTTAGTTGCATTTATCAAACGTTTTTCTAAAAAATGCTTCGATGATACATCTGTATGCTCATCTTGGTGAGCTTTTGTGAGTGTAGCCATAGAAAAAATGCCTACCAGTAGAATTGCTGGATCAAGGCAGGTACAATTTAAGTTTTGTCTTCCTGAAAGGTTGCACCAGCGTACAGCCCTGCCTGCGTGGTAGGAACTTGCCTGTTTCCCTCTCTTAGCAGTGGGTATCATCAGACATCTAAATTTTTGGCTATCTGATAGGTGAAAAGTAAGCTTTCATTGTCATGTTTTGTGTTGCATTTCTTTAATTATGAATGAGGTTTAGCTCTTTTTCATATGTTTATTGGTTATTGTATTTCTGCGTCCTCCACCAAACAGCCAATATATATCTGAGGCGGAGGCTGTCAGTGGCTTCCTGATCTCTTTTCTCTTTTCTTTGTAACAAAACCTCTGACTATTACCCAGGCCATTCGGGGTCGGGGGGGAAAGCTACATATTTCAGACCCGCCTGAAACTAAGTTAGCCATATGACTAAGTTCTGGCCAATGGGGTGTAAACAGAAACACTCCAATTTTAGGAAGTGTTTTCAAATGTAAGTGATACCTCCTCCTTTACTCCATCCTTCTTTCTTCTGGCTAGAATGCAGATATAATGGCTGGAACTTGAGCAACCATTTTGGACCCTGAGGTGGAAGCTACGTACTGAGGCTGTGGAGCCCAAGATAGAAGCAGTCTGGATTCCTGGTAGCTTCATATAGCCATATCAGAGAGAAATAAACTTCTATCTGATTAAAGCCACCTACATTTTGAGTTTTCTGTTACAGCTGAACCCAATATTAATAAATACACTGTCCCAAGCCTATTTTCCAATTAGGTTCTTCTTTTTCTTGATTTGCATGAGCCTTTTGTAAATTAAGAAAGTCACTCTATGGCTATCATGTGTGTTGCGTATATTTTTATCAGCTTGTCATTTCAGTTTTGCAATGGCATTTTTCTGTATAGTGTGCTTAAGTTTTTATTTATTCAATTTTGTCCCTTTTTTGTATACTTGAGTATATGGCTATATTTACATTTCAAATTCTCTCTGTGTTTGTTTGAAAAGATACATTCTTAAGATACAGGGGGAGAATGGTCTCTTTTGCATTTTCTGTCCATTTCTGGCATTCTCTACCGTCAGGTATACCAGAATTGTCAGGAAAGGAGCAGACTGGGAGCACAGGGGTGTGAAGGAAAGTAGGAAAAGAAAGAACAAAAGCCATCTGGGAAAATTCTTTGACTATTTTTTCCAACCTCAATCATGTCAGGAAATCTAAACATCTAAGAGAAGAAAATGGGAATCGTTATCTTGTCAGGCATAAGACACCTTTAAAGTAATTTAAAAATAAAGTTTAAATGTTCTAATGTAATTTAAAACTTCAGTGCTGAGTTTTATCTCTGAATATAACAACACATAAGCTTCTTTGGTGAAAGGGCTAGAACTTTTATTTTATGTAAATGTCATAAAATCTATCTATTTACTCCGGTACCATGGACATTCAAATGGACTCTGAGAAAATATATTACCAAAAATATAAACATCTACTTTTAATCTCTAGTACAATGTATGTGCTTTTATTTTCCAGTTTCACAGAGATTTGTTGAGCCCTTACTGTCTTTATGAAGCAGCTCTGGATATAAATAAGCCTGAGGCCATGTCTTCTTTGGGTGGCATGATTAAGGTAGTGGCCAAGCATAAGGGGAGAAGAATCATGGATCAAGAATCCTGTCCCTTTTCACCACTGACCAAGCGTCTGTGCAACGTGCAGTAGTTTTTTCCGCTCTTGTGAGCCCTAGTTCTTCGACTGTGAAATGGGGTAATAGTAATACCTTCTCATTGAGTGGCTTTGAGAATTGAGATAAGGCCTATAAAGCTAAACCTAGCACAGCACCTGACATATATGTTCACACATGTTAGCTATAATTAAAAATTTGGAATTTGTTATCACTTGAGAAGAGTAGAAAGAGAGGTGAAGGGAAGCTACTGTATGTTATGCATTTTTGTGTATATTATTTCATTTAATTCTTATAACAACTCCATGAGGGATGATTCTTATGTTATGGATAGGATGCAGGCTCACACAGGTTAAGTAACATGTCTAAGATCACATAGTGAATACATGACAGACTCAAGTTTGGAACCCGAGGCCTCTTCAGTTTCAAAGCCCATATTCTTTCCACTATACTGTGCTACTTTTAATTGCGACATAATGTGTATATACATGAAATAACCAAATATCAAACCAAAACCATGAAGTAATAACATGAGTGGTTTCATTCAGTTAGAAATCTTATTTCCAGATACTCTGCTAAGTGCTAGCAATACAAAATCATGATTCCATTACACTAGGTGCTCTTGTTTTCTGGGGAGATAAAAGTATACAAATAAGTGAAAATAGAAAAATAAATATTCATGAAGGAATGCCAACGTGTGATTGAATATAGCAGCTAACTGTAGTTGGGGAAGGGTGGGGCAAGGATCTGGAAAGGCCTTACAAGGAGGGGAACCTTGACAGAGGCTGAAAGGTGGAGAAGGCATTTACCCCACATAGAGTAGAAGTGTATCCCAGTCAGTGGACAGACCGGAGGCAGGTGTGAACTATGGAACATCATATTTCCTGACTCACAGTTCCATGTAACCGGATTACAGAGTACAAGTGAGGAAATGCTCGATGAGGCTGGACAAGGAAGTAAAGCGCTTGTGAACCAGGCTGCACACAGCTGCAGTGTCACATGGCAAAGGGCATGCCTATAAGGAAGCCTGAAGAATCGAAGCCATAATCCAATTAGTCTACCACATTAACCATGTTGTTGAAAGCTGCAACTGAACCAGTCTGTCCTAAGAGCTTTGGCTGTTGAACCAATGCTGAATGTCTGCTTGAGGACTAAGTTGTTGTGTGAATCGAGTTGATAATTAATGTCTTCTACCTCTCTCTTCTGATTTGCTTCTACCTCCATATTGCCCCTCCTTCTTGATCTCTAGGTACCCAGACCTCTCAGGTTGTTTTCTTCTATCTGGAGACTCCTTTACACTGCTCTGCTGACTGACTCACATATCCCCACCTAGCCTATCTTGTTGTCACTGAGCTAAAGAGCCAGACTGGTCTGTACTAAGATTTAATAACTTAGGGAGAGAGGAATGCATAAAATATTTCTACAGCTTTGGCATTGGTAACTAAAAGTTAGAATTGATAACTACGAGGAATAAATATTTAATGACGTGGTAGCAGGTGTATATATGCATATTAGCAAGTGTATGTGTGTAGATATATTTATCAGGTACATGTATATGTGTGTGTGGATGGATGGAGAGATAGATAGACAGGCAGACATATCTCAGGTACATAACTGAGCATTCCTCAAGAGAAGACTGTATATGTAATTATTGTCAACTCGGTTTGTCTGCATAAACGGCAGCATCCTATGAGGCCAGCACAGCAGAACTGGAAAACAGACAGGTAAAATCTGGTCAACTAACTCGAAGTATTCTGTGTTCTGAGTACTAAGACTCTAGTGGTAAGAACATATTAGGAGCTAAAGTAGAAATGGCGAGGGAGCCTCATTGTAAGGCCCTCTTGTGGGTACTTTGATTCCTTCATCAGTTTATGTAGAGCTGCACACTCTACTTAAAATCAGTCAATAATTTACAGGGCTTAAAACATCATCACGGAGGTCAAAGTAATGAAAAATGTATCAGAATTTAATTGCATATAGCCACATCATCTAAAATGTGGCTAATGTTGTCATCTCTTTGGCTTTTTTTAAGAACCATGGGCAGTAGGTATTCCTTCCCCTTAAGAACGGCCCATCCGTATCCCCTCAAAATCTTAAGAATTATGTTTGGGAACTCTGATTTCTGGGTTAAATTATTCACAAAAGTTAGGTGTTAACCTTATATCATATGTCATCACGGGTTGGAATCATGGTGGACCTGTAGAACTTCAGAGCTGGAAAGAGTCTAGCTCCTCATTTTATAGGCAAGGGAAGTGAGAACTAGGAAGACTGATCCACTTGCCTAAGTGACCCAGCTAGATTATAGCAGAACTGGGAGGGGAAATATAGTCTTCTGATCTCTAGTCTAATACTCTTTCCATCATACTATGTGACTGGCATAATCTCCTTGCAATACTCTTCAGGCATACTAAATCACATCACTCCTCATTTTTTATAATACTAGATTCTAGAAGACTTAACTTGATCATAAATGCTACACAGGAGACAAATGGCTTAGTGTCATTGTTTCAGAATCCTTGGTCTGCAAAGTGGCTTTGATTTATAGATAGTTTATTGAGTCATTATCTTATTATTATACTAATGCTTTATTTATTTTTGTTGTTGAAAAAAACACCCTTAGAAAATGAAGATATTAAAGTCTTGAAAAATGGTTAATGGGCATGTCTAATTACTGTATTTCATAAGATTCTGAAATGCAGAAATTTAGTAGGCACATTTTGTATTGTGAATATATATTTAGCTGATGGACTGTAACAGTTCAAATAGAATCATTTACAGCTTATTGAGTAAATAAAAGTGCCTCTGTAAAGATTCACATGACACCTAGCTTTTATTTAAGGTAACTAATTTCTTTTTAAAAAATTGCTTAAATTTGGATTTACATGAGAGACTACCAGAACACCTCAGCAGTTTAAAAAGTAGCTTAAATGACCACAGATTTAAAATATAACATCAGATGGTGAATATTCACTTTTTAAAAAATAAATGTATTTATTTTATTTATTTAGTTTTGGCTGTGTTGGGTCTTCGTTGCTGCGCGTGGGCTTTCTCTAGTTGCGGCGAGTGGGGGCTACTCTTCGTTGCGGTGTGTGGGCTTCTCATTGCGGTGCTTCTCGTTGCAAAGCACGGGCTCTAGGTGCGCGGGCTTCAGTAGCGGTAGCTTGCAGGCTCTGGAGCACAGGCTCAGTAGTTGTGGCGCACAGCTTAGTTGCTCCGCGGCATGTGGGATCTTCCGGAACCAGCGCTTGAACCTGTGTCCCCTGCGTTGGCAGGTGGATTCTTAACCACTGTGCCACAAGGGAAGCCCTGAATATTAACTTTTAATGGTCTCTGATAAAAAGTTATTTAACTCTCTTTTACTCTTTGTGTTATATTAAAAGTGTTATGATATATTTCTGAATATTATTTGTAACAAGAAAAATAGTTCATATTTACTTGTTATTTTAACATCCTATTTTCAAATCAAGATTTCACCAGAATTTTTGCTGATTTGTTTTTAAGCTATTAAGTGACTTAAAATCAAATTTTATCCTATTTCATGAAAAAGATTATTTTCTAGCAGTGTATGAAGTGTAGGAAATGACCTCAGTACCAGAAAAATAATTGTTTTCATTTACACAAAAGTAAGTCTGTTTACTTGATGGAAGGCCTATCTTTTGAGGGGGTGCAAGTCTTCAAAGAAATCTCTTTTTTAAGTGTTATTTCCCATGTTTAGGACATAAGGTCAGAAGACAGTATGCAAAAAGTGAGACTCTGACTTGAAATACTAGAGAAATACTCAATACCCCATTTCAAGGTTATTTGGTCAAAAATGTTATATTAGATTTTAAAAAATGCTTTCAGACAACATGGTGGAAAATAGACATTTGAAAAAGTAAGATCAGGAAGGGCAAAAGAGGGGCCCCTTTGTAGAGTTCCAAGATCCACTGAATATATTAAGGGGAGATGGGCAGTTAGAGACCTTCCCTGAAGGATGTGTAACGAGTTAGGTTGATGGACTCATAAGAAAAGAAAAGGAAACTTCAAGTACAGAATATAGATTTGAGTAAAATATATATCCATCTATCTAACACTGCAAAACAGGCATGGTTGGTCAGTTTGGCACAGTTGCCTTTCTCTAGTCTAAAGCATCAAGAAGAAAATACTCTCAGAGAGTAGGTGACCTTCCTTGGTCTGATTCTGCACACTCCTCTCTTTTCATATATAGTTTTTTTAGACCAGAACTTGAAGTATTTATAAAGATGTAACAACAAAATTTTGAAGGCTGCCTGACAATATTTTTAATCATAATAAATAGTATGATATCCCCACCATCTCCTGCTCTTCCATTATTCCTCTCACCCCTAAGTCTGGCAGAATCAGTTAGTAGATGGCATTGTAGTCTTTACAGCAGCAAAATCAATCAAGTAATAACACTTCCAATTCAGATACGCAGCTAAAAAAAAATCACCAAAGATGGTTCTAGCAGCAGGAAAAGTGCAGGAATCTACACCTCGAGCCGCTGATGTAATGAGATGCCTCTGTTCTGGTTCTGAACTGATATGCTTAGGCCCAGCATTAAGGTTCTGCAAGTGAAACTTCATCAGTGCTTCTAATCAGGGTCAACACAAGACCTCAGGAGTTCTTTTCCTTCTGCAAGGATAAGCTAAATCCTCTCCTTCTTCATAAAGCCATTCAAGTGGTCATTTTATGTGAGTTTTTTTTTTTAACTTCCAGCGGAACAAGAGATGATTTCCGATGATTTTCTGTAGGCTTGCAGTGGAGTATCAAGAAATCAAAAGAACGGAGATCAAAGAAAATTGCTGAACTAGGTGTTAGATGCAGCCATTGATTTTTCTCCAGTTGTAGTTTTAAAAAAATCCACAAAAATGGTAACACATACAACAGTTGAATTTCTAATACGTTCCTAAAGCCAGAGATAGCTTCCTTCTTGTTTTCACATGTAGAAACGGTTTTGTGTAACATGACATAATAAAGCAGGTCCTTAGAGTTCACGCTATTTTGTTGTCAAAACCATAAGAGAATCTACCAAAAAGATGTTTGTGTGTTTTTTTAAAGAACTCTTCAGTATAAAAAGTGTTTTTTAGTGGAGACACTTATGACTAGCCTTATCTCAGCAACATTTATTTGCTGGGAACATGGAAAACTCTGATATACAATTGACTACTATTTTCCTACTATCTATAAAAGCCATAAAATAACACCTATCTGCTTTACTGGTAAAACTTCATTTATGTTAAAGGTTAACTATTGTTTACTGGTACTACTTAAGGCTTAAATTATAGCTTCAAAAAAATATTCTGTTTTTAAGTACTTAATGAGTGTGTGGGTTTCTTAAGTTTGATTTCCAGTAGTCTCTGGGTAACTGTAATGTTTTAAAATATGTGACAAATTGTTTTCATGTTGCACTCCCATATTTTGATATATGATTTCCAAATACTCGTAACAGAAACAGTCTTTATTAAAACAGGGTGGTGGCAGTATTATTAAAGGTAAAGACAAAAAGTTCATCTCACTGGCATTTTATATGTTGGTGTGCCGTTTTCTATAGGGCACTAGGATTAACTTGTTTTTCTTTGTGCTATGTTGTTCAATTGAATAAGTCAGGCTGATAACTTAAAAAACATAAAGATCCATAGTTCATTTTCTAAGCAGTCTAATCTCCCAATTATATAGCATATGTTATATAGCATAATGAGAAAACATTATTAGCATTGGTTTCTGTCGTTTGCCAGCGGATGGAAGCAGAGGTAAAAATGCCTGATTGCACTGACCTTTGAGTCAATAACTTGATAAAAGTTTTATACCAAGTTTTAGTGTCTAGGCAAACACCTGATGTCCTGACAAGTTTATGATATAGAACAAATGAGGTTCAATCACAACATGGAAAATAATTTCATATTTATGTATCATCATACAGATTATTTAAGTGGCAATTTCCACCCCATTCCATATTGCAGTGATTCTTAGTCCACTTCTCTGTTTATGGTATCAGAGTCTGTTTAAGAGTCTTCAAATCTATGTTTATTATTCTTTTCTTTTTTATATCATAGACAGGATCACGAGACCATTCAAATCTCTCCATTCCTTCAAGAGCTGCTCTTCCTGCTGACACAATTGACGTTGGGGATTTTTTGCCATTGAAAGCTGAACCTGACACAACTTACACTTTCTTAAAGGAGACACTTATAAATCCTGCGCCCCTGTCGTCATCTCACTCCTCTCCAGTGATGATGTCTGCTACTGCCGAGAGACCAGCTCAGATTGGATTATGACTTTATGAAATAAAAAGGATGCAGGAAGAGTTAACAGTACAATTAAAATTGTTTTGAAGGGGGATTTTCTTATCAGTTGAATTTTGTTTCAGCACAAGTGGCCGTGGGTTTTTAAAAATTGTGTGATACCTCGATGTGTACAGGTATCTGTGTCCCTTGAATAATGAAATAACCAACTTTTTTTTCCCTCTAAGTTTTATTTATTATCACAGTTGCTCATTTTTATGTAACATATTTTTAAATGTTAAAGAATGACACATTTTGGGTAATTTCCTTCAGACTTAAAAAAAAAATCAATAAGCCATTTTAGTCTCTATCTATCAAAGTTGTTTCATACTTGTCTGTTTTAAAGCAGGACTGCAATACTTTAATAGGATTGAGAGAGCTATTTGAAATGTATGCCAATGATTCCTGTCATTTCATGGCAGCCCTGCCATGGTTCACTGAGCCCCCTCTTCTCTCTTGTCAGCTCAACTGAAGACAAGCATTTAGTTGCAAACTTTAAGCAGGTTGTGCAAAACAGAAATGATGTGACTGCTTCTCCTCCTGCACAATAATGTCACTCCTGGTCAATGTGAGAAGGTCAGGTTGCTCCTTGTAAAGCTACATGATACCACTTGCCCATTTGAACAAGTTAAGTTAACTGCTGAATCTGGTCCCTGCAGGCACTGAAAACTCATCCTTTTATCAAGCCTGCATTTGATAAGAAAGTAGAGCAGTTGTGCTGGGAAGATGTCTGTGGTGTGTTTAGGCACTTTTTAAGGACAGTTCCCACACCAGTACAGCAGGTAATATATTTTGTATAAGCTGAAAAACTTCAGGGTAATAGCTGTTTTGACCTTCAAAATAGACTCCTTTTTTGTTTGTGTTGTTGGTAGGACCCAAGAGTGACGCCCATCTTTGATGCTGACAGAATTTAAAACAAGGCCATTGCCCTGCATTTTCTGCCTTGTAGCACACAAAAGTAAAATTGTATGTCAGGCCGAGATGTCGGGGAGCTGACAAGATGCCCCAGTGACATTTCAGCTAGAAAGAGCAAGTGTCTTGCAACCAAGTGGTCAAATATCAAATAATAGGTCAAGCAGGAAGGAGCTGAGTTCTAACCACAAAGAGGTTTCTGGTAACTTACTTGACAAGCTTTTGGGTGCTTTGTGGCTTGACAAAGTGATGTTCTGTTGGGTATCGCTAGGCAGACTGTTCTTTATTGCCTTCAGAAGATCAGACATTGACATTGATTAAACTGTTTAACCCTTAAAGGTTAAATCCTTGCAGTTTGCATCATGGTAAGTGAAGAACAAAAGGATATTTGTAATATGTATTTGTTTTTGTCTTAATCGTTTAACTCCCCAGTGATATTAACTTCTGATGTGAATGGTGCTTCTTGACAAAGAATTTTAATACAAAATCCATATTTTATATTACTTTTCATTTTTGAGTTCTTCATTATGGATGCATTAGAGAATAACAGTATGTATTATGTAATCTGTATTGTCGTAACTTTACAGTGACATTTGATTCAAATATACCCAACTTCTAAAAAAATTTTTTTTATTGGACTTGGTAAATAAAATTGGTGTAGTGTCTATGTTTTAGCCAAATCAACCAAGTGACTTATACCATCTGAGATAACAGCACTATTACTGTCACACTGTGTAGCACAATACTATTTCTCCTAGTAGTGGGACAATATAATAGGCTTTATATAAATCTTTCGAAAGCTGTTTCTGTGAAGTAACATTAATCTTTAACCAAATTTCTCTACTTCTTTCCTTGGAGTTCTTTTTATTAACCATTCTGTGTTTTGAATATTAAAGAATATGCCCTGTGTAATATAATATGACATGTATGAAGTTCAACTTGAAAATTTATTGTAACACAGAAAATGCTATAGTTTTTGTATGGATCATAGAATAATTCCTGCACATTTCAAAATACTTTCCTCTGCCGTCCCATACAGTGATTAAGATATTGCCCATATAGAAATCAAATACAGTTTTTTAGTTCATGTGACATCATTGAGCTTCCACTTCTCACACTGCAGAAAAACAGTGTTACTTTACATCACTTATATGTCTGGTTTGTGTGTGTATGTTTGTGTTAAATCTGTTTTCAGATCCTAGTAATTTAAGGGGAAGGAGCACCTTTGTAAACTTTGCCTCGGACAGACCTTGGTCTTCTTGCCTTAATTTTACAATCTGTTCATGGGATAACACCAGAAATAAATGTATATGTCTCTCCATATATGGGAGTATCTGATTTTACAGAAAATTTTTATACAATAAGTTCTGAACTATAAATTCAAAAAGATTATTAAATCAAATCAAAGCATGTCACATTTATAACCAACTAGATGCTAAAGGCCATAGAGACTGAAGGATGAGGCTTTTGAGTGATCATTAGTACTCACTACCAAATATAGTAATTTTTATACCGTATGCTTTTTTCCCCAGAAGTCAGACCCAGCAGGAGGAGAAGATTTAATGACACATCCTATGGAGATCTGAGAAACTCTAGACTGCTTCTGAGCTCCTCAGTGACCAGTTGCTGCATATTTGAGATCTGTGTTGTGTTGACAAGGACGGTTGCTCTATCAGCTTCTTTACTTCCTTAAGAATGATGTGTAAAGTAGACTTTTCTCAGGAGAACGATTTCAAATATTTTTGGAGGGGAAAGGAAGTTTTACTTTACACCTTAGTATGTAGATTTCTTACCTTTTGTGATCTAGAAAAATACTTGTATTATCCATCACTATCAAAGGGATTCTTAAAGTTATTGTTTTGACACCTAAGTCATACTTATTGAGGCTTTGCCAGCATTTTTAACATAAACATTTTAGGCTGACATAATGCAAATGCAGAGAGGTGCAGGAAATTGGGAGAATTGCCAATTCAGTGATAATTTAATGACATAGGTAAATAACCTCTTAAATAGTAGAATGATAACTTTAATTTACCGAATGTCTGACTCTTATTAAACTTGGCAACACTACTTATTTCACATTTATAATACATGCTGTTATCAAGCGTTCAATGAGAGCATTACTATTTTCATGTTACTTTATTTACCAGTTATATCTGAATTTATTCTATAGACAATACTGAACAATGGTAAATCGATCTTATTTTACTATGTACTTTTTATAGACAAGTTTTCTCATGTAAAAGGTAGAAAGTAACATATTTACTGAGCAGCTATTCTATGCCAGCTATTATGGCAAAACCCTGATGTTCTCACAATAAACCTCTTAGGTATTTCCATCACCATCTTATAGATGAATAACTGAGCATCTAGAATGTTAAGCATTTGACTACCTAAGCTCACACAGAACCTAGTAATTAGTAAAGCCCAGAGCTATAACTCCGAAGCCCACATTATTTCCACTTTACTAGGCCTATCTTCCAGAAATAATTAGCAGTTTTAAAAGAGGACAAATTAAAAAAAATTTTCTTGACTAGTTAGGGATAATTTTTTTTTTTTGCGGTACGCGGGCCTCTCACTGTTATGGCCTCTCCTGTTGCGGAGCACAGGCTCCGGACGTGCAGGCTCAGCGGCCATGGCTCACGGGCCCAGCCACTCCACGGCATGTGGGATCTTCCTGGACCGGGGCATGAACCCATGTCCCCTGCATTGGCAGGCGGACTCTCAGCCACTACGCCACCAGGGAAGCCCAGGGATAATTTTTTTTTTTTTCAGTATTTCAGGTGATTTTTATTTTCTTCATTTTTTTGCAATCTATAGCTTTCACATTTTCTTCAACGAACACATATATTTTAATAATGAAAGAAAATAAACTTTTAAAACCTTACATCTTTGCAGCACCGATTCGTGTTAAGCTAATCCTCCCAGGTAACACATAAGGTTTTTTTGTGTTTTTTGTTTTTAATAGATCTTTATTGGAGTGTAATTGCTTCACAATACTGTGTTAGTTTCTGTTGCACAGCAAAGTGAGTCAGCCATATGCATACACATGTCCCCATATCCCCTCCCTCGTGAGCCTCCCTTCCTCCCTCCCTATCCCACCCCTCTAGGTCGTCGCAAAGCACCGAGCTGATCTCCCTGTGCTACGCAGCTGCTTCCCACTAGCTATTTTACATTTGGCAGTGAATATATGTCAATGCTACTCTCACTTCGCTCCAGCTTCCCCCTCCCCACCCCCTGTGTCCTCAAGTCTCTCTATATCTATGTCTTTATTCCTGCCCTGCCACTAGGTTCATCAGTACCTTTTTTTGTTTTTTTTTTTTTAGATTCCATATATATGCGTTAGCATATGGTATTTGTTTTTCTCTTTCTGACTTACTTCACTCTGTATGACAGACTCTAGGTCCATCCACCTCACTACAAATAACACCATACACAAAAATAAAGTCCAAATGGATTAAAGACCTAAATGTAAGGCCAGACACTGTAAAACTCTTAGAGGAAAACATAGGAAAAACACTCTTTGACATAAACCACAGCAAGATCTTTTTTGACCCACCTCCTAGAGTAATGAAAATAAAAATAAAGATAAATGGGACATAATTAAACTTAAAAGCTGTTGCACAGCAAAGGAATAATTTTCAGAAGTGTGTTTTAGTTTGAAATCTAGATCACTTATCCAGTGATTAGACAAAACAAAATAAAACACATCCGTCTATCTGTATGACTAGTAATGGGAAGAATCGTGATGTATGTCCCTACCTTTCAAAGGAACCAGCCCCCTTTATTATGTTGCCCAGTGTCTCTAGCTTGGGCTGAGAGACCAAATGGATGCTCTTAGGACAGACCCTCAGTTGAAAGATATTGATGGTAAGCCAGCCTGACCAAGCTGTAACTTCCCAATGGAAAATAATGACATATGCTAAGTAAAGCTGATCAAGAAAGCATTAACTTGTGTAACTCCTAGGATGGAGATTGGGATTTTAAAATACATTTTTTGGACTGTTGTGGCAGACTGAATAATGAACCCAAAGATATCCCCATCCGAATCCCTGGAACCTCTGTCTGTTACCTTAAATGGCAACAGGGACTTTACGAGTGTGATTAAGTTCAGGATCTTAAGATGGGGAGATTATCCTGGATAATCTGGGGGGGGGCCCTAAATGCAGTCACAGTTGTCCTATTAGGGGTGGGAGGCAGAGGCTGACTTGACTATGGAGAGGGAAAGGCAATGTGATAATGCAAGCAGAGATTCGGGCAATGCGCTTTGAAGATGGAGGACGGGGCCATGAGCTGAGGATACAGGCGCTGCTAGAAGCCTAACAAAGACCAAGAAACAGGTTCTCCTCTCAAGGGTCCGGAAAGGTAAGAGAACAAACTTGTGTTGTTTTAAGCCACAGTTTGTAGTAATTTTTTGCAGCAGCCGTGGGAAACTAATTCAACCAGTAAACTTTTAGTGTTCTTTGGAAAGATCAATACGTTGATCTTTTAATATTTTCTAACAGAAAAATCATTTCTTCTTTTAAATTATCCTGATCAGTTGCTTTCATAACTTGAAATTCCCATTTTTGTAGGTTTCCATTTTATATTCCTAGCTTCTGAATATAATAAACAGTGATTGTCTAATTAGGACATTTAGTTACATTCTATTGCCATCATTTTTGATGATTTTTAAATTAACTTGTGATTTCAGTATGCATTTTAATGTCTACAACTTTAAAAAGGTATCATGCTTTAAATGTGTAAATTTATCTTAAAGGTCTATTGTTTTAATTTGGTTCCCCTTTTGTTGGCATGTTTTTATAGCTTTCTTACAAAAGAAATTCAAACTTGAAAGAATTTATGTTAATCATAGCTTAAAATAATGATTCAGAATTTATAAATCATATCTTAAGTGTGCCAGAGCATTTTTCTTTGCTATTTACCTGTGAGTTCAACATATGTCATTTATCCATGCTTTTTGTTACCATTGAAGTGAAAGAATTTTAATAATTTTCGCAAACAGTGAAATCTTCAAAAAATTTTGTTGTATAGTATTTGAATATATTTTATCTTCACTTTGGTGATATCATATAGTTTTTTAAAAATGGTGCAGTTCAATGAGAGCAACTTGAACTGAAATGATTGTGTTCAATATAATGAAACCTAAAATATTGAAGGCTTAAACCTAAGGTGTTAAATATTTCAAGTACAACAAAAACAAAATGAAGAAAAAAACCTCTGGGTCTGTAAGGAACACATCCATCCCTCCTGGTTACGTGAGATATAAGTATGTACATTTACATATCATAGAAGAGTGCCATCTTTTCTCTTGAACCTTGGCGATTGTAGTATGTCTCTTTTCTGGCTATGGAATGTGTCGATTGGCATACCCAAGTGTCAGATGTCCTGTGAGTTCATACCTGGGTGCTTTCATATTTCCTCTGAACCACTCCCTGCACAAGCCTTTTTTGTTTGTTTGTTTTAAATCCAGCTGACTCCCAAACAGGTCTCCCAAACTGTATCTTCTGTGCAAATTAAATTTCCATTGACATCTCAAATGGAAAATTTGTTCTTAATCTTTGCAGCAGTGAGATCTAATTGATACTGTATGCTATAAATTGTAAAATATCTGGATACAGTATGAGAAGGAGATAAATCAAAACAGAGTTTTGCTCTTTCCTCTAAATCCTCTTGTGTTCAGGTTTGTTAGATGCTTGGGCACAGGTTTTCAAAGTACTGACCTTAATGCTAGTCATTAGCAGAAACCCCACATAGGTTTTGAAAACTACTGGGTTAATGTTATCTGAAGACAGACTTTTTTTTTTTTTTTTTTTTTTTTTTGCTGTTTAATTGAGTCATGCTTCATTGTCTTTTACTGCATGTTAATGCCAGTGAAATGCTGATTGTTGACAGAGTCCTCCCAGTGAAGCGGCTCCAGAAATGTTGTGCTGCTGTAGGAAACTATGTAAAATAAAAAAGTCTTATTTAGATCTGTAGAAGGCTCAGCTGACAGGTTAAGAGCTATCAGATATTCATAAATATTCACTAATGACAAGAATATAAGGGGAGCTACCTGTTCTCAATAGATCCCTTCTATGTTTTGGTGTATTTATATAAGGGAAAAATCTTAAATGCAATCCAGAGTGAATGGAATCATATTGAATGCCTCGTAGAGAGCACCAAACAAGAAATAAATCTAAAATATAGAATAGGATATCTAATTTTGCCTTTTTCCTTCCAGCAATAAGCAAAATATATTTTTCTATACTTTTTCTAAGCTCACTTCTGGTCTGAAAGTAAGAGGCTGTCACAGTAAAACTGTGCATGGAAAGCTGTGGCACTTGAACACTCCATGAGAATCATTTAGGACCTGAGGCATAAAGGCAACAGTTCATTCTAGTGACCTTGATGTACAGCTGACTACAGAACTCACTGTGAGCCCTTTTATGGTTCCAGAAGCATCACCTGTGATTACACTTAAGTTTTCCTCTGGGCTGGGGAGAAATAATTCTAAATATAAACTGTGAAGACTAGAGAGAGATTCCTATGAAGCAGAGTTCATATTCAGAGTGAGAATTAAAATTATGCTTTCAGGTAATTAATGGTGGTGATGTTATTACTGAAGTGTGCCTGGGTCCAAGACTCCTTGAAGGACACAGCAGGGCTGCCAGCACACCTTCAGAGGGCACCAACTACAACATCATCTGTATGACTAGTGCACAACCCATAGGGCTGCACATAGCAGTCCTGGCACATGGGTGCCATTTTCAACTTCAAAGTCACTTAATAATCTGTAGGGCTTCTTACTCTCTTTAATCTGTAGGGAGGCAGAATCCTGTTCTCTGTAAGAGAAAGTCCCGAGGAAGTCTGACACAGTCTTCCCTGAATATCAAGTTAATCAGAGTAGAAACCCTGTGTCGCTTTATCACTAAACAACTTTGCAATTTACAGTCACACATTGACTAAGTTTATCTACTTCATAACAATTCAAATAAGAGTTCACACACTTAGATTACAGCACATGCTTATCTTTAAAAAGATAAACAGCTCTATCATGATATAATTCACATATCATGTAATTCATTCCATAGTTTTTAGTATATTTCAAGGATGTGCAACCATTACCACTTTCTAATTACAGAACATTTTCATTACCCCAGAGAAAAGCTCTGTACCCATTGGCAGTCACTCTCTATTCCTCATTACCCCCAGCCCCTGACAACTATAATCTACTTCCTGTCTCTATGGATTTGCCCATTCTGGACCTTTCATGTAAATAGAATCATATGTATTGACTTTTTTACCTGTCTTCTTTCATTTAACATGATGTTTTCAAGTTTTATTTATATTGGAGCAATGTATCAGTATTTCATTCCTTTAAAGTGGAATGATATTCCATTGTATGGATATACCACATTTTCTTTTTTTTTTTTTTGACATCTTTATTGGGGTACAATTGCTTTACAATGGTGTGTTGGTTTCTGCTTTATAACAAAGTGAATCAGTTATACATAT
>NW_021703782.1:48496434-48539183 GCF_005190385.1 Monodon monoceros | reverse complement strand
CTCCCTATCCCACCCCTCTAGGTGGTCACAAAGCACCGAGCTGATCTCCCTGTGCTATGCGGCTGCTTCCCACTAGCTATCTACCTTACGTTTGGTAGTGTATATATGTCCATGCCTCTCTCTCGCTTTGTCACAGCTCACCCTTCCCCCTCCCCATATCCTCAAGTCCGTTCTCTAGTAGGTCTGTGTCTTTATTCCTGTCTTACCCCTAGGTTCTTCATGACATTTTTTTTCTTAAATTCCATATGTATGTGTTAGCATACGGTATTTGTCTTGCTCTTTCTGACTTACTTCACTCTGTAGGACAGACTCTAGGTCTATCCACCTCATTACAAATAGCTCAATTTTGTTTCTTTTTATGGCTGAGTAATATTCCATTGTATATATGTGCCACATCTTCTTTATCCATTCATCCAATTATGGGCACTTAGGTTGTCTCCATCTCCGGGCTATTGTAAATAGAGCTGCAAAGAACATTTTGGTACATGACTCTTTTTGAATTATGGTTTTCTCAGGGTATATGCCCAGTAATGGGATTGCTGGGTCATATGGTAGTTCTATTTGTAGTTTTTTAAGGAACCTCCATACTGTTCTCCATAGTGACTGTACCAATTCACATTCCCACCAGCAGTGCAAGAGTGTTCCCTTTTCTCCACACCCTCTCCAGCATTTATTGTTTCTAGATTTTTTGATGATGGCCATTCTGACTGGTGTGACATGATATCTCATTGTAGTTTTGATTTGCATTTCTCTAATGATTAATGATGTTGAGCATTCTTTCATGTGTTTGTTGGCAGTCTGTATATCTTCTTTGGAGAAATGTCTATTTAGGTCTTCTGCCCATTTTTGGATTGGGTTGTTTGTTTTTTTATTATTGAGCTGCATGAGCTGCTTGTAAATTTTGGAGATTAATCCTTTGTCAGTTGCTTCATTTGCAAATATTTTCTCCCATTCTGAGGGTTGAATTTTCGTCTTCTTTATGGTTTCCTTTGCTGTGCAAAAGCTTTGAAGTTTCATTAGGTCCCATTTGTTTATTTTTGTTTTTATTTCCATTTCTCTAGGAGGTGGGTCAAAAAGGATCTTGCTGTGATTTATGTCATAGAGTGTTCTGCCTATGTTTTCCTCTAAGAGTTTGATAGTTTCTGGCCTTACATTTAGGTTTTTAATCCATTTTGAGCTTATTTTTGTGTATGGTGTTAGGGAGTGATCTAATCTCATACTTTTACATGTACCTGTCCAGTTTTCCCAGCACCACTTATTGAAGAGGCTGTCCTTTCTCCACTGTACATTCCTGCCTCCTTTATCAAAGATAAGGTGACCATATGTGCGTGGGTTTATCTCTGGGCTTTCTATCCTGTTCCATTGATCAATCTTTCTGTTTTTGTGCCAGTACCATACTGTCTTGATTACTGTAGCTTTGTAGTATAGTCTGAAGTCAGGGAGCCTGATTCCTCCAGCTCCGTTTTTCGTTCTCAAGATTGCTTTGGCTATTCGGGGTCTTTTTTGTTTCCATACAAATTGTGAAATTTTTTGTGCTAGTTCTGTGAAAAATGCCAGTGGTAGTTTGATAGGGATTGCATTGAATCTGTAGATTGCTTTGGGTAGTAGAGTCATTTTCACAATGTTGGTTGTTCCAATCCAAGAACATGGTATATCTCTCCATCTATTTGTATCATCTTTAATTTCTTTCATCAGTGTCTTATAATTTTCTGCATACAGGTCTTTTGTCTCCTTAGGTAGGTTTATTCCTAGATATTTTATTCTTTTTGTTGCAGTGGTAAATGGGAGTGCTTTCTTGATTTCACTTTCAGATTTTTCATCATTAGTGTATAGGAATGCCAGAGATTTCTGTGCATTAATTTTGTATCCTGCAACTTTACCAAATTCATTGATTAGCTCTAGTAGTTTTCTGGTGGCATCTTTAGGATTCTCTATGTATAGTATCATGTCATCTGCAAACAGTGACAGCTTTACTTCTTCTTTTCCGATTTGGATTCCTTTTATTTCCTTTTCTTCTCTGATTGCTGTGGCTAAAACTTCCAAAACTATGTTGAATAAGAGCAGTGAGAGTGGGCAACCTTGTCTTGTTCCTGATCTTAGTGGAAATGCTTTCAGTTTTTCACCATTGAGGACGATGTTGGCTGTGGGTTTGTCATATATAGCCCTTATTATGTTGAGGAAAGTTCCCTCTATGCCTACTTTCTGGAGGGTTTTTATCATAAATGGGTGTTGAATTTTGTCAGAAGCTTTCTCTGCATCTATTGAGATGATCATATGGTTTTTCTCCTTCAATTTGTTAATATGGTTTATCACATTGATTGATTTGCATATATTGAAGAATCCTTGCATTCCTGGAATAAACCCCACTTGATCATGGTGTATGATACTTTTAATGTGCTGTTGGATTCTGTTTGCTAGTATTTTGTTGAGGATTTTTGCATCTATGTTCATCAGTGATATTGGCCTGTAGTTTTCTTTCTTTGTGACATCCTTGTCTGGTTTTGGTATCAAGGTGATGGTGGCCTTGTAGAATGAATTTGGGCGTGTTCCTCCCTCTGCTATATTGTGGAAGAGTTTGAGAAGGATAGGTGATAACTCTTCTCTAAATGTTTGATAGAATTCGCCTGTGAAGCCATCTGGTCCTGGGCTTTTGTTTGTTGGAAGATTTTTAATCACAGTTTCAATTTCAGTGCTTGTGATTGGTCTGTTCATATTTTCTATTTCTTCCTGATTCAGTCTCCGCGGCATGTGGGATCCTTCCGGACCAGGGCACGAACCCATGTCCCCTGCACCGGCAGGCAGACTCTCAACCACTGCGCCACCAGGGAAGCCCTAAGTAGTGTATTGTTTAGCCTCCATTTGTTTGTATTTTTTACAGATCTTTTCATGTAATTGATATCTAGTCTCATAGCGTTGTGGTTGGAAGAGATACTTGATACAATTTGAATTTTCTTAAATTTACCAAGACTTGATTTGTGACCCAAGATATGATCTATCCTGGAGAATGTTCCATGAGCACTTGAGAAAAATGTGTATTCTGTTGTTTTGGGATGGAGTGTCCTATAAATATCAATTAAGTCCATCGTGTTTAATGTATCATTTAAAGCTTGTGTTTCCTTATTTATTTTCATTTTGGATGATCTGTCTATTGGTGAAAGTGGGATGTTAAAGTCCGCTAGTATGAATGTGTTACTGTCGATTTCCCCTTTTATGGCTGTTAGTATTTGCCTTATGTATTGAGGTGCTCCTATGTTGGGTGCATAAATATTTACAATTGTTATATCTTCTTCTTGGATCGATCCCTTGATCATTATGTAGTGTCCTTCTTTGTCTCTTGTAATCGTCTTTATTTTAAAGTCTATTTTGTCTGATATGAGAATTGCTACTCCAGCTTTCTTTTGGTTTCCATTTGCAGGGAATATCTTTTTCCCTTCCCTTACTTTCAGTCTGTATGTGTCTCTAGGTCTGAAGTGGGTCTCTTGTAGACAGCATATATATGGGTCTTGTTTTTGTATCCATTCAGCCAATCTGTGTCTTTTGGTGGGAGCATTTAGTCCACTTACATTTAAGGTAGTTATCGATATGTATGTTCCTATTCCCATTTTCTTAATTGTTTTGGGTTCGTTATTGTAGGTCTTTTCCGTCTCTTGTGTTTCTTGCCTAGAGAAATTCCTTTAGCATTTGTTGTAAAGCTGGTTTGGTGGTGCTGAACTCTCTCAACTTTTGCTTGTCTGTAAAGGTTTTAATTTCTCCATCAAATCTGAATGAGATCCTTGCTGGGTAGAGTAATCCTGGTTGCAGGTTTTTCTCCTTCATCACTTTAAATATGTCCTGCCACTCCCTTCTGGCTTGCAGAGTTTTTGCTGAAAGATCAGCTGTTAACCTTATGGGGATTCCCTTGTGTATTATTTGTTGTTTTTCCCTTGCTGCTTTTAATATGCTTTCTTTGTATTTAATTTTTGACAGTTTGATTATTATGTGTCTTGGCGTATTTCTCCTTGGATTTATTGTGTATGGGAATCTCTGTGCTTCCTGGACTTGATTTACTATTTCCTTTCCCATATTAGGGAAGTTTTCAACTATAATCTCTTCAAATATTTTCTCAGTCCCTTTCTTTTTCTCTTCTTCTTCTGGAATCCCTATAATTCGAATGTTGATGCATTTAATGTTGTCCCAGAGGTCTCTGAGACTGTCCTCAGTTCTTTTCATTCTTTTTTCTTTATTCTGCTCTGCAGTAGTTATTTCCACTATTTTATCTTCCAGGTCACTTATCCGTTCTTCTGTCTCAGTTATTCTGCTATTGATCCCATCTAGAGTATTTTTCATTTCATTTATTGTGTTGTTCATCGTTGTTTGTTTCATCTTTAGTTCTTCTAGGTCCTTGTTAAATGTTTCTTGCATTTTGTCTATTCTATTTCCAAGATTTTGGATCATCTTCACTATCATTATTCTGAATTCTTTTTCAGGTAGACTGCCTATTTCCTCTTCATTTGTTAGGTCTGGTGGGTTTTTATCTTGCTCCTTCATCTGCTGTGTGTTTTTCTCTCTTCTCATTTTGCTTATCTTACTGTGTTTGGGGTCTCCTTTTTGCAGGCTGCAGGTTCATAGTTCCCATTGTTTTTGGTGTCTGTCCCCAGTGGCTAAGGTTGGTTCAGTGGGTCGTGTAGGCTTCCTGGGGGAGGGGACTAGAGCCTCTGTTCTGGTGGATGAGGCTGGATCTTGTCTCTCTGGTGGGCAGGTCCACATCTGGTGGTGTGTTTTGGGGTGTCTGTGAACTTATTATGATTTTAGGCAGCCTCTCTGCTAATGGGTGGGGTTGTGTTCCTGTTTTGCTAGTTGTTTGGCATAGGGTGTCCAGCACTGTAGCTTGCTGGTCGTTGAGTGAAGTTGGGTGCTGGCATTGAGATGGAGATCTCTGGGAGATTTTCGCCGTTTGATATTATGTGGAGCTGGGAGGTGTCTTGTTGACCAGTGTCCTGAAGTTGGCTCTCCCACCTCAGAGGCACAGCACTGACTCCTGGCTGCAGCACCAAGAGCCTTTCATCCACACGGCTCCTCAATTTGGGATGATTCGTTGTCCATTCATGTATTCCACAGATGCAGGGTACATCAAGTTGATTGTGGAGCTTTAATCCGCTGCTTCTGAGGCTGCTGGGAGAGATTTCCCTTTCCCTTCTTTGTTCTCACAGCTCCCAGGGGCTCAGCTTTGGAGTTGGCCCCGCCTCTGCGTGTAGGTCGCCGGAGGGCGTCTGTTTTTCGCTCAGACAGGACGGGGTTAAAGGAGCCGCTGATTCGGGGGCTCTGGCTCACTCAGGCCGCGGGGGAGGGAGGGGCACGGAGTGTGGGGCGGGCCTGCGGCAGCAGAGGCCGTCGTGACGTTGCACCAGGCTGAGGCGCGCCGTGCGTTCTCCCGGGGAAGTTGTCCCTGGATCCCGGGAACCTGGCAGTGGCGGGCTGCACGGGCTCCCCGGAAAGGAGGTGTGGATAGCTACCTGTGCTCGCACACAGGCTTCTTGGCGGCGGCAGCAGCACCCTTAGCGTCTCCTGCCTGTCTCTGGGGTCCGCGCTTTTAGCCGCGGCTCACGGCCGTCTCTGGAGCTCCTTTAAGCAGCAATCTTAATCCCCTCTCCTCACGCACCGGGAAACAAAGAGGTAAGAAAAAGTCTCTTGCCTCTTCGGCAGCTCCAGACCTTTTCCCGGACTCCCTCCCGGCCCGCCGTGGTGCACTAACCCCTTCAGGCTGTGTTCACGCCGCCAACCCCAGTCCTCTCCCTGCGCTCCGACCAAAGCCCGAGCCTCAGCTCGCAGCCCCGCCCGCCCCGGCGGGTGAGTAGACAAGCCTCTCGGGCTGGTGAGTGCCGGTCGGCACCAAGCCTCTGTGCGGGGAACCTCCCCGCTTTGCCCTCCGCACCCCTGTTGCTGTGCTCTCCTCCGCGGCCCCAAAGCTCCCTCCCTCCGCCACCCGCAGTCTCCGCCCGAGAAGAGGCTTCCTAGTGTGTGGAAACTTTTCCTCCTTCACAGCTCCCTCCCACTGGTGCAGGTCCCGTCCCTATTCTTTTGTCTCTGTTTTTTCTTTTTTTCTTTTGCCGTACCCAGGTACGGGGGGGGTTTCTTGCCTTTTGGGAGGTCTGAGGTCTTCTGCCAGCCTTCAGTAGGTGTTCTGTAGGAGTTGTTCCACGTGTAGATGTATTTCTGGTATATCTGTGGGGAGGAAGGTGATCTCCACGTCTTACTCTTCCGCCATCTTCCCCTCGTCCCCCACCACATTTTTTTTTATCCACTCATCAGTTAATTGCCATTTGGTTTGTTTCTACTTTGGGATGATTATGAAGAATACTGCTGTGAACATTCATGTAGAAGTTTTTGTGTGGGCATATGTTTTCATTTTCTTGTGTAAATACCTAGGAGTGAGATGGCTGGGTTATATGATAACTCCAAGCTTAAGCTTTTGAGGAATTTTCAGCCTGTTTTCCAAGGTGACTACACTGTCTTACATTTCTACCAGCAATGTATGAGTTTTCCAATTTCTCCACATCTTTGCCAGAACTTGTTATTGTCCATCTTTTTGATAATAGACATACTTGGTGGATATGAAGTGGTATCTCATTGTGGTTTTTATTTGCATTTTGCTAATGACTAATGGTTTTGAGCATCTTTGCATGTGTTTATTGGCCATTTGTATATGTTTTTTGGAGAAATGCCTATTCAAGTCCTTTGCCTGTTTTTCAATTGGTCTATTCATCTTCTTTTCTTTAATTAAAGTACAATTGACATACAGTATTGTAACAGTTTCAAGTGTACCTCATAGTGACTCAACATTTATACACATTTTTTAAATGACCACCAAGGTAAGTCTAGTTATCATCTGTCACCATACAAAGTTATTGCAATATTACTGACTATATTTCCTATACTGTAAACTACACCCCCATGACTTATTTATTTTATAACTGGAAATTTGTACCTCTTAATCCCCTTCATCTATTTCACCCCCAACTCCTTTCCCTTCTGGCAACTACGTTTGTTTTCTGTATCTCTGAGTCTGTTTCTGTTTTGCTTTGTTTGTTTGTTTTGTCTTTTAGACTCAACATGTAAGTGAAATCATAAGGTAACTGTCTTTCTCTGTCTGACTTATTTCACTTAGCATAATACCCTGTAGGTCCATCCATGTTGTTGCAAATGGTAAGATTTCATTCTCTGTTATGTCTGAATAATATTTTGTTGTATATATATATATATATATATATATATATAATCACATCCTTTTTATTCATTCATCTATCAATGGACACTTAAATTGTTTCCATATCTTGACTACTGTAAATAATGGTGCAATGAACATAAGTGTGCATATATCTTCCAGAAGTGGAATTATTGGATCATACAGTAGTTCTGTTTTTAATTTTTTGAGGAACCTCCAGACTGTTTTCCATAGTGGCTGCACCAACTTATATTCCCACCAACAGTGCATAAGAGTTCCTTTTTCTCTACATCCTTGCCAACACTTGTTATTTTTCATCTTTTTGATAATCACAGACATATATAAATCAATGGAATAAAATAGAGAGCCCAATAAACCCATGCATATAAGGTTAAGTAATCTATGACAAAGGAGGCAAGAATAGACAATTGAGAACAGTCTCTTCAACAAATAGTGTTGAGAAAACTGGACTACCGTCTTCCACCATATACAAAAATAAATTCAAAGTGGATTAGACTGGAATGTAAGACATGAAACCATGAAACTCCTAGAAGAAAACAGACACAGTACACTCTTTGACATCAGTCTTAGCAATATTTTTTGGACCTGTCTCATGCAAGTGCAACAAAAGCAAAAATAAACAAATGGAACTACAGCAAACTAAAAAAAATTTTTGCACAGTGAAGAAAACTATCAACAAACGAAAAGCCAATGTACTGAATGGGAGAAGATATTTGCAAATTATACATCTGATAAAGGTTAATATTCAATATGTAAAAAGAACCTATACAACTTAATATCAAAAAGCCAAACAACCCAATTAAAAAAAAATGGGCAGAGAAGCTGAACAGACATTTTCCAGAGGAGGACCTACAGACACATGAAAAGATTCTCAACATCGCTAATCATCAGGGAAATGCAGATTGTCTTTTTATTCTTGAGTTGTAACAGTTCATTATATAATCTGGATACAAGTTCCTTGTATATGGTTTGCAAATATTTTCTCCCATTTTGTGGGTTGTCTTTTCACTTATTTAATAGTCCTTTGAAGCACAAACGTTTTTGATTTGGGTTAAGTCCAATTTACCTATTTTTTTTCTTTTGTCACATGCTTTTGATGTTATAGCTAAGAAATCATTGCCTAACCCAAGTTCACAAAGATTTACTTCATGTTTTCCTCTAAGTGTTTTATAGTTTGGGCTCTTACATTTAGGTCAGTGATCCATTTTGAGTTAATTTCTGTATATAGTGTGAGGTCGGGGTCCAACTTTATTATTTTTCATATGAAATTCAGTTGTCCCAGCACCATTTGTTAAAAGACTGTTCTTTCTCCATTAAGTTGTCTTGGCACTCTTTTCAAAAATTATTTGACTAAGTATAAGGGCTTATTTCTGGACTCTCTATTCTGTTCCATTGATCTATATATATCTATTCTTAGCCAGAATCACAGTCTTGATAACCATAGCTTTGAAATTAACTTTTGAAACATGTGAGTCCTCCAACTTTAATTTTCTTTTAACGATTGTTTTGGCTATTCTCTATCCCTTGCATTTCCATCTGAATTTTAGGATCAGCTTTTTGTCAAATGATTTGTCTTCATCTATTGAGATGATCATGTGGTTTTGGCCCTTATTCTATTAGTGTGATGTGTTCCATTGATTAAATTTCACATATTAAACCAACCTTGTGTCCCTGGGATAAATCTCAGCTGGTAATGTTGCTGGATTCCATGTGCTAGGATTTGTTGAAGATCTTGCATCTCTGTTTATAAAAGATATTGGTCTGAAGGTTTTTTTTTGGTTTGGTATTAGGTTCATACTGGACTCATAGGAAATGAATTGGGAAATTCTCCCTCCTCTTCTGTTTTTTGGAAGAGCTTGGGAAGGATTGATGTTAATTTTTCTTTATGCATTCAATAAAATTCACTAGTGAACCTATCTGGGCCTGGGCTTTTCTTTGTGGGATAAAACTGTGGCAATAGCTACATAACATAAAATTTACTATTTTAATAATTTTTTGACTATTAACTTAATCTCTTTACTAAGACCAAGCTATAATATTTAGCAAAACTTTAATGAAGGTGTGAGAATAATTGAAGGGAATTTTATCAGAGAAGAGAAAAATCTTAAAATGGTAATAAATATGAAGACTCCCAATGTTCTTAGGAAAAGCCCTGCCACAGAGTGACTCTCCTGGTCTGTTGCCATGTCCCAGAAGCCACCTTACTTCTTGACAATGGGTGTGCTCTGCTGTGTGTCTCCTTTACTCGGAGTCCACATACTCTACCCGTACGGTGAGTCCTAGAAAGGGTGAGGAAAGTAATCTCAGCTTTCCTTCCAGCCTACTTCCTAGCCACAGTCTGCTGACAGACAACGGCACACATAATAAAGAGAGTTTTAGATAGAATTATACAAAGCAATTAATGTTTTCTGGAAATTTTTTTATTTCAAATTAGGATTTTGGCTTTACTTTTATAGAACCAAAAGGTCTAATGGAAGAGGTTTTCCAAAAACAACAATAATTATCCCCCCAAACTGAATTCAAGCCACAACTGAATTTCTGAAATTACATGTTGTATTCAGGATTTCAAAGGTTACAGGATCGATTTTTAAACTGGTCTCAAGTCAGAGTTTTTGAACTTCCCTCAGTCCCAGGGGTCTCCTTAGCACATGACCCGGAGAGAGGATGTAGCTGCTGACCTTCCCCCTCTCAGCATCCTCAGCGTCTGGATTCTGTTCCTGGGACGGTGGCCTACATGTAAGGCCTCTGCTCCCCCCACCATGCCCATGTTTTCCAATTTGATCTTCTCTCAATGAAGATCTACTAAAACTCTTTGCTTAAACGTCATTTCTCATGGTTTAAGATGCCTAAAACCATCTTCAAAGATCTTTTCTCCAAACTTCCTAAAGTATAGAAGTTCCTTGGTGTTTGTTTAAAGGTTCTCATTCTACTTGGGTAGATATTTGTATCCTGTTGTAATATCATGGCTGATATTCTGGGGTGTTGCTCACATATTTTTTTTCTTTTAATAGTTCAGTAGTTTCTTTTAATAGTTCAAAGTTTTGCTACAGACTGAATTGTATCCCCTCAAAATTCATATGTTGAAACCATAGACCCCAGTGTGATCTTTTGGAGATGGGGCCTTTGGGAGGTAATTAGGGTTAGATGAGTTCATGAGGGTAGGGCCCCCATGATTGGATTAGTGGCTTTATAAGAAAAAGAAGAGAGAGAGAGATCACTTTTTTTCTGTCACGTAAGGACACAGTGTTCTCTCTCAAGTCAGGAAGAGGGTCCTCACTAAGAACTGAATTGGCTGGCACCTTGATCTTGGTCTTCTCAGCCTCCAGAACTGTGATAAATAAATGTTGTTTAAGCCACCCAATCTATAGTGTTTCGTTATAGCAGCCTGAGCTAAGACAGCGTCCTAACTTTCAGTGAAAGTGTCTAGTTAATGTAAGTGGTCCTGATTTATGTGTGATGGGGATGACAGATAGGTGGAGAGATCTGTCTGGAGTGGACAAGAAGATTTTTCAGCTGTAGCTACCTAAACAATGTTAGGTGTTCTCTGTGGATAGAAATAGCCAGCTCATTTTAAAGTAGGCCAGAACAACTGGGAGATTCTTACTACTTCGGAAACAATGTCTTACCTTTTCTTCTTCCTTCTTTCCCTTTCCCCACCCCCCTTTTTTGACTCTGTCTGTCTCTTTTCCATATACTCTCAGCATGACTTCCTAAAGGTACATTTTAAATGGTTGGGGTTATTTGAAAAAGTGTCTGAAGTTGTCCTCCCAGCTAAAGGAATTGTACTATAAAGTAGAATAATTTGAAAGGGAGGAGTTTGTCTTTTTCATGCACCATAAAAAGCTTTCAATCCTTTTAATAACTGAAAAGGCTTATACTTCTGTTAAGAGTCTCTAAGAACTTCTGATAAATTTCATATTGTAGTTGTAGTGTATTTCATGAACCAGGAGAATACAGACTTCTTTTTCCGAGCCTCCGTCTCTCTCCGACACACTTCCTCTCTCATACAGCATACTGAATGCTGATACATAAGTAATGCAAATTAAGGTGTTCTGTTTATAACTTAATATAAAGGAAGAGATTAGAGCACAGACAGCCTTTCTGCACTTCTGAGGACTCCTTCTCAATCAGCAGTAATTGAGCTTGTGTCATGTTTATGGTCCAGCGTGGTAGTATGAGAATTTAGAACCAAACTCACTCAGCAGCTGTGTGACCTTAGGCACATCATTTAACCTCATGGACTTCAGATTCCTCTCAGGGAAAAGGGAGCTACTGACACCTATTTTGCTGGGCTCTTGTGACAATTCTGTGAGGGAATACTTAGCACACAGCTCAATGGTACAGAGTAGTCACTGTCTCCATTATGGGTAATTTGATTATGAGGCACCAAATCCCACTTAAAATCATTGGAAGGAAAGGGGGGTAATTCATGGAACTCCAGGGCAAGGAGTGCGGCCCAGCCTCCAGAGGAAGCAGAGTCTTTCTCTCTCATCTGTTGCTGAGGCTCCCTGTTCTCTCATCACTGTTGCTGTCCGCACATCTGCTTCTTCTCCTCTCCCTTGCTGACTGGCTGTCCCAGCTGTTTCCATGTGGCCCAGGCCTGACCACCTTGGCTTCGCGTCACGTAATTTTCCAGTTTAGGAACCAAAATGATCTTAGCTTGAGACTCTTGATTCTTGTGGTCCACTTCCCTATAGTCATTGGTGTCCAGAGAGGGGCCCCTCTGGGCTGTTACCTGCTCAGTAGAGGCAACGGGAAGAGATGGAGATGGAAGGGAACACGGTAGATTCTATGAGAAAGTGGTGTGGGGTGAAGAGGAAATCATGGGCATCTCCAGAAAAGTCACTCAAGAAACATGAACTTTCATCCTCCCTTGGAGGTCACCTCCTACCCATATATCCCACCTAATTCTGTCAGGTTTTGTCCTTGACTTCTTATGCAGTGCTTAACTATGGACTTGTTCCTGCTTGCTTGCTTTCTTTTTTTTTTTCTTTTTAACATCTTTATTGGAGTATAATTGCTTTACCATGGTGTGTTAGTTTGTGCTGTATAACAAAGTGAATCAGCTATACATATACATACATCCCCATGCTATCACATATATATGTTCCTGCTTTCTTGAAGTTCCTATTTCAACTTCCACATAAATATGCGATCTTGGTTACCCTCCTACTTTTTCTTGATAGATTCTTCTTCTTGTCTGGCTCCTCTTCCTCTTTTCCCGTAAATAATGAATACTTTGTGAGGTTGTGTCATCATGTCTGCTCTCTTTTCCCCAGTCGTCTGTCCCTTGGTGAACTCAACCACAGAGTACTTGGAACACATTACTTGCCAGGCAAATGGGAGTCCTCTTCCTTTCTTTTTTTCTTATGTCTTTGATTTCTAAGTTCTTTCTTAAGAGTTGAAATTTTTACTGTTTTCTTATTTTCGACACTCTCTTATTAATGCTGGTAATATGCAATATTTTTTATATTTTATGCAGTTTGTGTTATGGATTTTGTAACGTGTGTGTGTGTGTGTGTGTGTGTGTGTATCTCTGAAGTATGTAGAGAATATCTAGGAAAGCAGCAATTAGGAATTTAGCACCTTTTAAGGGATCCTCAGTTCTTGTTCCCAAAGTCCCACAGGCAGTTGTTCCTGGATAAACCATCATGTTGAATACTGTTTGGGAAATCTCTTTGACTGGTGCTGGATGATTGTGTAAGGAGTTATAATAATCTGCTCATTGAGATGGATGTGATTGCCTGTGATCAGAACAGTCTATAGTAATCACTTCACTTCACACACGTCACTTCACTTATGTTTATTCACCCCTAGGTAGGAAGACACGAACTGAAATTGTGTGTGTGTGTGTGTGTGTGTGTGTGTGTGTGTGTGTGTGTGTGTGTTGGACTTTGGAAACTAAGCACTACTGTGACAACTTCACCTCTGCTGCAACATAAGGAGGGAATTTGAAGTGGGGAAACCAGAAACTCAGCTCAGAAACAATCCTCCCATCCAGAACCATTGAGGAAACATAAGTAGCCCTTTCCAATCTGTGGCAGAGTAGAAACGAGGGGAATTTGTAGTCCTTGGTGTCAGAAGAGACAGCTGTGTAGTCTCACATCAGGCAAAACTGGTCAGTACGGCTTTGGAATGGTCGAGCCCAGGTGGGCAACAAGACAAGAAAGAAGGTAATGCCAGTGGAGCCATGGCCCTGGGACAAATGTGAGCTACTACAGATCATTTGGAGTCCTACGACCTATAATGGTTAGAGAAAGAATAGACATCCAGGGCTCCAAAAGCATACCACAATGGAAGGAAGGGAATACATACATTTTTAAAACGATGATAACTTTGTGCCAGTAATAGTGCCACTGTGAGTAGTGTGTAGATAAGTACAATCATGCTGGAAAGCATTTGGCCATATATATCATAATTCTTAAATGATTTCTTTACCCTTGCTCCAACTTCTAGGATTCTTTCCTAAGGAAATGACCGGTGATATACACTAAGATTTCTCTGTGTGATGTGTGTCACATGATTATTTATAAAAGCAAAATAAGGGATTGTCGAATAAATTTTGTATTCATAGAACAATGTATTCTGCAATATTGAGAATCACAGTTTCATAGAATACTTATTGCATTGTTCTCATGCAAATTTCACCTGCAAAATTCTCATGATTTGGTATTTGATCAAAAAGATAGGACGTAGAACTGTATATAGAAGCTGCTCTTTTTACAGACTTCCCACTCCCAGTCTTTTATAGATGTGAACTAAGCCACACAACAGAACAAAATGGGCTGATTTTACCCAACAACAACACATGTTGTGATAAGTTTAAAGTCACTATGGACTTTTGCACAAATGGATTTACATTTGAGAACCAAGCCTATTTTTAAGTAGAATTACTTCTATATGCAAAATGATTTTGATTTGTTTCTACACATATACATAATCTATATAGCTGCATTGGTATATAATTGAGAGAAAACACACCAAAATACTACCAGAGGTGGAATTATGAATAATTTTGATTTTCTTTATAAGTGTTGTTTTCTTTATCATACTTTTCTGTATTTCTATATTTTCGACAATGAACATGTATAATTTTATGTTTAGAATAAAATAAACTCTATAATAGTAGCAAAGGAATTTGTATACAAAGAGCAGTATAAGAAGGGAGGTTCTATAATATGGCAAATGGAAATAGTCTTGCTTGAAATAATGCAATACACCAGCTAAAAAGACTCTTCGATGCATCACGTAAATTCATTTTCTTCCTTAGTCGAGAGATGCATTCGCAGCTGGGAATGCAGCTGACCATTTAGTAAGAGTACTCCTACATTCAGTTAGTACCCTTTATTTAGTCGACAAGACGCCAGTGATAACAATACTTTTAACAGGGACAATTCCTTATTAGGATATGTCCTGGCAGCCAGGCTCTGTGAAAAATACTCTATTCATATTATCTCATAATATCCAAATTTTTGCTATTGTGATTCCCTTTTACATATGAGGATATTTAGATCCACAGAGCTTGTGACTTGCCCGAATTAGGCGGTGAGGGAATGGCAGATTCTCCTGCTGTCCCAACCTTTGATATACTGGAAAATACTGACAATTTGGGAAGAAAGAAGTTATATTGGGATATGTAGAGTAATTGGCCGCCAAAAGGTGATAATTCAGTAATGAGTTAAAAGAGAGATAACGAAATGAGTCCTGTTGGGCGGACCCACCTGGAGCCTTGGAAGTACTTGATAATATCCATCTAGAAGTGGCCAGACTACTTTTTCAGTTTTGTGTGCAGCTGTTGAGATAGACTGTTTAATCAATGGAGAATTTCAGGCCATTCTTTTTCTTCCCATTATTGGCTAGTTGTAAACTCTGTACTTGGTTGAAAGACACCACAGAACCAAGTGATGAACAATAAGGGATAACTCAGTAGAGGAATGAAAGCAGAATTTTAAGAAACTGCTGATGTTTAGGAAATGAAAGGGGCTGATAACAGCAATTAATGATTGTGAAACCTGGGCCTCTGCTGTGAGTCTTAAAACCAGTTCTAAAGCAGAAGAAGATTAAAATACGTATTGATCTGCTGATGGGCCAGAGGTAAAGTTTAAAAGCAAAGCATTGACCAGTAAGTATTACATTAATTAAACCCTTCTCTGCGAAGTGAATAAACACAGGCTGATAACTAGTATCTGTGAGTTCCTGAATTGATTCTGCATTGAGCATACTTCAAAGATGCGGGGCCGTGTCCGTCTGCAATCACCTTCAGAAAGGCTGTCTTGCGGCAGAGGGAGGCCATAAGACACTCAAAGTTCTCGTGTGCAACTGATCCCCCTACTTACTATACTAATGCAGCGGCTGTAATAGCAACATGCTTTGAAGTGAAAGCTTTGCTGGGGTTATGCACTCATTAAAAACTACCACGCTTTAATACAATCCAAGAACTCTAATGGGAAGGATTTCACATTAAGAGAGCAACAAGAACCCAGATTGCCTCTATCTGTGCCCTCTTGCTTGCTTGCTTGGCACCCACTGAAGATGTGGACCATCTCTTTCAACTTTAGACAGAACACTCTGTAAAAGTGTTGAGGACCTCAGAGAACTTGCCTATTGACTTACATTTAGGTCAATGTTTCCATTCTGCTGTTTATCTCATTTGTTTTTTTCACATATGGCCGATTAACACAGGTTCTGCAAGGATCCTAAGGGGCTGGGGAGCATAGTAATTAAGAAATACTATGGGAATTTAGAGTGTGGTAAAGGTGGTATTTCAAATCACTGGAGAAAGATAGATCGTTTAATACATGGCATTAGAATTACTAGCAGCCACTTGGGAAAAAATAAAACTAGATCACTTATGTGGAAATAAATGCCAGAAAAAAAATTTTAGTACTTAAAACTATGAATGTACTAGAAAAATACATAGATGATTTGTCTTTCATAATATTGGCATGGAGAAGGTCATTCTAAAAAAAAAAGGGAGAAAAGAAAAGGTCATTCTAGGCACAACTCCAAACCTAAAATCTATAACAGAAAATACTCATAAATTTGACTGTGTACACATTTTAAATTTTATAGAGAAAAACATACCACAAGCAATGTCAAAAGGTAAACAACAGGGCTTCCCTGGTGGCACAGTGGTTGAGAGTCTGCCTGCCAATGCAGGGGACACGGGTTCGTGCCCCAGTCCGGGAAGATCCCACATCCCGCGGAGTGGCTGGGCCCGTGAGCCATGGCCGCTGAGCCTGCACGTCCGGAGCCTGTGCTCCGCAACGGGAGAGGCCACAGCAGTGAGAAGCCCGCGTACCGCAAAAAAAAAAAAAAAAAAGATAAACAACAAACCTGAGAAAAATGTTTGTAACACATATCAGAAAATGAGCTAATTTCTTTAACATTTAAAGAACTCTTAGAAATCAGTATGAAGAAGATAAACACTCCAGTAAAATATGGGTAGACATGGAACATCAATTCCCAGAAACTAAATACAAGGAGATTCACTGCAGCCTTTTTTATAATAGCCAAATCCTAGAAATAAAAGTTCTTCAATGACATGACTTATTAACTAAATATGATAACAGCTGTTAAAAAGAATGAAGTAGAGATACATATATTGATATGGAAAGATGTTCACATGTCCAAAATAATAGTTTTAAGTTAAAGATACCCAGCAGGTTGCATAACAGTGTTTACTGTAATCCCATTTGTATATAGAAATATATATCAATCTGGAAGGATATACAAGTTAATGGTTAACTCTGGGGATTAGGACTGGAATTTAAAAGGATAATTTTAGTTCTGTGTTGTTTGAATTTACATTATATTATTTTTTAAATCTTAAACATGACTTAAATAAATAAATATGAAGGCAAATTTTGGTAAAGCCTCAAACTATGTAATGAAAATGGAACAGGAGAACAGATACGTCACGCATTGAGAAAGAATAATCCACAAGGCTTAGTCCTGAATTGGTGTAGGGTGACGGAATTGTATCCTTGCGTCCTGGGTCTCATATTCTTTAACCATCTGTGTCAATCTGGGAAGCAGGCACTGAGCCAGAGTTGGGCGTGCAAGAAGTGTATTGAGGAGTAAGGCCTGTGAAAGGTCGATGGGGAGGGAGCCGGACTGGGGAGGGAGCCTTCAGACTGTGGTGCTATTCTGACACCTAGAGAAGGCAAAGAAGTGAAGAAGGACTAGGCAGGGAGAGACTCCAAACTCATGCAGGTCAGACAGAGCCAATCCAACGTGAGCTCTAGAGCAAATACGCCTATTAACAGGAGACCTGTTTTGGGCAGAGATGGCCAGACCCTCTGACCCCCACCATGCTCAGCAGTTGGCTGGGGGCTGCCAGAGGAGCATGGCCTCGCCTTCTGCACTGTTGAAGATCTCAGAGGTCCAGCAGCTGGGGGCTCTTAGTTCCAGGACTCCTTGCATCAGAACAGCAAGTTCTTTCTTAAAGGGAGAGCAGGTCAACACCTCCTTGGCTGCCAGAGTCCAGGTCCACTTCATATATGTTCAAAGAGCATCTCTTGTAGGTTGCCAGTGGGCCTCTCTTTGGGAGAGGAAATTTAGAAGAATGAGGTTAGAAGGACACACTACAGCCCCTGTTGCTGCATTTGGCCTCAGGGCTGCAAGTGATACTCACATTCTCCCTCCTCTCCTATCTGTCCCAAATTCCCCTTGCCCTCAGCTCTCACCTCTACTGGTCTCAATGACTTATCTGGTGACGTTACCCAAATCCTCATTCCTGAGGTATCTGAGCCTCTGATAACCATCCCTTTCTCAGGCCCTTGTCTGTTCACTATCAAAACTGGGCAGGGAAGTACCAGAATGGGGATGCTATTGGCCGCAGGGGTAGGATAATTTCTCATTGTGCGGGAGTCACATAGCACACACCCCGCCTCCCTCTCACCCCGCAACCGCCATCATTGTGAAATCCAAAACATGCACACACATTTCCATATGTCTCTGGCCAAGATCTATAAAACTCAAAAAGTTTGTAAACTTACAAACCCAAAGCCTTTTCTCTCCAGATTGTTGTCTATAAAATACCTTTGAAAAACAAAAAATCAACTTTACTGCGTGCAGCCACCCTCCTTCTGGCAATGTGCATCTCCCAAATTGCCTAAATGAGATGTGTATCTGTGACAAGGAGGTGTGGGTGAAAAACAAACTGTTTAATACTTGAAAAGGTTTGAAGTGAAAAAAAATTTTTTAAATCATCTTTAATGCTCTCCATTTTCCAGTAAAGCTGAGGTCAGGCCATCAGCCAACTGAAGGTGGGGAAGGAACTGTGGAGACTGGAGGAGAGGAAAGAAGATGTGAAATACTCATCTCAGAGTGGGGAAGAATGGCTTCTTAGATGGAGCCCGTCAGCTCAGCTGTGTGATTTTCTCCAGCGGCTGTTCAGGTGAAGGCATGAAGATTGTCGGGTTCATTCTGGAATGGGGTTTGCTCCAGACACAAGGGGAGACAGGAAAGGAAGTGGAGGGCACTTGTGAGGAGGTGCTTATCGTGAGGAGCCGTAGCACCTGGTCGGGACAAGGATTGACACTCCTTCCCACCTTTATGTATTTAACATCTCCTTGTCATCTGGCTCCTCTTAAGACTGGTTCAAGTCCCCGCAATCTTAGAAATGTCCTTTCTTGGCCCCATTCATATCCCTGTCCAGCCTCCACTCTGTCTTTGGCTTCTCCTTCACAGCCAGATTTCTCAAAAGGTTTGTCTATACCGTGATCTCCATTTCCTTGCCTCTCATCACTCAACCCACTCCAAACGGGTTTCCTTCTCAGTCATGAACCTGTACAGTCTCATAAAAGTCACCCATGACTTCTAGGCCACTAAGTCCAATGGATATTTAGGAACATATTTTAGTGTTACATTATTTGCTCTCTCAGGAGGATTTGGCACTTTTGAGCATTCACTGCTTCTTGGAATACTTTTGTCCCCCTAGCTTCTGTGACATTCTCTTTGTTTTCTCTCCTTCCTCAATGACTGCTCCTTCATTTTCTTTATTCTTGACTCATCCAGTTCTGCCTTACTTTTCCAGTCAGGATCGAGTTTGGACGTACTTAACAGAAAAAAAATAGTAGCTTAAATAAGATAGAAGAGTAATTCTTTTACAAACAAGGAAGCCCAAAGATAGGCCATACAGGAATTCAATATCTATCTTTCTGTTTCAGCATCCTAGCATCCTCAAGGTCACCCCATGGTCCAGGATGGCCGCCATCACATCCATGTGCCAGGAGGCATCTAAAGGCAGGGAGAAAAGGCAAATTGTTGTGCCTTCTAGGTGAGTCATTAGAGAGGCTTCTTGTAAGCCCACACACCCCTTGGTCCACATTCTGTTGACCTCCCAGCTATAACAGATGCTGGGAAATAGTGTCTTTTAACTGAATAATGAGGGCCCTGTTACTAAGAAAGAAGGGGAGGATGGATACTGGGAAGCTGATCAGCAGTTAGATTTGGATATTCCTGGGGGCCTTATCCTGAAACCCTGTCTTTCTCATCCTATACTCTTTTTAGACACACTCACCCACGTCCATGGCTTTCAATACCATGTTACACCATTGATTACAAGCCCATCTTTTTTCAGTGCTTCATGCTCCCTTGAGCAGAGCTGTTTTGCTAGACCGTTGGCCTTAAGATCCTGCATGAACACTATATTGTGAGCTTGCACTTGCACCCAGGTATACCCACAACCTAGTACAGAGCCAAGGTTCAGGAAACGTCACTTGAATGCAAATAATGTCAGGACTGGGGAAACCAAAGGAGCCCAGAAAGGAAAGGGCCATGGGAGCCATTTCTCTATGATGCAGCTGTCATGTTGGGGGTCTCTGGGGTCACTGAGGAGGAGTGAGAGGGCCAAACTGCCCCGCTTCCATCTCTGCTGATTCCAGGGAGAGACCCTTTGCTGCCTGCACAGGCTTTGCTTCCTGCTTGTTCATTCCTCAGTGACACATCTGCATGGATATCCCTGCAGAAGCCTAGCTAGCCTGGAGTATCTTGTAAGCAATCTGGCTATTAAAACTATTCAGCCCAAGAAGGTTTTATTTTATCAAACATTATAGAATTATTATATAAAGTTTGGGGAATGAGGACCATTCACATCAAATTCACCCACAGGAAGTAGGTGAAGGCCTAATTTGTAGAGGAGCTGGGCTGCCTCACCTCCACCAAGCACACACACAGAGGCATACTTGAGAACATTCCCATTTCCACTATATTTAAATCAACAATTTCTTGTTTAGGTTTCTACCCTATGCTAGATACTCTCTTAAAGGCATTTGGGATGTAAGGATATAAATTACTCAGAATAGGAAGTAGTTCTATTTTTTTCTGAATTTTAATAATGATGAATTGAGGAGGATCAATCCTTGTTTTGGAGCAAAAAGATTATTTTTAACAGAGTTGCCAGCATTCAATTTGCCTGTAAAGCAGTTTTTAGATCTAGAAGATAATTGCCATTAACTGTCTACTTTCAAGATGTTTTTTTCCTCAAATTTATTTTTATAGCAGCCCAAGTAAAATATATTTTGTTAAAAATTAGTCCCACTTCCCTTCCAAATGATATTGGACTAAATAACTCAGAAGTTTATCTGGATTAAAAAACACAGACACAGGGCTTCCCTGGTGGCGCAGTGGTTGAGAGTCCGCCTGCCGATGCAGGGGACACAGGTTCGTGGCCTGGTCCAGGAAGATCCCACATGCCGCGGAGCGGCTGGGCCCATGAGCTGTGGCCGCTGAGCCTGCGCGTCCGGAGCCTGTGCTCCGCAACGGGAGAGGCCACAACAGTGAGAGGCCCGCGTACCGCAAAAAAAAAAAAAAAAAAAAAGACATTTGTGCATTCATGAAATGTTGGAACTTTGGCTATACTAAATGGTATTAAAGGGAGGGATGACTTCTGAAGGTTAAGAATGTGAGGACATCTATGTCACAGACTTAGATCTTAAAAGAAACCTAGTAAGGGTGATAAGACCATTCAATGGGGAAAGAATAGTCTTTTCAACAAATGATGCGGGGACAACTGGATAGCCACATGCAGAAGAGTGAAGTTGGACCCTTATATCATATACTCTAAAAATTAACTCAAAGTAGATCAGAAACCTAAATTTCAGAGCTATAAACTATAAAACTCTTAGAAACCATAGAGTAAATCTTTGTGCCCTCAGATTTGGCAATGGAACATCAAATATGACACCAAAACATGAGCAACAAAAGAAAAAGTAGATAAATTGGATGTCTTCGAAATTAAAAACTTTGTGTATCAAAGGATACGGCCAAGGATGTGAAAAGATAATCCATAGAATGGAAAAAATACCTGCAAATTATACTTGCAATAAGGAGCTTGGATCCAAAATATATAAGAACTCTTACAACTCAATAATAAGAAGCAAATAACTCATTAAAAAATGGACACAGGATCGGCATGGACATTTCTCCAAAGAAAATATCCGAAGAGCCAATAAACGCATGAAAAGATGCTCAACCTCTTGCAAATCAGAGCCTCAATGAGACCACTTCAAACCCAGTTGTATGGGTATAATAAAAATAGTCTGATAATAACAAGTGTTGGTGAGGATGAGGGGAAATCGGAACCCTCACACATTGCTGGTGGGAATGTAAAATGGTGCAACCACTTTTGAAAGCAGTCTAGCAGTTTCTCAAATGGTTAAACATAGAGTTGTCATGTGACCCAGCAACTCCACTCCTCTATATATACTTAAATGACAACATAGGTCCACATAAAATCTTATACAGGGATGTTTATAGTAGCATTATTCATAATAGTTAAAAATGGAAACAACCGAAATGTCCACTAACTGATGAATGGGTAAATAAAATCCAGCATATTCACAAAATGGGATATTATTTGGCCATAAAAAGAATGAAATTCTGACTCATGCTATGACATCGAAGAACTTTGAAAACAGTATGCTAAGTGAAAGAAGCCAGCCACAAAACATCACATATTACGTGATTCTCTTTATATGAAATGTCCAGAATAGGCCAATCTACAGAGACAGAGTGTACATTAATTATTGCCTGGGGTGGGCAGAGGGAGAGTGAGCGCTAGAACATACAGGGTGTCTTTTTTAGTTGATGAGAAAGGTCTAAAATTGACTATGATAATGGTTGCACATATCTGTAAATATACTAAAAACCATTGCATTGTATGCCCTAAATAAGTAAATTGTGTGATTTCTGAATTGTATCTCAGTAAAACTATATATATCGTATATATATAAAAGAATACATCTAGTTTGGCTTCCACTTTAGATGCAGTTGGACAACTCATCCTTCCAAGGCCAAACTCTTCCATAATGTGAAGGGCTCCCAGGGAAAGGACATCTACCACCTCCTGCAAACAGCCCTCAAGGGCAGAACACTGTCATTCTCTAGTCCATAGACTCTTTCCTACCTTTACTGAGAAATCTTGATGTTCTACATCTCGGTGTCAAATTTAGACAATTTAGACACCTGTAGGGACAAGCCAGGTAGCAGAAATGTCGCTGAGGGTCAGGGGGCCCTGGGGCATTTGGTGAATGGGGGGTGCAGTTGGGAACTGCCACACTGTGACGTGCACAAACGTGCAGCCCTGATAACTCACCAGAGACTTTCGAAATTGGAACAGAATGAAACACACACAGAGCCAGTACTATGTCAAGCAAGGAAAGCACAGCACTGGGCAAGATCTCTCCCGTGGGTCATGGGTTCTTGATTTTTGATCTACGAAAGATGAGCAGTAGCTGTAAGTAATGTCACTTTTTCTTTTTCCTGGCTGAATTTTTTTCAGTGTTCTCAAGGCCAGGTAGTCTTAGAAAATCATCTTTCCTTCCCTTATTTGCCGTCTCTGGTGCTGGTTATGCCCAGTGCTGATGAATTAGTTAAGACCTCCATTTCAACCAGGAAAGCAGCCTGTATCTAAACCTCTGCTTTAGGCCTTCACTACTGGCTTGTATTACCCATCTTAGAGTTGGCAGTGTCCAAAGGTGAGGTGGACAGACACGGTGGTCGCCATCTCTTGTGCTCCTGTCGTGTCTGCAGTGAGCCTAGCTACCTGCAAAGCCCCACTGGCTCCTCTCTGTTCCCAGCTGCAGCCCTCATTAGTGTTGAATTGATCTCTGGGGCTGCAGCACCTGGTCAATGGCAGACACCCCCCCCAGCCTTCCTCCCCCTGGTGAGAGGTAAAAGGCTGCAGTCCCAGTGGGACGCTTGCGCTTACTGTAAACCCATCCAGACTCCCCACCGCGTGTTTGCACACAGCCCTCGCCTCTTGAGCTCCCTTCTATAAGAGCCCCACTCTACAGTAAACATTTTAGCAAAGTGCATTTTATATGGGGGTGTGAAATGTGAGCTCCAAAGGGACACTTTGTAGTTAAGCGGAAAGAGGACACACTGATTCTCATTCATGTAACACTTACTAATGGTCAAGGGTGAGTACTTGGATTTTATCTGAGCATGGAATTCTATTTCTAAATTCCTCTATTTTCTAGAGATCAGCAGGATTAGTTTCACTGGCAAATAATGAGACAGAAAAGGCCCAATTAGAGTATTTTGTCCTTATGTAGTACCTTTCATCCAATTGTTTCGAAGCCTTTTTTGTTAGTCATAAAAAAGTCCTCCGCCCCCAACAGCTTGTCATGTAGGTAGTACTTGTCAGCTTGGAACCTGAGACAGACCTTCAGTCGAGCCCAGGATCTTGTCTTCTCAGAAGGTTCTTGACACTTATGCATCATCTCATTGCTCTTTTTCTAATTTCTGCAATCAGTTTCAGTGCAAATTTTCATTTGCTGTGTACCCAGGACCTATGAGGGAGCCATTGTGTTATGTAATCATCTTATTTTTAAAGAGAGGGACGCTGATCTCAGGCATAAAATTCTTGAATTATAGAGCTGGAAGGGACCTTAGAAATCACTTGGTCCCCTCTCTCTCTTGGTAGATATTATACAGGAGACACAGAGAGGGTGTGCAACTTGCTCAAGGTCACACAGCAAGGCAATGGCTGAGACAGGACTAGAACTCTGGATGTGGAAATTGGGAGGTGGTTTTTTGTTTTTCACAACCACTGACAGAGATGCAGAGATTATGTCAGTGGTTCTAAATATGGCGAATATGCGGTATGAACATTATAGTGGTGAAATACAAAGATACCAGCCAACCTTTGAATTTAGGTGATTGAATGGAAGACCACCCTCAATCCCTCCACCTCCCACCACATATATATAAAAGAGAAAAACAGGGCTTCCCTGGTGGTTCAGTGGCTAAGAACCCACCTTGCAGTGCAGGGCACACAGGTTCGAACCCTGGTCCGGGAAGATCCCACATGCCGTGGAGCAACTAAGCCCACGTACCACAACTACTGAGCCTGCGTTCTAGAACCCACGTGCCACAACTACTGAAGCCCACGCGCTTAGAGCCCGTGCTCCACAACAAGAGAAGCCACCGCAATGAGAAGCCTGCGCGCCACAACAAAGAGTAGCCCCCACTTGCCGCAACTAGAGAAAGCCCGCATGCAGCAACGAAGACCCAACGCAGCCAAAAATAAATAAAATAAAATGAATAAAATCTATCTTTAAAGAAAAAAAAAAGGGAAACATCCGTCTAAGAATTCATTTGGTAAGTTAATCACAATGGTGCTAAGATAGGCAGAGTGTGCGGAAAACTGAGCTGGGCAGCCCGAGTTGAGGGTGCAATCTAGTTTTCTTCAAGGGAGAAAGGCTCTGTGTTTAGTGGACTCACGTCATCTGGCCATTGATCAGATAAACTTTTTTTAGAAGAGCAGGGATAATACATCAGGCCTTTCAGAAACTGAACGAAATATTGCACAAGACTGTACCACTGCTTTCACCCTGATTACGTACTCTTCTATCAACTGTCTGACTCCTACCTTGGTACCCTAGGCAACAGGGTCCTGGAAAGGTGGGTCCCTCAAGAGTAGATACGACCTTTGATAGGCAGATAGAAAGTTCTATCTGCCATTATAAATTAACGCACTGGCTTTCTGATTTATACATCAATCTCTTATAAGTTTGATTACTGTGAACCATCCAATCATTTCTGGATGAGCCAATCATCTTCGGACTGTGCAGAACTAAGGACCAGAGATAGGACTGTGTTGATGCTCCCTCTCCATTTCCTCCCCACCTCCCTCACCAAACGCTGTAACTCTGACACCCAGCTGGAGACAGCCTCCTTGTCTCATTATATATTGCTAAATCGTACCTAAGAATAGGTGGATTTTAACAAGGAAGAGCAACAGGAGAATATAACATGTAGTGTAACAGAGACTGTGCTTGTGACAAGTTCATGCACGTAGTAGATGAAGCAAAGGGAGAGTCCCTTCTTACTACTGACGAGGGGACCTTAAGCAGCACCCCAGGGAGCATGGGCATTGGGGGTGCACGTGAGGAACAGCAACTGTGGTCTGAAATACCTCAATCTGGATCCACGTGTAGGGAAGGGAGGTGAAAAGAGGAGACTTGAGCTCCTGCCAGAGGCCAGTAATGTGTGTGAATCAGGAGAGATAAATATTTGCCTGTGGGTTGAAGGGCACTGGACTTCTATGTATAGGATGTCCTTTAGGGGAAGGTTCAGAGACAGCATTTAGGCTTTAAATGAGGATGATGAGTGGGATTGTGGGATCCTTAGGAAACAATGGTGGAAATGAGTTAGTCAGAGGAGTCCCCACATGGGGCTTCAAAGCAGGGATACAGATTGGGCATCTGAGCAGAAACCCTCACAGTGAGTGTCAGTGTATTTTTTTTTTTTTTTTTTTTTTGGCTGTGTTGGGTCTTCGTTGCTGCGCGTGGGCTTTCTCTAGTTGCGGCAAGCGGGAGCTACTCTTCTTTGCGGTGCGTGGGCTTCTCATTGTGGTGGCTTCTCTTGTTGTGGAACACGGGCTCTAGGTGTGTGGGCTTCAGTAGTTGTGGCTCACGGGCTCTAGAATGCAGACTTAGTAATTGTGGCACACGGGCTTAGTTGCTCCATGGCATGTGGGATCTTCCCAGACCAGGGCTCGAACCCATGTTCCCTGCATTGGCAGGCGGCTTCTTAACCACTGCATCATCAGGGAAGCCCCAGTGTCAGTGTATTTTAAAGCCACAGGCAAAAAAGACAATTTCAACAAAGACGTTGAGGAACAGCCACAGAAAGACAGTCCTGGAAGCAGGAATGAAAGACGCCATTTGAGGAAGAGTAGTGGTATGGAAAATGCTGTGTTTTAAATATTTTGCAGTGTAATTCTCTTAGAGGTGAAGTTTTAATAATCCATATGAACTTATTATTCACAATTTTTCTGAATAATGACAGGCAAAATGGTCTTCTCTGTTGTTAGGAGTGACAACGGAGCCCAATTACGCAGTTTCTTTTAATAATGGAGCAGAATGTGACTACTTTTCAGAGGCACAGCCAACCAGCAGCCACTGTCACCTTTTCTATCCAACAAAAGGAGAAATTCATCCACTCCTGCATCTGTCCAGACAGCCGCTCAGCATCTACTGAACTATGTACCAGGACTTGGTAAGTGCAGGATAAAAAATGCCAAATAAGACACAGGCCTTGCTCTCCCAAAGGTTATGGTGAATGGAGAAGACAGAAGAACTGGAAATTACAGTAGTGTGAGAAGCTCAGCTGAAACGCAGGTGTTGCCCTTCTCAGAGGGGGTTCTCACCTCCCCACGCCTCAGTCAGAAGGTTGTCTTGGTTCCTTACCTTCTCAAGGGTCACTGGGTTTGTCACAGACACTGAGACACCCTAGTGACTCAGAGCCTTGTCCCCACTGAGCCCGTGTCTGTCCCTTCTCTATTGAGCCTGGGGAAATGATGAGAGGAGAGACTCTCCTTTCATTCCCTGATCACTCCGACCTGCTGATAGCATCAGACCCACATGGACTGCTCTGCAGATAGGAAGTTCTCTCCTGGAAGTTAGGGCAAACATGGGAGGGAATTGAATTCTGGCTCACTGGGACTGCCTGTGCTGCCCAAGGCAGGCCTTCTAAACGGAAGCCTTCACAGGGACGGTGTCTCACGTGTGGCCTCCACTGTCTTCTTTGCTCCCGTGCCCACGGCATCCATGAAGGTGGCCTATCTTTTTAACTCTGGAAGACTTCAGGATCTCTGTATTGTTGGTGTGGAGGTTTTACAAGGGTGTATCTAGGTGTGGTTCTTTTCATTCCTCATGCTGGGAACTCAGTGGACTGCTTGGACATGTAGACTCATGAGCTTTTGTTCTTGTATTGTGTCTTTGATTGGTCAGAAGTTGGTCCTTCTGGACTGGTAATCTGGGTCTCTCTTCTTACTGAGTCTTAGGTCTAGTTGACTACTTGGTCAGTTTTCTGGGCTATTTCCCCGACTCCAAATTTTCTATGGAAATATTGTTACTATGACACTGATGATTTTTATTTCAAAGGATTCTTTATGGATTGCTGGTTTTTCTTTCATCATAGCAACATGATCTCATTTCATGGATGCAGTTTTGTCTCAAATCTCTTGCAGAATACCAATGAAAGTGATTTTGGTTCACTGAATTATCTCCAGTTTCTCTGGGGTCATTTGTATTTGTTCATCTCGGTCTTTCTTACTCGTGTTTGTGATTTCCTCGTGTCTGATATTCCTTGGTTATCACTTAATGGGTGATTGACGGGGCTGGTGTGCCAGGGTGGGGAGTGTAGACTGCGGGGGGGGGGGGGGGGTGAGCGGGCAGGGAGCCAGCCAGCATCTTGAGAACTCCCAAATGCTTGAATCCAGGGGAGGTTTCAGCTGTGTTGTCCCAGCCTTCACACTAGCTGCCATAGTTTTCCTGCCTGAGCGCTTGAGCTTCTGAAACTAACATCAGACACCTTCATTTTCTAACAGTCTGAGGAACATCTCCACCAATCAGATCTCCTAGCATTTTCAACTCCTCATGCCCCCAGTATGCTCTCTTCCTTCCCAGTCCTGTTTGCTTCCCTGGGCTTCCTATTTTTGATAGCTACACTATCTTCCCAGTGTTAAAAACCACAGAATAATATCAGACTGATCTTATCCTCCACACTTAGTCTGTTCCCGAGCCCTTGAAGATATCTCCTGTCTCTGTCCATCCTCTTCTTCCCATCTTAGCCTCTCCAGTCAGATTGTCATTATTTATTCACTGGAAAAATTCCAAGTTTCCCTTTAGCCTCCTATCTCTCACTGCCAGATTGATATTCCCTGAATGAAGTTCTCTTTACATAATTCTGCTGTTCAGAATTCTTTCCTGTATCCCTTCTGTTTACTCATGATGGCCCAACTCCTTAATCTGGTGTTCAAGGGTCCAACCCACTTCTCCCACATTGCTGGCAGGAGGCAACAACATGCAGGGTGGGTTCTGGGGAGAGATAGGCACAGTCAGGTCTTGGCTCTGATGCTTACAGGGCAAATTATTCGCCCTCTCTTAGCCACAGGTTTCTCAGCTCTAACTCTGGGATAATGAAAGTACCTACTTTATGGATCATTGAGAAGACTTAATGAGATAATGCTAGCAAAAGAAGTAGTACAGGGCCCAGGGCATGATAATAAACAGTATTTGAAAGTTATACTTATGGCTACCACCATTGTTATTGTTGTTGTTGAATCCAATATCTTTCAGACAAATTGCCCTCCTCCCTGTTTCCTGAGTGAAGCCCATCCCTCCCACTTCTGTGCTCTGGCTCAAGTGCCCTTCCTCTTCTCAACACTTTAAAAAATTGTGGTAAAATAGATGTAACATTAAATCGACCATTTGAACCGTTTTTAAGTGTACAGTTTAGTGACACTAAGTACATTTTCATTATTGTGCAACCATCACCACCATCCATGCCCAGAACTTTTTCATCTTGCCTGACTGGAACGAGAATTCTGCATTTCCTCTCCCCGCCCAGCTCTTGCCAGCCACCATTCTACTTTCTGTCTCTATGAATTGTACTCTTCCAGATACCCCAAATAAATGGAACCATACAATATTTTATCCTTTTGTATCTGACTCATTTCAGCTAGTATAATGTCTTTAAGGTTCATGCATGTTGTAGCACGTATCAGAATTTCACTTCTTTTTAAGGCTGAATAATATTCTATCATATGGATCTATCACATTCTTTATCCATTCATCCATCATTGGGCACTTGGGTTATTTCCGTCTTTTGCTTATTGTGAATAATCTTCTGTGAACATGGGTGTGCAAATATCTGTTTGTGTCCCCACTTTCCCTTCTTTTGGGGATGTACCCAGAAGTGGGATTGCTGGATCATATAGTAACTCTATGGTTAACTTGTCGATGAACTGCCATGCTGTTTTCCAGAGCAGCTACATACACTGTCAATTTTAATCATCCTTTAAGGTCCAGTTCCGTTGCTACCTCCTCCCTGAAGCTCTTCAGTTCCCTTTCTAGACAGAACTCAGGTAGCGTTGGAATTGGGCCACGATTGTGCCCCTTGGGAGGCAGTCTACCACCTTGGGTTATGGTGTTTACTTGTAGATCGCCTTCCCTCAGCCCCCTTCAGGAGCAGCTTGTTTCCCACACTGCCTCACTCAGAGCAGGTGCTTGATACGGATTTTGTGAATGAAAGAGTTAATGAATGAATGAAGTAATCAACAGCCTTGTTCTGAATTACCAGGAGATGCTGACACCTCTCAGGGGAGAATGCAGGGGATTAGTGGAAACTCTCCACCCCAGAAGAAGTCAGCTCCCCAAATGCTTTCGTACCTGAATGATGGTGGTGAGCTGCTCCCGCTGCATCCTCGCAAAGCCAGCATCACGCTCTAAGTGTTGCTTCCTTGGCTCAGTCTGCTCTGTCACATTAAGAAGCAGCATGTGTTGCCAGTGTCTGTCGGATTTGCCTAATAAGGAAAGCAGGTTGCCACCTGGGTCTGTGGAGACATTATTGGATGCATTGTATTTAAATTTTGTTTTCACGGAAAATTTATAGCCACCCCCTTCTACTCTAATGTATGAATAATTAGAAGCAATTACAAGGAAATTTAGCAAATTACTAAGCCATCTAGGAGTAAAAATTAGTGTTTATGGTGTTTTTCCTTTGCTGTCTGGCAATCCAAAGTGATATATGATGTGCATGCAGACACCAGGCACAGATATCATTCTATGCACCTAGCAGTTTTCCAGTTAAGATCATAAAAATCAATGCATGGCAGCAGAGTCTTGTGACATTAAAGGGCCTGCGTAATAAATATTGGATGATGGGGGAGGGGAATGATGAATTTGAGCAGTAGAAAGTTAACTACAAAAGGTTTTATGCTGGTGTATTAGAGATAACTTTTTTAAAGGTTTTTTTTTTTTTTTCTATTTAAAAATGTACATTTTAATTAAAGAAGTTAAGGGGAAAACAACAGAAAAGTGAAAGAAATTTCAAAAAAGCTGCCCGGACTCTCCACCCCGAGAAGATTATTTTTCCATTTTGGCATATTGACTTTATATTTTCTATGCATGTTTGCATGTTTTATTGTGATAGTTTTTATCATACTGCACAAAAAATTTACTGTTTTGATTTTAAAATTTAATAGAGTCAATTAAACATACCCTCATGTTGTTATGGGCAAGCCACATGGATAACACATGATTATTTTACCTTCCCTATGATTGATCGTAGTTTTAGTTTGTTTCCTTTTTTTTTTTTTTTGACTGCATTGGGACTTCGTTGCTGCGTGTGGGCTTTCTCTAGTTGTGGCGAGCGGGGGCTACTATTCATTGCGGTGCGCAGGCTTCTCATTGCGGTGGCTTCTCTTGTTGCAGAGTACAGGCTTTAGGCGCATGGACTTCAGTAGTTGTGGCACGCGGTCTCTAGGGCACACAGGCTTCAGTAGTTGCAGCACGCGGGCTCAGTAGTTGTGGCTCGTGGGCTCTAGAGCACAGACTCAGTAGTTGTGGCGCACAGGCTTATTGCTCCATGGCATGTGGGATCTTCCTGGACCAGGGGTTGAACCTGTGTCCCCTGCATTGGCAGGTGGATTCTTAACTACTGGACCACCAGGAAAGTCCCTTGTTCCCACTTTTAAAGCATTATAAATAATACTGCAGTGGACCTCATAGTACATACAACTTTTTTCTATATTTTAAAATTAGGATTCTAAGAAGAAGGATTCCTGGGATATAGACTTTTAGAAGTTCTCAATTCTTACTCCCTAATTGCTTTCCTAAGGGCTTATACTTATTTGCTCCTTAACCTAAAATGTTGAGAATACCTGTTTTGGGGCACCAACACAAGCATTAAGTAGCACTGTGAAAGTATTTTGCTACTTTAAGAGGCAGTTTTAATTTCTTTGGTTGTAGCTGAGGTTGGGTGAACTTGGAATCAGTCAGGTTCCATAGCTGGGAATAGAATTCACCTGATCGGGTTTATGGAGAAGATTTATTTCATTACATGCTTTGCAGAAGAAACAGGCCTGCGTTGGGCTCTGAGATACGACTTCGAGAGCTGCATCGCAGAGATCACAGAAAGAACTGCTTCTGCCCTGTGAAGCCACCGCAGCTGGCGGTGGAGAGGGGTGCGGGGGAGTAGTCTCTACAGGAAAACCAGAGCCCACCACAGTGTTTGCCAGCAGAAATGGTAGAAGGAACACAAAACACAGCCTTGACTCAGTTTTGCCTTCCAATTTAAATCACACCTGGAACTCTAGGTGCAAGGGAGTCCTGTAAGTGTAGATATGAGATTTCCAGCTTCTGCGGTACAGGAAGACCCATGAGGAGGAGGGCAGGATGGATGTTAGGAGCTGATCTCCGTATCCCCACAACATTGTTTAGTATGTCTGGGATGTTTGTTAACCCGTTTTATTGCCTCTTAAATGAATTGTCATTTTCTAACCCTTTGTAGGCTATCTTGTAAAAGAAGCTGCTAGCAGCCAGAAAGACATGATGTCATTATTTCTAAGAAGCTTATAGTCTTGCCCTTAGTAAAACTGAAGGCCAGGAGAAAATGAGAAAGGGCAGGAGATGGCTCCATTGGCTCCCAAACTATAGGGGGGTCCAAAGGTTGAAAGTGGATTTCTTTGCACATGTATCAATATTTAAGCAAATTAAGTAATATTTAGCCAAAGAGATAAATTTTTATCTGTATTAACAACAGCATCGTCATTTAAATATTATTATTTTCTCTTCCTGATAATACTTGGACCTTATACATTCATTAGCTTCTTAAGCAACTTGTTTCCTCATTGAATAAACTATGACCATTTAGGCTTAATCAGTAATAAATCAGACTCCATCATACCTTCAGCTTACTTCCTAGGGCTGCATATCCCCAGAGATCACTATTCACACAGAAAGTAATTTGAATGGCACCCTGTAGAGTTGTACTTCGATGCCGTTGCCGGGACCCTGTCAACTGCTCAATTCATTAGAGGGTTGGTTCTACTTTTTCTCCTTACTATGCTTTTCAGAAAGATGCTGATACCCTGGGCAGCTACAGAGGGTTATGGGGAACTGGGCCCTTCGAAGCCTAAAATAACCTTATTTTTAGAGATAGTGTGAACTCAGGAGACATCACCTAGGGCCACCAATATTACTCTTCAGAGAAATCCCTTTCTAGTCAGGCCTTTTTGTCATTTGAATTAACAGCCAAGAGTGAACAATTTTGCCCATGGATAATAGGCTTTTATTTTTAGGGCTGTTCGGAAGACTGACAAAATCTAAAGAAGTAGTGGATTAATTTAAGAAAGTGGGAACAAATCTGTTGCTTTCAAAATCCTTCTCCAGAGCCTTTGATTTGGGAATTAACTCCTCACCCGTGACTTTTTCGAGTTGCACCATATTGCCCTGCATACCTAGAGGGAGAATTCTGAGCTCTGACCTGTTCTCTCCAGTGGTTCCTAAGAACCAGAATCAAGTCCCTAGAATGAACATCTTTCATATGTTGGTGAGTTGATTTCCATCCAATGCCTGCTAAAAATAAATTGGGTGACCTCTATGGATGGACGGATGAAGGGCCGTCCCAAATAAAGCCTAATTCCTTATGGAAGGGACTTCAAATTCTGTTGTAAGGAGACAGAAGGCTACCAGGTTTTTCAATCATTATTTCCAGTTTTCCCATAGGCAAGAGTTAAGCTGTAAGGACAATCTGGGTTTAGGTAAGGGTTGGTAAGGGTAAGAGAAAGAGAGAGAGAGGGAAGTGGCGGGGAGGAAGACAAGACATGGTTAGAGAAATTTCCCTTGTGGGAAGAGGAATAACCCTCTACCTGGGCAATGCTAAGTCAGTTGATTAGTTGATTTATACCAAGAAGATATAAATACCAGGAGGAGAAAATTCCTTTTTTTTTTCCTAGCACTGTTGGTGGTTTTGGAATGGCTACAATCTGTAATTACCATATATTCTCTGTTTTCCAAAACAGTCTGGATTTTAAATACTTGTCTTTTTTATCTCTATAAAACGTCAAAAATATTCTGGAAATGCAAATATTTTGACAAGTGGTTAACTGAATGAATCAAGTCACTAAGTATTACAAATATGTGAATTCATTCTATTGGTTCTGAGCATGAATTCAAGGACCTCAAATGGAAGCGCAGTGTCACTGATTAAGAGCTTCTGGGCAGCAGAGAAGTCATCAATGGACTCTGGCACTGAAAAGTCTCTTAAAACGTAAATTAATTATTCAGAGACTTGTCAAGAGATATTTGGGGTCAGAAAAGGAAAATAGTTACTGAACAAATGAAGTTCTTACAAGTGTGAGCGGGGAAACATGCTACCAACTCCACCAGCAGATGGATAGCAAAGATGAATGTAAATACTATACTAATTGTTATGTGCTTTTTGCTATATTATATATTTTTCACTTAAATTTTCCCCTTTCAATAAGACAATTTCTTTAATATATAACTGTGATTTAATTGTTATATTTTTGTAAGCTTTTTTCACATAAATAAGTAGTGAGAAATAAATGTAAGAAATAAATATAAGTAAATAAATAAGAAATCAGAGGAACTTCTCTAGTGAGGGAGGCAGGTTAGTTATAGCGGGAATTTGGGAGCGAGCCGGACTAGGGATCAAAGCCAGTTTCTGCCACTTCTAGATGTGCAGTAAATTACTTAATCTCTAAGATTTTAGTCTCTTACTTTTAAAATGGAGGAAATAAACATGTCCTAAGTTTATTGTGCTTGCGATTAAATGGTTTTAAAGTGTTTGACCCAGAGTAAGTATTCAGTAAATGATAGCTGCTATGAAAAATACTAATAATGAAATGTGAGCAAACGTCTTTGAGAGTCAGTACGTTTACCATTTCCCTCCCTCCCTCCCATTTGGCTAGCTGTGCTCTAGATCAGCAGTCCCCAACCTTTTTGGCACCAGGGACTGGTTTCATGGAAGACAACTTTTCCACGGACGAGGGGATGGTTCAGGTGGTAATGCGAGTGATGGGGGGCGGCAGAGGAAGCTTCGCTCGCTCGCTGGCCCACCACTCACCTCCTGCTGTGCGGCCTGGTTCCTAACAGGCTTCGGACCGGGGGTTGGGGACCCCTGCTCTAGATGGTGCAGGATCTGTTACCCTGAGCCCCTGAGTGAGGCCACTGTGGAGGGGACCCCCCATGCTGATGAGGGGTGAACGTGTGGGATGAGTGAGAAACACACTTTTGCTTTAAGCCGCTGAAACATGGGGTTGTTTGTTACTGTAGCCTAAGCAACCTCTCCTGACTGATGCAGGAAGGAACCCAGAGGCTTCCGCTGCTAGCCTGTCTATAACCCAGGTAGAGACAGATAATGAGGACAGCACACTGGACCAGGGGCAATAGGCAGAGTGGCTGTGACTGGAGGGAGGCCATGGGCATTTCAGCTGTGAGCAGTAGAGTATGTATGGAACCTCATATCCCAAAGGCATTGAAACAAGGAAAATACTACTCACTGGAGATGATACTGAATTTACTGCCTTGGTTCCAGGAAAGTCTCAAGGGAGGTTAAAGGGGTCTAGAGACCTCCCACATGTTTTAATAGCCACCATCTCTTTTACCTGTCAAAACCAACAGGATGGAAAGGTCATGTTAATGTCTGCAGAGGGAGGATCACAAGTTACGTGACTGTGGCTATGAGGCCCCCTGCCCAGCAGTGGAATGCACCACCATTGCCTGCTAGGTCTATGGAGAGGCGAGTGACCAGTGGAACCTGCCTCACCCCTTTACCATATCTGTCCGTCAGATTCACCCAGGGGTCCTCCAGAGGGAGTCTGATGTCTATGTCTGGGTTCCTGGAAAAATATGTTGTCTACCAGGATGTATTTTCAAACCCAGAAAGTAATTGCTCTGTATTCCCACCAGGTGGGTAGACTTCATTGCTGAACTTGAAATTGACATAATTTGCAAACAAAAAGGCATGAATTTATGGGAAAGCTTCTTCAGGCCCTGTTATGTCTCTTTCTAGGCTCCTACATTGTCTGTAAAGAAGAAAAATGCCAGCATCCCAAGGTGTTCTGCCTCTGAGAATACAGTGTCCTCCTTAGTCCCACCAGCTGAGTCAGTTGCCTCCTCCTGCAACATAGACCTTTGTAGCTGGAAACCCTGGGGTGCTGGCATTTCACCCATATCCAAGAAGTAGATGAGTAATAAACAACCTTCCATACACTGAATTACCAGTCTCCTGGTCAAACCCTGGACAGAACACCATCATCTAAATAGTTAATATTCTGATCCATTGTTTCCCCAGTTCTGTTCCATAGAACCCAAGTTCTAGAAGACATGAATAGGTACCCTGCTACTAAGGGGTTTCAAGGTCAAAGCCTTTTGGAGTATGTTATATTCATTCCCCTTTAGTGGGCTCAACTGCTTGTTAGCATATTAAAGGCTCTACCAGCTCCTCAAATAAAAACAATCTCTTTGACTCAAATAGATGTAATTAGGTTGGAACGTTTTTCTCAAATTTGTTTGAATTTGACCACGAACCCTATTTAGTACAACAAAATGATTAACATCCTGAGAAACAATGAACCTTGACACACTGACTTCAGAGTTACTGCCCTAATTTATTCCTCATGACTTGGGGCAACACAACCTCTGGTCTTGTTCAAAGACATAAATTTGTGAGGCTAGAGATGAAATTCATGGACCATGTTCAGTCCAGCCGGGCCGTTTGCATCAAGTCCCCCAAGGAGTCAGCCCTTTCCAGAATAGGCAAAGATGTTTGTGAATTTCCAGGGTTCATTGGCATTATCAACTGCTGCTTCAACATCTAAAAATATATTTCACTCTGTGTGTTCCAGTAACTGATCATCTCAAGATCAGTAAGGAATTCACCTGATCAGTCCCAACCAAGTGTATTAGTCCCAGCAAGGCTTCCTGGTGTTCAGATACACTTGTGGTAGAATAATGCTCTCCCTAACCCCCTCTGCCATGATGTCCACATTCTAATCCCTGGAACATATGAATATGTTACCTTACATGGCAAAAGGGACTTTGCTGATGTGGTTAAGAATCTTGAGATGGGGGGCTTCCCTGGTGGTGCAGTGGTTATGAATCCACCTACCAATGCAGGAGACACGGGTTCGAGCCCTGGTCCGGGAAGATCCCACATGGCGCGGAGCAACTAAGCCCGTGCACCACAACTACTGAAGCCCGTGCGCCACAACTACTGAAGCCTGCGCGCCTAGGGCCCATGCTCTGCGACAAGAGAAGCCACCGCAATGAGAAGCCGTCGCACCACAACAAAGAGTAGCCCCTGCTTGCAGCAGCTAGAGAAAGCCTGCGCACAGCAACGAAGACCCAACACAGCCAAAAAAATCAATAAATAAAATAAATCTAAAAAAATTTAAAAAAAAAAGAATCTTGAGATGGGGAGATGTCCTGGGTGTGCCCATTGTAATCATAAGCGTCCTTATAAGAGGGAGACAAGAGGGTCAAAGATAGAAAAAGATGTAACAAGGAAAGCAGAGGTTGGGGTGATACATTTTGAAGAAAGAGGAAGGGGCCATTAGCCAAGATGTGCAGGCAGCCTCTAGAAATTTGAAAAGACAAGAAAAAAATCCTTCCCTAAAGCTTCCAGAAGGAATACAACCCTGCCTAAGCCTTGATTTTAGTTTGATAAGACTCATTTTGGACTTCTGACCCACAGAACATAAATTTGTATTGTTTGAAGCAACTAAGTTTGTGGTAATTTGTTACAGCAACAATAGGAAACTAATACAATGCCTTGATCCTGTACTATCTCAAACTGGCCCAGACCCACATAATCAAACCTAGAGCACCCACTCTAAAAGGAGATTATTTTGAACTAAGAAGAGCCATCCCCTAACATCACACCCTTTCTGCCTAACTCCTGGAAGCTGGAGGCCCTACGAGAGGCATTATACCATAGGGGCGTAAGAGTTATAGGTTGCTGTCATGGCTGCCTCCAAGCATAGAGGGACTGCCTCCAAGCATAGAGGGACTGCCCAGAAGCAAGGGCAGTTGAGAGACTAAGGAGCACAGGTACAGAACAGGAACTGTGTGCAGAACAGGGACCGTTGGACACCGTCTTTTCATGAGTGTGATATTATCTTCTGCTGTACACCATGTAGCCAGTACCCTGAACAATTCCTGCATCCTGGAAAGTAGAGCACATGTCAAGAGGTTGTTCCATTTCTGGAAGTCACATGACCAAAGGAAGTTCTGGCCACGCATCTTGGACACAACAAACAGAAACAGTAAGCAAGAGCATATACAGAGAAAGGCTATCTACACACATGGCACCTGAGATTTAGGACCACTCAGAGGTAGCCCTTGGAGGCCCAGCATGTTGGGATGCCTTGTCCTTTAGAATCTGGCACTCTATAGATAACCTCATGAAAATGATCATTTCCATGTCCTGCACAGGATCTCCATCTGCATCAGCTATACTCTTTTTAAAAAAAGATCTTCTACCTTCATGGATTCCCAAGTCACTTCTTGTGTTCTTCCTGTTTGTTTGTTTGGGGTGGGAGGAGTGGAACACATTGTTCACTTTTTCATTTCATCCCTTGGTGGGCATCCTGATTTTAGAAGATGCTTTCAAAGACTTTCATCATAATGCTTGCCTAGCCACCCTCTTCTTCCCACAGATTATGGCCAGATGGAGATTATCAGCCAGGTCCCAGAGTCACAGCTTTCCTGCAATGACTCCTAAGACAGTGTGATTCATTCACTCAGAAGAATGGGTATGGTAACCCATCTCTCCCCTCACAGGGGAACCTGTGGTTTTAGAGTCCTCTTCTAGGTAGATCTGAGGACGCCCAAACCCTGGCGCACCAGAACCCGGGTCTCAGCAGATGAATGTGGTATTGGATGAACAGAGAGAATCAACCAGTTGTTAGCAATTCCTTAAACATTTTTGCTCATTTGATCACATCTAATTCAGGTTCTCTGGCTGAGAATCCAGACTCTTCCTCCCTGAGGCCTCCAGGATTGCCAAGGAGAGATTCACAGGAAGCTGCTCCAGGCACCTGGATTCCAGCCGGTGAGTTCTCTAGCCCTTGCTCCTTCCCTGCCCTGGGTCTCCTTCCATTTGACCTCCTGGGCCTAAGTTTCACTTTCTGTTTAACCCACTCTTGGACCTTGATTCTCTGGAATACGCAGCTTTTGGTTTTTTGCTCATCAGCTGACAAGGGGAGAAACACTTACTTTTCCCCATTCCTGGGCTCCCATGAAACTGGGCAGAGATAGTCTCTGGCCCCAACTGCCAGGGTACGGAGATAAGACAGGAATGACAATTAAGGGATTCGTGGTATTAGGAAAATCATTGAAACTGGAGACCTAACTGGGTTCTATGGTCTGAATATGTGTCCCCCTGCCAAATTCATATGTTGAAATCCTAATCTCTAAGGTTGTGGTATTAGGAAGTGAGGCCTTCGGGAGGTGATCAGTTTATGAGGGCAGAACCTTCATGAATGGGATTAGTGCTCCCATGAAAGAGGCTCCAGAGACATCTCTTGCCCTCTTCCACCATGTGAGGACACAGCAGGAAGTTGCCAGTCTGCAACCCAGAGGAGGACCCTCACCTGACCGTGCTGGCACCCTGATCTTGGATTTCCATTCTCCAGAACAGTGAGAAATAGATCTCTGTTGTTTATAAGCTACCCAGTCAGTGGTATTTTATCATAACAGCCCAAACAGACTAAGACACTGGGTGAGAAGGAGAAAAAAGCTAGAAATGTGGTTTCACTGCATAAAAGACAATGACAATTGAAGCATTCGTGAAAATGTTTATCAACTATATTTAATAGCATAAAATGATTATGTATATTGGTAAATATGTATTGTATTAACATATTGTCACTTTTGATTTCCCCAGTTAACCCTCTAGGAGTTTACTCAGCCTTCATAATGTATTGCTCACGTAGTGTGGTCATATGTTTCCAACCTAGAAAATTAGCGAGTATATTCCTCAGCCTTTTGAGCTATCCGTTCTATGGCTTGACATTGTGCCTGGAGATGCAGGGCAGAGGTAGTTTGGTGGTTTCTCAACCCAAGGCTGAGTAAACAGATGTCCCGGAGTTGATCTTCCCCAGAATAATTGCATACAATGAGCACAAATGTTTAATTAATCAGGAATCTTGTGCTTATTATCTTTTCACTGGGTTTCCAGTGATAATGACCCAGAGGAAAATTCTTTTCCTTTGTCTGAATGATATTTTATTTAAAGGTTTTCATTTCATCATCTGATTTCCTCCCCTTTTCTAGTGAGGGAGACAGAAAGACACTGAAGGAATGAATACGTGTGCCATCAACAAAAGGCCAGGCACACCCAAGCTCAGGCCTGCGGAGCGGCCGCAACGCGGCTAGGTGGAGGGTATTCTCACTGCTCGAGTCAATCTCAAAACTGTGCTGAAGTCAGAATAATTTAATATTTTATATTCAGTTGATATATACTTCCTTCCCCCAAATCAAAGTTGGGAGGAAGAAAAGGGAGTTAAGGAAAGGTTTGACACACAAGAAAATGGAAAGATAGTTGTGTATGAAATGAGGTTTGAGTTTTCAGGACTAAACGTTTGCAGTCCAGGCTGGCTCACTAATGAAGGACCTGCTCCCCTAACCTGGTGCACAGCACAAACCATTAATCAGGACATTGTTTGCATTAAAGGGCTGAGTTTTCCGGTGGGTAATCACCAGGGAAACCCAGTCGAGGGCGAACAAGGACGGCCCTGATTAATTAAACATCTGTACCGGGGCTAAAAGCGAAACTTACCCTGTTGGTTGTACAAGAGCTGTTGCTACTAACGCCCCCCGTGGACCTGGGAAATGTTGTTTGCTAAAATCCACTCCATACGGAGAGCTCGGTGTTCAGGACATATCAGGTTACGTTCCTTCTATGTTATTTTGGCTTCTTCCTGTGCCACTCGGTGGAAGGGATTCGGGGCAGGGCGATGGTGTACATAGCTTATCTCTTCAAGGAGAAAGCAGCACTTGAGCTAGCCCTGAAGCACAGGTCAAAGTTGGAAATGTGGAGATTTGGGGGAAGGCACCTCTGGGAAGGGCATTCCAGGGTGGGGGACTAGCGTGAGCAAAGGCAGGATGTCTGGAATTATATAGAGTGTGTCTTGATAACTACAAGGTCTGGTCTGATTAGAGCCCAGGGGCCATAAAGGTCAGTGGGAATCAGCGTTGCAAAATGAGGCCAAATGGCAGCCTGAGGAGTTTGAGGTTCATTCTGAAAGTCATGGGAGCTATTGGAAGTTCCTTGGGTGGGGGCTGGCATGACCAGAATAGTGTTTCCAGGAGATGATCTAGAGTAGTGGGGAGGGGCGGATGGTTGACTGGGTAGGAGAGAGACCGACAGGGGAGGGAGCTGTTGGGATTGTACCAAATTACAGATCCAGTTCCGAAGATAAGGGGTGTCAGGGATACAGCCTAAGGCAAGCCAGATACCAGACACCCGTATTTGGCACACTCTTAGACTAAAAATTATTTGTTATTTACCTGAAATCCACATCCAACCTGGTGTCCTGTATTTTTTTCCCCAGCTTTATTGAGATATAATTGACACATAACCTTGTATAATTTTAAGGTGTATGACCGTTGATTTGACACATTTATAACAAAATGATTTTACCACCCTAGTATCAGCTTCCACCTCCATCTGGTCACATAGTTATCATTGCTCTTTTGTAATGAGAACACTCAAGGTCCTCTCTCAGCACCATTCAAGTATATGATACAGTATATTTCATTATCTGTAATCATCATGCTGTACATTAGATCCCCAACTTGTTAATCTTATACCTGGAAGCTTATACCTTTGGACCAATATCTCCCCATTCCTCCCACTCCCCCGGCCCCTGGTGATCCGCATCCCATATGTTTATTTGTTAAATCCAGTGGTCCCAGCCGCTGTCAGTGACGTGGCGTAGCAGCTCTGAGAATACACCTCTCAGATCTGCAATTGCAAGGAGTCACTAATCGGCTGAATCCTCGGCTACTGCACTCTGAAGCTGCTGCATTTGTGCCGAAGCCATGCTTCCCATGGTCTGCTCCCGGCTGATGACTCAGCATGCCAGGGATGCCAAAACACCAGATTCCTCTGATGGGTGACTCTGGCTCCAGGACCTCCTGAAGGCCTTGCTGAACTCACGTTAGTACTTCACTGCAGTCCAAGATGTTTGCACCCAACCTTCCTTCCATCTCCCTCTCCTTTTCAAGGAGTCAGACCCCTCCCTGGTCAACTCTCCCAGCCCCTTCTGGCTCCTTCCACATTTTCTCTCATAGGTCTTTGCTCTAGTAAAGCTTTGCACATCTAATCCCATCCTGACATCTGCTCCTTGTAGGGTATACCTGTCTTGGTATTAGTCTTGGACTAATGTTCCTGGTGTCCAAACAGAAGCTGTCAGGAGCTGGCTAGGAGAAGCTCAGGGTTCGTAGTTGTGGAACAGGAACCAGTGAAGGTTGTAAGGCAGTAGGTGGCAAAGGAGAGGAGAGAGAGGATTTGAAGGGGGCAAAACTTTATGGTTTGGGTTAGTTTTACTTAGTCCTTAATGAAGACTGCACATCAGAACTCATGCAGGTTCCATTTTACAATGCCCGTATTCATGCCCACAGATTCTGTTTTCGATCTTAGGTCCTGTTCAGGCACCTGTGATGCTGATGCTCAGTCCTGGTTGAAGAATCTTGTTTTAAAGGACCTGGATCAGGGGTGATAAATAGATTCTGTTTCCAAGAGAACTCTGGGGAATTGGTAGTGACCTTGGAGGGGTGTGCTCTGAGGGGCTGTGCAGCCACGTCTGGGCTCAGAGGAAAGAGCACTGGGACTGATGAGTGTGGTCTGTTACGGTTGAGGGAGTTGGGGTGGCAGGATGAGTGCTATGCCTTTGTCGGCCCTGCCCACGCTGGTGGGCTGTTACAGGCGACATCCTGTGCCTGAAAGGAGGCTATTGGGGTTGTCTGGGAAAGAAGCAAGAGGGCCTGAAATAGAGTTGAGGCAGCCTGGGTTGGAGAGGAAAATATCAGAAGGTTAGTACAAAATTTATGAAGCTAGAATGAGAAAGACTTGGGAAGCAAGTTGGTGCACAAGGTAAAGGAGAGGGAAGAATCAGGTAAGATTCTGAGGTTTTAGGGACTGGATAGTGTGTGTGTGTGTGTGTGTGTGTGTGTGTGTGTGTGTGTGTGTGTGT
>NW_021703782.1:48417844-48496424 GCF_005190385.1 Monodon monoceros | reverse complement strand
TGTGTGTGTGTGTGTGTGTGTGTGTGTGTGTGTGTGTGTGTGTGTGTTTAATCAGGCAGTAAGCTCCTTGACAGCTGGGGCTGGTCATTTGAGTTACTGTCTGGAAGCCTCACAGTAGTAGTGCTGGTAGTACCGTCATTGTCATCAGCATGACTTTGTAAAGCCATTGTACTGTGTGTGCTTCTATATGGATGGAATGTTTGGATAAATAAACCCATTCAATTCAATTCAATTTATTCAATTGCATTCATCCAAATGCACAGATTCTTATTAAGGTATATAAATTTTTTAAAAATGTATGTATATCTAGAGTAATTTCATCTGTTCTGAAGTCACTTCAGAAAAACCGAGTTTAGAGTCCACTGTAGACATGTATTATTCAAGTTCTCCTTACTGGAAATGGCATGTATTTTGAAAGTGAGCCTAGATTAAGAATATGAAAAACACTTGATATTCAAGAGCAGCAGTTTGCATGGTTAAGGGCAAAAGAGCAACTGTCTGGCCCTGCCTCACGCTGGGAGGCCCCACGCTTGGTCAGGCATGCGCCCACAGGGAGGGGAGAGGGTGACAGAGGCTCTGGGTTCGTTACCACAGAATTCAGAAAACTGACTCACTTCCCTTCCTGAGATGCTGGCCGTGGTCTGTGGTGGTGGCTCACCGCACTGGCCAGGCCCTCACCTTTCCTGTTCCATGTGATCTCGTCCCCAGGTGCCAACTCCTGGCTTTCCATCTTGGGGACGCATACATTTTTTTCAAGAGGGTGGAGGGAAGATCAACATGAAGATGAATGGCCTTCAATGCAGGGGAAGAATGAAAATACTGGAAACTCCTGCCCGTGATTCAACTTTCAGGGGCACAAGAGTGCACTGGAGACAAGGACAGAAGCAAGTCTAATTTTGAGGCCAGAACCTTGGGTTGAAGAGATCATTTAGAGAACTCGTCTAATGCAACATGGCCATGAAAGTAGTTGTTGAAATCTGCCCACCTTCTCCCTCTCTCTTTCTCTCTCTATTTTTTTTATGGTGGTAGGGGCTTAGCTTTAAAATGAATTTTAAGTTTAAGAGAATTCATTTAAAAACAGGTTCTTCAGCCTGCACTTACAAAAGTAATTTCTCCCAACTGGAACACACACATACATGTTCCATTGCGGTCATTCCATTGTACAACATGCTCCTTCTGATTTCCACACAAAAGTAAATTACTAATCTGATTTTAAGTTGCATGCGAAGTTTCTAGTGAATAGCAAATTCAATAGTTCACACCAGAAAAACTTTTACAAAGGTTCAGGACGAATCTAATAACAGGTGTCAGGTTGTACATACACGGACTGGCATGCCCACACTTCACTGTATGTGTCGGCGAAAATCTAGCCTAGCTCCGGTCACAGTGTTTATTGTGATATGCTGAATTACTTGAATCTGTTATACTTTGATTTCTCTCTAAAAAACCCAAGTTGTTCATTGCCAGAGAGCTGCTCTCTCAACTGGATCTGTTCAGGGCTTTAGGGAAATGGGATGGCCAGTTAAGTTAATTACAGGTGTGAATTCCTTATGGGCCCCCGGAGGACACCCTGTAGAATGTATTTCCCAGCTGCAGGAGGTACCCTGAATTCTAATATGTAACGACTTCCTGAGGGGTGGGTACGATCCCCGGCTGCCAAACAGGGCCATTTTTGTAGAGGCTCGATTCGGTGAAACATGTTCAGGTGGAATAGGTACCATGACTGTGACCATGCCCTCAACCCCTGGGTTGGGGGAGGATGTGACAACTCACAGGGCTGGGCTGCAGAGGCAGCCCAGAGACCTGGGCAGGGACTGAGCATGCCCTTGGTCAGCTCCCACCGCTTGCCCTCCAGCTGGGGGAGCTTGGCCAAGGCCGCTCAGTTTGCAAGATGGCGCCAAATGGGCCCCCAGAGAAACATTATCAAAGGCTTTTTTGTCTCAGAATGCATCAGTGCCGAGGAAGGGAATGTTATGCGTGGCATGCATGGATGGGCTTTCAACCCACCCAAGTCCAAACCTCATTTTCTCTCTGGGAGAGAGGAAGGTGGCAGGAGAGGAAGCCAAAAGGCCAGGATGTTGCCAACATTCAAATGGGAAGGGCCTTCCTCTGGAATGAGCATGTTGGCAGAGGAATGAACTTCAGAAATGTTGTGACAGATGAGACACCGAGATTTATTTTAAAATGAAATGTTTATGAAAATGGCCTGGTACCAGCAGAAAAAGAGCCTTGAGAGTTGAAAGAGATGCTGGTTTGTGAGCGGGGATGATGTGGAACACGAGAGAGTGATGTGGCAGCAAGGGGAAGGCAAGAGGCCCAGGAGGACAGTCCCTGGGAGGAGGTTGGGAAGGGGACACAGTCTGCCAGTCTGGAGGGTGGCTTCTCATCCCCCTTCCACGTTAGTTCCTGGGACCTGGGGATTGCTTTCTTCATCTGTGCGGGGCAGGGAGTACTGAGACACTTTGTTGTAGGGTGTGGAAGTCCGCACTGCCTCCAAGAAGTGGGCCGGGAATCTATTGTAAGGGTAGGGAGTAGCCCCCAGAGCCCGAGGGAGGAGTGAGGATCAGGGCAGCGGCGAAACAGGGACCGATGGACAGGCTCTTAAGGCCTGATCCCAGCTTTAAGTAGCTCTGAAAGTTTTCTGTCCAGATGCCATCCTGCCCCAGATCCACATTCCCAGAAGGGCCATTCTAGTTGGTCTGGTGTGGGTCACGTTCTCAGCCGTTGGCCAGAGGAGGGCACCCAAACCATGGGCAGTGGCACAGGGGTTCTCCAGGAGAAAACTGACATGCTGTTATCAGAGCAAGAGGGAACAGGAGCTGGGCAAGCGAGAACACAAGTGCCCACCCACTGCACAGGCTAGGGCAAATCCACCGCAAGGTGATGTCTCGGGTACCAGGGCATCGTGGAATGGAAGGGGTTAGTACGCGTCTGATGTTGTTCCCTCATTTATTTCTCACAAGTACCCTGAGAGAGAGGAAACCAGGTGAGGACTCAGGAAGTGTCCTGGGACTCACAACACCCTGGGCTGGCATCCAGTCAGGGGTCCCACAGCAAGAGCGCTTTCTGGTTCTCTGTGGTGCCCACAGAGGGAGCTCCGGTGGGGAGGGGAGTGCAATGGTATTTTCCAGCCCGAAGCTGCCCAGAGTTCTGAATGCTCCATCTACACACAATAGAGTCTTTTCACCTGACCTTCTTAATATAAATTTGAAGTCTGAGTGCTTATCCCGTATCATAAATCTTTGCAGGAATGCTGGAAGAGAGGGAACTGCCACCCAGCAGGGTTTCTGGAGAGAATTACCTGGGGAAAGGAAGGTGAAATGTGCAAGGCTCAGGCCCCCCTTGGGCCATGGCAGAGCACCTTGTTTCTGCAGTGAGGTGCATGGTTCCAGCTGTTATGTTGCTGGGTTCCCACCGCTGGCCCGTCTGTGAGCCCCCGCGATGAAGAGATGCAAAGATTTAACGGTTTCAAGAGGGAGGCCACCTAATTTGACACACATTTGACACACACATTTGACCCATTCCACACATTCTGGCGCTTGAATAACACCAACACCACCTGTAAACTGGTGAGATGGTGTTTTCCATGGATGGTAACCCAGGAAGCTGCCCTTTTCACTCCATTGTGGGAAAGGAGGTCTCACACATTTTTTCCACAGAAATTTGATTTCATCTGGGAACAACTGCAGGAGCTACTGTTGGGAATGCAACCCTAGGTTTAGTGTGGAGGTCATTATTAGTATTAGATGTTCCAAGTCTGTGACAAATTAAGTTCTATAAGTTCTATTGAATTCATCCAGGAAACTCCCCGTCGTGAGTTCTGTGCCTCAGAACAGGCAGGGGGCCAGCATGTCACCGTTGAGATGGAGGTTACCACCAGCCTGGGGGACGGGTGGTTTGAGTATTTTGAAAAGCCAAAACTTTGCCTAACAAAGCTTCCCTGGGCCCTGGGTTGGCACTACAATCTTTTTCACGCTATGGGTTTTATTCTCCAGAGTTTTTACCTGTGGAGTCCTCCATTCGGTTTCAAGTTTCTGAGGGACCAAAGGTTAGCTTGGGGAATGAGGTCTAATCTCCCTCCCCCACAAGTCAACCTTAATAAACACACAATTTGAGTAGAAGCATAGCATACTTGGTATGCAAATACAGTTTCAGATTAAGTCTGCTAGCCCCATCTCTCAACCAGATGGCCACCCCTAAGACTTCGTAAAGAAATTTTGGAGACTCCATTAGTAGACTGAATCTAATAAGTAGTACACTTAGAAAAAGAAATCCTGGGTAAGGCGTTCTGTAAGGGGTACTGCTTTCTTTGCTCCCCAACTTTGACCGCAGCTCTCAGCTAATCCCAATATCTAGTTATAATAGCGATTGGTGAGATCCTTTAACTTGGATGTTAAAAACAAAAACCAAAAAGAACATACTAAGAAGGAACCCACAAGATGATTTGAACTACATATATTTTAACACATAATTAACATGGGTATTGTATATATAAAAATACTAACACAGTGTGTCCCTTTAAACATTTTTCAGGTCCTTCCTCCTAAATTCCTTATGCAGATGTGCCTAAGAGAACTGCCTTTGCTTTATCTTAATGTAATACCCAAGTTCACAGTGACCCCTGCTGGGAGGGTCTGTGTGGGATGTCACCACCTGTGATGGAGCCCTTATTTATGAACTGGAGAGCATTCTCTATCTTGGATTAGGGGCTAATTCAAAGTCCATTCCAAGTTCTGAGCCTTTAAAGAGGTTACTTTCCTCCAGCATTCTTTGCTAACTGCCTGCCTTGATTTACTTAATTCTCTGGGGAAGATTTATCTTTCTCTTGGCCATGGCCTTGTAGCTTTCTGTCTCTCTTTGAATGCTTTCTGCCTGCTGCCTCTGTGCATTGCATTATCTCCTTACTGAAGACTGGAGGAAATGTTTGAGATTTTATTCCAACAAATACTGAATGTCTACTCTGTCAAGCACTGGGCTAGGTGCTGTGTGGAAGAGCAACTTGCAAATTTAGTCTGAGTTGAAAACAAATTCCACTCCACTGCAGAACATGCTCACCTTGCTCTTTACTGAGAGGCACTATCAACGCCCTCCCTGGTTACAACCGCTCAGACTCTCACACTTAACAATTTTATGCCCACAGTGGAGGCTACACAATCAATGACAGCAGAGCTTACACAAGAGGAGTTTTGGAGAAAAGTTATTGGTTATGGAGAGGCTAATTATTTCCTCCAATGATTATTTCCTTCTTTCCTCTAGGCCTTCTTACTAGAGAAGTTCTCTCTCCAAAAACAGTCCCAAAGGGAGTTCCTTAAGTGCTATGAGACCCTGTCCCTGTCTACAGCTGATTGCATTGGATGTGGATTCCTGACCCAAGATAAGCCAGCCACATTTAACCTAAAGACAGAGAGACTACATTAATTGTCCTGGGAAGTTGAACTGGAAAGGCAAGTAATTATGAATGCTGAGACCTACATTTTGCAGCCTCCATGATGGGTCAAATGCAGGCATTGACAAGGAAGCCATCAGCACAGGGAGACAAGGGAATTTGTCTGTCTTAACCAGAGATCTGAGTACAAAGAAGTGTGTCTAATTTGTGAATCAGGAATTCTGAACCAAGAACCTAATGCCTTACTTGGGTTTGAGGGTTGAATTTATGCTATCTATGTGGCCTGTGAATATCTGAGATGAGATAGTAACACCAAAATGTGATTCTAGACCATGATATTATACAATTGTGAACCAAACACAAAACTCTCCATTGAGTCATACCCTCAGTGGAGGCCACACAGGATTCCCATAAAGAAAGTGACCTGGAAGACAAGTTTGCCCTCCAAAATTATAAAACATATTAGGAAACAATACCCATGAAAGAGAATCAACAACTAGAGCATACTTCAGATTAGATACCCAGTAACTTCAGATAGCAGATCTGTTGTATTGAGACTATAAGTGTGTTTAAAATGATTAGGACATTAAAATAAGGAATTGAAAACATAATAAATATACAAGGTACAGTAACACATAAAAAGAAAATACAGATTTGAAAAAGAAACAGATATTTCAGAAAGAACAACTATAGTCATTAATTTTAATGGATTAGATATGGCTAAAGAGAAATTTAATATGCTGGAAGAGAGATCTGATTCCAATTCAGAATACATCACAAAGATGTAAACATATTAAATAATAATTAAAGATATGGGTGATAGAATGAGAAATAATAAGAATTTCAAGGGAACAGAATAGAGAATGAGGAAAAGAAATATTCAAAGACAAAAAAGGCTGAGGATTTTCTGTAATAGTTAAAAGATGAGGATCATAAGATTCAGAAAGCTACATCAAGCCATGAGATGAATAAATAAGAGTAAATCCAAACCGTAAGTCCACTATCATGAAAATGCAGAGCACCAAAGCCAAAAAGTTCTCAAAGCAACCACAGAGAAAACTCGGATTTCCTACAAAGGAAATATGATTACATAGGCAGCATACTTCTCAACCATAACAACAGAAACCAAAAGTCAATAAGATAATATACTCAAAATGCTAAGAGAAGATAACGGTCACTTCTTCATCCACTTAAATTATTATTCAACAGCAATGATGGTTTTTTTTTTTTTTTACTTACCAGAGACTCTCACGAAGAAGCTTCTAAAGGATTTATTTCAAGTAGAAGAAAATTAAACCAAAAGAGAATGAATGAGATCAAAGAAGAGGTACTAAATTTAAACAAGCATCATCTGTAGAAAATAACAATAATATTGACAAATTTTAAGAGCACCAAGTAATGTGGAACTGAAATATTGGACAGTAATATGAAAGAAGGAGGGAGATGTTTGGATCTCTGAAGATTGGTAGGTAAGTAGAGATACTGACTTATTTTATACTTTTTTTTTTTTTGTGGTACGCGGGCCTCTCACTGTTGTGGCCTCTCCCGTTGCGGAGCACAGGCTCCGGACGCGCAGGCTCAGCGGCCATGGCTCACGGGCCTAGCCACTCCGCGGCATGTGGGATCTTCCCAGACCGGGGCACGAACCCGTATCCCCTGCATCAGCAGGCGGACTCTCAACCATTGTGCCACCAGGGAAGCCCTATTTTATACTTTTTAAAGTCAAGTCTATGTGATAAAAATGTAAGGATCGTATCTAAAAGGGTTGTATGTATATACAAACATAAAAATGAGATGAATAAGTACTGAAGCAGTAGACTAGGCAAAGAAGGAACAGAGAAAATTGATCAATCCATTAAAAGGCAGGAAAAAAGAAAGCAAAGATCATATATAGCAAGGTAAATACAAAGCCCAAACTAAGATGGCAGAAATAAATCCTAAATAAATGTAAATGGACTAAATATGTCAGTTAAAACACAGAGATTGTTAACTTGGATGAAAAAAATCTATGTGGTTTATAAAAGACTCCTCTAAAATGTAAGGGCAGAAGAAAAAACAAAGGCAAAGAATGGAAAAGGAACCATCAGGTGAAAAAAAAGGCATTAGTAGAATTACATGTATACCAGACTTTAGGGCAAAATTCATGATTAGGAATAAAGATTGTTATAAAAATAGAACAAGTCTAGTATATACCTAATGAATAAATATTGCTATAAAAATAGAACAACTCTAATATATACCTAATAGCCTCAAGTAAAAGGCAAAGATTCAATTCCCAGTACTAGTTGTCAAACATACAGTCATAATAGGAGGAGATGTTTTAACACATCTCTTGAGATAGGTAAAACAAATTTTTTAAATTTTAAGGAAGATTTGAATAAGTCATTTTTGGAATGACAGTGACAATTGACTAAATATTCCTTCTGATTCCAGCTCAAAAATGTTTAGGATCCTTCTATCTGAAGTTCATTTAGGCAGGCAAACTTTCCTCAGGACACTCTTTTATGGGAAGGAGGGAACTGGATTCTCTGACCTTTACTCTAACCTGTGCAGGGCTCCCTGGTGTGGATGAGGCCCTTTCCAGCCTTGCCTCAGGGAGGGGTGATTTTGGCACATGAATATGCTGACTTTTATGTAACTTGGCTATGATTTTTTTTCCTTCTGCTTTTTAAATTAGCGCAAGCTGGTATGGCCTCAAGATTCTTTGCACGCAGCTGAGGCAGCAGAAAGTCACATGCGTTCGTTAAGGTGCAGGCTAAACTGCTGTCACAAAGACACTGAAAAATACAGTGGCTCAGATGAGATTGTTTATTTCTCTCTCGCGGAACAGTCAAGATGCAGGCGGGCAGCACTGGGCAGATAGATGGCACTGCCCTGTAACGTCGTCCGCCCAGGGGCAGGGCCAGCAGCTCCTTTTTAAAGATGTGCCCCCAGAATTTGCCCACATCACTTCCACTCCCCTTCCTCTCTCTGGAGCCTGGCCACATTGGCCACTCGGAGCTGCATGGGAGCTGGGCAACGTCGTCCCCAGCTGGGCAGCCATCTTCCTTGGTCCTCAGTAACTCTGTGTGGGGGGGGGGGGGGGGGCGGGAGTCATTCTATTGCTGGAAGGAAGGAGATTAGACGGGAGAGCAGAAAATAACGAGCAGTATCAGCCTCAGCGTCAGACTTTATTTCTAATCGTAGCCCTGCTCTTTACCTGTGGGGGATGTTGGAACCACGCAGAACCTCAGTTTTACCTTCTAGAAAACCGTATCTCACAGAGTTGTTCTTAATAGCAGTCAAGATGAAGAGAGTGAAAGTGAGGGCTCTCAGGGCTCTCTGTGGGTCCCGGCTCTGTAATCCCTCCTCTGTCCAGAGCAGAGGCCCCACAAGACCACGGGCGCTGTGTGGGGCGTGTGTCACAGGTGACCTGCTCCTGCCTCTGGCTGCTCTTCCTGGAGCCCCTCTTTCCTTTCCCTGTCCCCTGTCTCCCTCCCCACCTCCCCAGTGAAGGATTCTGCAGATTGATGGACTGTCACCTGGAAGGCGGAGGCAGACCCCAGATCCCTGTGTTCTTGGAGGAAAGAAGGATTAATGAGCCCCTCAGAGTTGTCTTTGGGCTGGAGCTCATCTCAGTTCCTGCTCCACTGCTCCGGCTGGGACAGTCCACTGCAGAGAGAAAGGCAGGTGGCTACAAAGCTTTGGTCGTGCTGCCCCGTATGTGTGACCCGTCAGGTTTTGTTCGCGATCCTTTGTGCCCAGTGGTGCAGGTCACACGCTGAGCTCCTCCCAGGAATCTGACGGTTTGCAGTTGTAAAGCGCAGGGGCTTGGATCTGTCCGAACAGAGGGTTAAATCATAGAGTGTTTTACAAGGGCAGCTGTAGGGAATGTCTTGTTTTCTCCTTATATGGCTATTTTTCTCAGTCCAGAATCCCAGGGTGTATTTTACGTGGCTGAAATACACAAATGGAGTCATAGTCTTAGCCAGACATGCTATGTGGCTTTAAAATTAACAAGCCCCGCTGTGCTTCTGAACCCCAAACACACATCCACATGCGCGGTTTCCATTGGGACTGTGGAAAGATGCTCCTTCGTTTTTAGCCAAAAATATTTGATGGGGTGGATTTCTACAATTCCGTTACTTTATGCATGAGAAATATTTCTTTTGATCAGAGTAGTTTGCAAGCATATGGGTCAAATTTAAGCATCAGGTTTTTAATGAGTGGCTACTGTATGTGAAGTGCTACACGAGTTAGCTCTTGGGTAGACAGGCAGAACGGGGCACCAAACGTTAAAATGTGAAAGGGAAAGATGTTTAATGATAGCTCAGGATGACACTAGGAGAAGCATCAGAAGGCAGCACATAGCGAGTAAGAGGATGAGCTTGCCACAGGTGCTCAGGGGAAGAAGTCTGTTCAGGCTAACGTGGTGAGGGCAGGTTTCGTGGAGGAAGTCCAGGTTTGAACTAGATGGACTGGGTTAGGTCAAGGGGCATCAGGGAGATATTCTGGGTCGGGGGAGGCCTGAAGGAAAGTGCAGAGGAAGGAAAATGAAGGAGCTTTTAAAAGAAGAGCAAATAATCCAGCAAATGGTTCATGTAGGAGAAAAGGAACTTCAGGTGGGAACGGCAGATTGACGCTGGAAGTGGATTGGGAAGTCAGGCTGAGGAGCTGGAATTTTTACTGCATGGTAAAGAGGCTGCACTGAAGGCTTTGGGATATTTATTTTGATCTGAACCAGTCTGGGCACCAGGATTCTCAACAATTTATACTTCTAAAACTTGTGTTTTTTTTTTTGGCTACCTCAGTGAAACAGACTTAATCTAGAGACTTAAGATTGGATTAATTAAATATGACTTGAGGGTATTAAAAATAAGACTCCTTATTGAAATTTCCTTATCAGTGATTTCGCAAATGAGAAATGCAGAGTTTATTACTGAGTAAAATTCTTGGCCACGCCTTCTGGAGCACAGACTATGAACTCAGGTTTGGCAGGGAAAAGTGGACTGACCAACTTTCATTCTTTGTGGGCAGAGGGGCAAATTTTGGCTGGAAAAAACTGGCATTGGATTCGGATCCAGAAGCACCACATTTTGAGCAAATTTGCATGAAAATTTGCATTTCTGGGCCATTTTGGAGACAAAATCTAGCATGGAAATTATGCCCCCCAAAAGGACTCTTTCTGAGTCTCGTTCGGTCTTCAGTTGCGTTTTCTTCCAGAGATATAGCTGGGATTATGATGTCTATTATAAATGTGAGGAAACTGTCAAAAAGTTTTAATGACTTTCCCAGATTCACACAGCTAGTTCTTGGTGGAGCCAGACTCTTGGGAGCTTGGAGGGGTCCAAGCAGTATCACTGGAATGGTGAGTTGTCAGTGCATGGGCTCCAGGGTATCAGAGGTACAGATATATAGTCAGGGAGGCAACCCAATTAACCAGAGAGGCTGTCCCAGACAGGCAGGTGGGAGGTGATGACAAGATGACTGGGGATGAGGTAAGAAAACGACAACATGAGGATTCTGACCTGAGGGAAGAGTGACACCACCAACCCAAATGACAGTCCCCAGAGGCCAGGTGGCATCGCACTGGCAGGGAAGGTCCAGAGCCAGCCTGAGCAAAGATGCTGAGGGGTTGACGGCAATTGGCTCCCAGGGACCTTGGGCAAGTTACTTGATTTTTCTGAGCCTCAACTTCTCCTGTGCAAAATGAACTGAATTATAATCCCCGATGGCAGGGGGTCAGGATGGTTAGATGAGAAGATGGGGGCAAAGCATCTGGCCCAGTCCCTGGAACATGGCTGTATTCAATACAGATTTTTTAAAATGTGTGCCATTAAGAATGAGCAAGCTGGTGAGCTAGAAGCGATACGGAGACATGCAGTTTGTCTAGGCACGAGGATGGTGTTGGGGGTTACATCTAAGAACAATAAAGAGCCTCTAAGGGGAAGGAGCTCTCTTTTTGTTATTGTTTTTAATAGATCATTGAAGATCAGGCAGAAGAAACATACACACACACACACACACACACACGTGCACGTACTACAAACACACACGCAAATTGGGTAAAACCGAGTGGCTGCCTCCTGCTGAGGACATGTTGTAGGTGAGCAAAGTGGACCGTGGCAAAGACTCGCACTGGTTCATGCCCATTTGGGGATTTATCAAGCAACATTTGATAATATTGCCATTTTCCAGTTTTGAAATCTCTTTCTAAAATATTTAGTGCTTGCAGGGAAGAATGCCAGGCTTCCAGGTTATTCGCACAGGTATTGGCTGGATGTTAAGTCAGGGAAGTGTGATAATCCCAAGTCATCTCTCACGCAAGATCAGCGTTGAAATACACGAGGTCACAGGATGGTGAAGCCAGAGAGGTGGGGGAGAAAAATCAAGATATGTATGGGTTCTGTATAATTATTCCATTTGAGGAACCATTATTATATATTGCCATGTTGTTATTAATGCCATCAATATACCCTTCTGTTTTTATATCTTCGATGATTCTGTTGGTTATTTGTTATGACTGTATGATTCATATTGGTAGGCTACGTTACCAACATTTATTTAGTGTATTGAAGAGCAATAGATGCATTGGTTTGCAAGACCACAGAATCATGGGGGCGAGTACTGAAGTGTGTAGAACCTGGCCATTTACAAAGATGCTAGCAGATCTAAAAAAATTGTTCTTGATTTCCCCCTTTGCCTGAGCTCTTCTAGAATCACATTCCTGCTAACATTTTCCTCCATGTATTCTTTTTTTTTTCGGATTATGAATTTTTTTATTGATGTATAGTTGATTTATAATGTATTAATTTCTGCTGTACAGGAAAGTGATTCAGTTATACATACATACACATTCTTTTGTTTATATGTTCTTTCCTGTTATGGTTTATCATAGGATATTGAATATAGTTCTCTGTGCTGTACAGTAGGACCTTATTGTTTATCCATTCTGTATATAAAAACTTACATCTGCTGACCCCAACCTCCCACTCCATCCCTTCCCCAACCCCCTCCCCCTTGGCAACAGCCTGTTCTCTATGTCCGTGATTCTGTTTCTGTTTCATAGATAGATTAATTTGCGTCATATTTTAGATTCCACATATAAGTGATATCATATGATATTTGTCTTTCTTTGTCTGACTTACTTCACTTAGTATGATAATCTCTAGTTGCATCCACGTTGCTACAAATGGCATTATTTCATTCTTTTTGTGGCTGAGTAGTATTCCATTGTATGTATTGCGTGTACCACATCTTCTTTATCCATTCATCTGTCGATGGACACTTAGGTTGTTTCCGTGTCTCTGCTATTGTGACTAGTGCTGCTGTGAACATTGGGGCACGTGTATCTTTCTGAATTATAGTTTTGTCTGGATGTATGCCCTGGAGTGGGATTTCTGGATCAGATGGTAGTTCTATTTTTAGTTTTCTGAGGAACCTCCATACTGTTTTCCACAGTGGCTGCACCAAGTTACATTCCTACCAACAGTGTAGGAGGGTTCCCTTTTCTCCATGAATTATTGAACTATGTTTCTAATAGGAAGGACCTGGTGTCAGAAAGTCCCAACGCATTATTTGTTTGGCATTGTTCTTTTAAATGAGTATCAAGTGAGCTTAGCACCAAGAGGAACACATTTACTTGGGCCACTTCAAAAGTGGAATCATTTTGAGGAGAGACTGGAAGATACAGTGGAAGAGGGGATCTTTGAAGGTTAGATGTGGCTCTGTTCCTTACTTCTCCTTTCTTGGATCTTTTTCTTCAATAGAACCTAAGCTATCTATCCATCTCTTGTGGTGCATTTGAGGGACATTTCAAGAAATCACAATAGTGAATCTAAATACAAGGGTTGTTCTACAAGTTCCCCATTAGGAAGGGAACTTGGGTCTTGCTTAGCTCTTGCTTTCAAGGAACAGTGCGATGCCCTGGTATCACTCAGATATGTCCATCTTAGTTGTACTTACCCTTGTTCCTGGAGCTGGGATGCAGGGCTAGCCTAGCCAAACCCAGCTTTGGGGAGAGCACTCCCTGCTCACCAGGGAAAACCGTGCCATTTATTCTGAGAATGTGCAGAAACAGCATTTGATTGGGAAGAGGGCTTAGGTCATTTATCTCCCACTTTTAAATAGATGAGATCGATGTGTCTCCCCAGTGGGCTGTCCCCCTTCTATTCAGCAACAATACACTACTTCTTTTCAAAGAGAAATATGCTTCCAATAAGGGGGAAGGGAGGCAGGGGGTGGTAGCAAAGGGGATCAAGAAACTTTCATTGAAGGATTCATTTTTGATTTAAATATTTTGTTCTAATCTCCAACTTCCTTTTTAACTTGGCAGAATGACCAAAAGAAAAACAATGTCCCTCCCTAGCCCAGTTTACAGGCTGCCAGAGTAGAGGATCTGGTTACTTCTTCCAAATCGTATACGTTGGGTTGTTCGATATATTAGTTTTTTTTTTCTTTCTTTCTAAATCTATTGCTCATACACATAGGGTTTTCTTTTAATGGCATGTCAACGTGGACTTTGGTGAAAAACCACAGGAGGAAAAAAAAAATGAATGAAAAATATAGATCAAACTTAGCCAGCCATTTAATACTTTTTTTTTTGGTTTTTTGAGTATGTTGTGGAAGGAATTCTCTGCAAGTGATATATCCTGTAACTGTAGGCAGATGTAATCCCCTGGCCGTGACACCAGCAAAGATTTCCCTTCTCGCTGGAGACATTTGCAGCCGTCTTGTTCCCTCCCACAGAGAGGAAGTGCATGGAAAGGAGAGGTCCTGGGCCGTGTGCACTCCCTGTAATATTCCATGGTCGTGCTTCCAATTCCCCAGACACCCCATGAACCTGGCCTTGAAAGGGGGCTGCAGCCTGGAGTTAGAGTCTGGGGGGCAGCACAGGCCACTTTCTCTCCTCAGAAAGCCCGTTCTTCTTGCTCCCAGTTCGCCCTCCTCATTGCTTTGAATTTCCCTTAAACTCACCTCCTAAGGACACACGCTGGGGTGGACTCTGCCCACATCCAGTCTCTGCTCTTTTTAGCACTCTCTAGGGTGTGTCCTAAGAGGTCACCATTTGAGTTCTATTCATTTGGTCTTTTCCCTTTTCTCCATAAATATGCTAAAACATTTTTTCTTGGTGGTGGGAAGTGCTTTTTTTCTAGCAGGTATTAGGAGATAGATTCCACCTGCTTAACCAGACTCGAAACAGTAGAGGCCTGGCCTGTTTGGGGACCACCAGAAGCAGACCTGAGACAGTGATTTGAGTGCAGATGGCTCACTGGGAGAGGATCCCAGGAGATCCCAGTAAAGTAGTGGGGAAGGAGGTCACTGTAGGCGCCTCATCAAGTTAGGGGCCACTACAGGCAGTGGGGTCTTGATCCTGCTGGGAGTTTCTCAACCTCAGTACTACTGACATTTTGAGCCAGAAATTGCAGGGGCTGTCCTGAGGATTGTAGGAGGTTTAGTAGCATCCCTGGCCTCTTCCCACTGGATGCCAGTAGCAACCCTCCACGCTATCGGGTGTGACAATAAAACATGCCTCCAGGCAGTGCCAGATACCACCTGGGCGGGGGCTGAGGGCTTGTGGTTTAGAACTACAGAGGCACGGGGAACCCCGGGCAAGGTGAGGTGTGGCCATTGGAAGTTTGGCTGAGATGATAAAGCCCAGTGGTGGGCACTGGGGTGCCTGCTTCACTTTTGGAGGCCATGGAGTGAGGGGAGCGGTGGCCACTCAGAGTTGCTGGCTGAGTGCACACAGCTCCGGGGAGGGGGCAGGCCTGAGATAAAAGCACAGAACCACCGATCACCTGGATGTCCTCTCACCCTTCACCCCCATACACTCTTCTCTGACGAAAGATGAAATAAACCCAGGCTCTTCTTCCCTGGGCTGCCGACACTCTCAGGGCCTGGAGAGCCTTGAGCTGAAGGAAGACACCGTTTCTTGAGCCTGAGGAGTGAGCCACTTTCCCAGGGGCTATCGCATTTCTTCCTCAAATCAGCCCTGCACCAAAGGTCTCATTAACCTGTGTTACGCACCGGTGAGGCCGCCACCCACTGACGCACGGCTATTGAGGGCAAAGGACAGATTTGAACTCAGCTCTCTCTGTATCTAAAGTGCATGGATTTCCTATTTAACCAGTAGTTTGGGGCAGATGGGTAGAGGCAGAATATGTTATAAAGAGGAACATTTTTCAGGAGACTCTAACACGTGGATGAATGCTGAAAAAACAAAGCGAGAAAAGAAATGGGGTCCTGAGTGTGGGGAGTTGAGGGTTTAAAGGAGTGTGGCCACTTGCCCTCTACCAAGGCCTCCGCAGGGAGGCCACCTTCATGACCTCAGCTAATTCTAATTGCCTCCCAAAGTCCCCATCTCCTAATACCATCACACTGTGGGGTAAGGTTTTAACATACAAATTTTGGAAATATACAAACATTCAATCCCTAGCAGGATGCATTTCTGTCTGCATATCCTATGGGTAACTTGAACTCAACAAGTCCCAAACAGAGCCCACTAATCCCCCTCCAATTACCCTTAAATCTGCCTGGTCCTGTAGTCTCCTTTCACCTGGTGACTACTTAACTTTGAAGCTTCTCGAGGCAGAAATCTGGGAAGGGCCTAAACTTCTCCCTTTCACCCTGTACCCTCCATCCATCTCCCACCCTGCGAGTCTCATTCTACTCCAGTATCTCCTAGACCTGTCTCCTCTTCACTACCTGCCACTGCTTTAATGCCGGAGCCTTTGTTATCCATCCCTGCGATGTCATGGCAGCCTCCACGCTGACCTCCCTGTCTCCACGGAAGGCAAATACGACCATCACCACGTTCTCTAATTCCCACCACTTTCCAAACGAACATCAAATATTGATAGTTTATGCAGGCATACCAAGTGTTTTGTTACCTGAGGAGGGAGAAGAATATCGGAGTGATTTAGAGTCACTACTCCCTGGATTCAGATCCTGCCGTCTCAGGTAAATTACCTGTCCTTTCTCAATCTCAGTTTCCTCAAATGTAAAAGAGAGATCAACAGTACCTGTGTAAGTAATCCATAAAAAGCACTTTTATCAGAACCTGGCCCCTTTTAAGAGATCAGTAAATGTACTCTATCATCATTAACATGTAATGTATCATCTTATTGCTGCATCCTGTTCCTTATCTGTGGCGCAGAATCCTTGGCTCTGGGCTGGGTCGGCAGTGGGGATGAGGAAGGATTAACATGTCGCCAGCACCGGCACATCACTCAGGAGGCAAGGCCCCAGTGGAAAAGGGCACATGGAGGGTGCCTGGGTGAGGAACAGAGTTTTGAGTCTGTGCTGTGTCCAGCAATGAGCTCTTATGAGTCGGCCAAGCACCAACTGACTCATGAAATTTTGACACTGGCGGCCAAGCTTGAGCTGCCTCCTGTCCAAGAATTCATCGCTCTGTCCCGTGAGCCTCCTAGGGAGCACAATTAAGGGGCCTAGAGTGTGCCCAGGACACACTGCTTGACCAGTTGAACCGGTGGAGACCGTGTGGAGCCCTTATTTTATACAGATGGCACTCTGCGTGGCAGCTAGGCTGGCCAGAGAAGGTGCAGGCTGGCATGGGTCCTCATGTGTGCTTCAGGCCCCCCACCAGAAATCTCTAGGAGAGCTGGCTGGGGGAGAGAGAGGATGGGAGGGCCCTTAAGGGGCCCGCCTTGCAGAGTGAGTTGGAGGCACTGGGCACCCCATTCTAGCAATAAGTGGTGACTGCGAGTCCTGCCACCTCAGTACCAGTGACAGTCCTCTCGGTTTCTTCAAGGGTCCCCCTCTGACAGTTCTCTGTTAGAGGCTATCCATTAGATCACAGATCTGGGCGGAAGCTCTCAGGGTTCAAACCTCAGTTCTGCCACTGACTGGCCAGTGTGACCTTAGGTAAATGGCTTTACCTCTCTAAGCCTCAGTTTCCTCTGTAAAGTTGGGGTAATAATAGAATTCACCTAATCGAGTTGCTGTCAGGAGTTAAGTGAGTTATTACATGCAAGATACTTAGAACCGTGCCTGGCACGTGATAAGTGCTGTGGACGGGAGTATTAGCAACGATTGAGGCATTTAGGCCACAACCCCACACCGAGGGATAGAAGTACTGGGTTCTGGTTTCATCTGTGTGTCTGACTATCCACATCACCTCTCCCCTCTGACCTCCGTTTCCTTTATCTACAGATAGTTTTGGGACAATGTATGTCCGCACCCAGCAGGCCCCAGGAGGCCTCGGTTTGTACCCTGTCCCAGGAGGTTCCCAGGCTGTGCTCTCTCCCTGCCATCCACACTCATCCTCTGTTCTCGGTGGCCTGGGTGGGCTTGCTCCGGTTTCCCCATCTCTAGGGAGCTGTCTCTCAGGGTTCTACCGGACAGCTCCTCCTTGACTTTTGGGGCTCTTTTGGTAAGAGTTCTCTGCTATGTCCAGCTGTCAGGTACCACCTACCTCATCCTTTGTTGTTTTCCCTAAACCCAGCCCACACTACTGTTAAAAAAAAACCTCTTTATCAAACTCTCCTTGTTACCCATCTTGTGTGCGCTGCGACAGATCTGAAATCCACCCCCAGCAATCCAGACCCACAGTTCTCAACCTCTTACACTATTCTCGTCATCTCAGGGTACAAGTGATGTCACATCTCTTTCATCTTCTACCTGAACCTGACTTGAGCCTCCTCCGTCTTGGGGTAGCGGAAAGCCCTGTGTTCTCTTGGGGCCTCTCCATCCCTCTGAATTGCCCGTCTCCATCCAAAGGGGCCAACAGACAGAGGAAGATAGGCTCTGAGGAGACCATCCTTAGTCCCGGTCCCAGTTTCCTGCTGCAGTTTCTCCAGCATGTGGCCATAGGGCTGTCACTGGGGAAGCTGACCTCGTGGGATCTGGCCATCCTCATCGACCGCTGCCATGAGGCTATTGCTCCTTGAAGCTGTTTCTTTCACTGAATGAGCGACAGCACTTGCAGGTTAAAGGCACTGCTGGATGACACGTGCGCCGCCTCATTTTACGTTCACAAAATCCTCATGAGGTACAAACTTTTCCTCCCACCGGAAATAAGGAAACTGAGGCCCAAAGAGGTTAACTAACCGACCTGCCTTATATACATTAGAGCTTTTCAATTTTTAAAATGAAATATCTGCTTTTCAAACCTGGTGTTAAAATATTCTTGAGAGCCAACTGTGTGCCTCCCTCCCCAGGGGCCAGCTCATTTGTAGAGCCTGCCCTCTGCTTGATGGGTTGAATTTGTTCTTATCACTTTCTCTTTCTTCCTCTCTGTTCACACCACAAACCCTTAATTCTCCTCCGCCCCCAGTCACACTCTGAGAGGTCCTTAAAATCCAGAGTGAGTGAGCACGTCCCATTAAAACCCTTTTTCTTTTCAAACAGACCATGAGCCTTTCCAGATTCCCTCCTCCCATCACCCCCCTCACCATTCAGCCCATTTAAGCCCTCTGCTGACAGATGGACTTCCGCTCTTCCCAAATATCCCTCCCCGGCCAAGATTATTCTATGCACACATTGTTACTGCAGCGGTAACATTTGCAAAGCCTTAACAATCCGAGTCTTGTATCTGCGGGAATAATTTTTCTCAGAGTTGTAGCTGGACAAATTCTCACCCATGGGTGTAAGTTCTGAAGATCATAGAATTTTAGAGTTGGGAGGCCTCTCGGGGATCTCCAGGTGGGTCCACTGGAGACAGATGAGGAATCTGAGACCGTAGAGCCCAGGGGGCCTGCCCAAAGTCACCCGCCAACTGAGCCTGAACCAGCCCCCGGGTCTGCTGAGCCTCGGGCAGCACCTGGCATCTTTCCGCCCATTTCGCACCTTCTTCCACCTCCTGCTTCATGAGATTGCTTTCGGTGAGGGAGAGTGTAACGGACAGACAGGGAGGGGTCTGGGGGAGTGGGGACAAGTAAGGACCCCCATCTCAGCTCTGCCAACGACACCATGCCCTGGGGCGAGTTACTACACCCATCCAAGCCTCAGTCTCCTGTCCTTGCAGACTTGTTTTGCGGATGTGAGGATGTAAATAGCAGGATGCAAGGCGCAGGTTCAGGTCAAAGAACGCCTGCCTCTCTTCTCTCCCCCTCACGCTCCTTTGCCTCTCCAAAAAGCAATCTGCCGGTCAGCCTGCCCCCTGAGTATGGTCCCTCACCATCGGTGGTGACAGCAGCGGCTACTTGTCATGAAGGCTGAATCCCCAAATGCTGCACTGTTGGGCCAGGGAGCGCTCCTGACGTGAATCTGGCACCTGCTGCGGCCTTCAAGATGCTGGCTGCCTCACCGTGGCTGCACTTCTTCATTTTACGAGCTTTTTACAGTGTTGAGTTTTAAGGCACAGTTTCAAAGTTATTCCACCAGAAGATTTTTGAGTCCACAGATGAGTGTAAATCTGGACATCCTTCTCCCTGGGCGTGTTGCCTCTCGTGTAATTGATGCGTTCACTCCTTGCCCCTGTTAGTGCTCTCATTTTAGTTCCAGGGCTGAGCTGGCCTTTGTCAAGGGGGGAGGGGGCTGGCGTTAGTTCCCAGCACCTGTAGCCCCGCCTGACGATGCCCTCTCTGGCCTACTGCACAACATGCCTTCCTTTTTCTGCTATTTTTCAAAGTGTGCTCATGAGGCCTTCGCGTCTTTGAGTGCATGGAGGGATGTGGTCCTTCTCCAGATCCACACTCTGAACCCTGGGTCCTGCCTGGATATTGGAGGTTGATCCTGATACGGCTTCATGTACAACAGCCAGACCGTGGCCAGAAAGGGCAAAGGGCTCCTGGAACCACACCCAGGGAACCCATTGTGCTGCCTCCCTGAGAAAGAAAGCAAAGGGGATGGACACCAGGGGACTGCTGGGGCTGGGGTCTATTAGAGACATCAATGGCAGAAAGGCCTTCAAGGTGACATTTGAGCAGAAGCCTGAGTGCAGGAGGGAGGAGGGAGGGGGCCAGGTGGAGGCCCCCAGGCAGCCAGAGCAGCCAGTGTGAAGGCCCAGATCAGTGAGCGCCAGAGGCCACGTGTGTGTGGGGGGGGGGGGACTAGAATCAGGGGAGTGGGAGGCTGAGAAGTGAGGGTGGATTGGGGAGTTGGGGGACCTCCTAGGTCATGGCAAGTAACTGGATTTTATTCTGGATGGGATGGGGACCCACGGGAGGTTTTAAACAGGGCCAAACAAAATCTGACTTTGGTTTAAAAAGGATCACTCTAGTTCCCAGCTTCTCAGTGGTAGGTTCTTGGCATTTGCGGAGGGAGAATACTTAGCTGTGAGGGACTGGTCTAACTAGGGATACTAGTCCCTAGGCACTAAAGTTGACAAGCATTATTGTGATAACCCCAGATGTTCCTGTGTTTTTACAAACACCCCAGAGAGGTGAGGGTAGGTGGAGAAGTCATGCCCTGAGGGGCAAGTGTGGAAGCAAAGGCCAGTTAGGAGGACAGCCGCTAGGCCAGGGAGGTGGAGGTGGGGAAGGTTGAACTAGTGGGATTTAATGATGAACAAGGCGGTAGAGAAAGGTGAGAGCAAGGAGGACCCTTTTGAAAATTTGTAACCTGTTCCCTTGGTTTATTCATTTGTTGGGGAGAATGGGGTAACATTACATTTTACTTTTGAGATGCTTATAGGAGGTGTTCAGGGGGTCTATGAGACTGGAGCTCCAAGAGAGGTCAGGAGGCAGAGAGAAATTTGGGGGTCGTTATGGTTGTTAAAGCCACGAGGCTGGCTGAGATCACCCAAGAGAGAGTTTAAGTGGAGCAAAGTTCAGAGGCAGAACCTGGGGCCCTGGACACTCAGAGTTCAGGAAGCGGAGAGGATCCTGCCAAGGGGATGGAGAAGGAACAGCCAGTGCACGAGGAGAAGAGCCAGCAGAGGGAGGCTTCTGGAAGCTTGCTGCAGCGTGTGCCAGGGGCTGTGGAGGGCCCTTTCAGGTACCTCACCTCTTAGCCCCGTGAGGCTCATGGGGTACTGCAGAGAGACTGCTCTGCTGGAGCGTAATCCTTCTGCCTTAGCTTTTGGCAAATGAAACGTATAATTTGGTGATGATTATCCTCATTCTGCAGCATGTTGCCCTTACTTAGCATCTGCTGAGCACAGCCTTCAAGTAGTGGGAGATGGGTGTTCTGAGGCACGACGGCCTGCATGCAGCCTCAACCATTTTCAGGAGCTCAAGCAGGGAGAGGAAGCCCCACTGGTTCAGGTGGATTATTCCTGGATATCAGTCAGCTGTTCCTGGGTTGTGTGCATGTTTCTAGTAAAATACAATTGATGACAAACTACCGTAGAATGAAGCAATTTCTCTGCCCGCTTTAAGCTAGTAAATGGTATCGAGTTTTTAAAGTTTACTTTTATTTAAAAAAATTCAAACATGTGCCCTCTCTATGCCTAACAGTAGGCTAATGGCACCGCTACTTGATGCAGTATTCTCCAGCCATTGACAATGTTTCTGAAAAGTAGAAAATAACGTGGAAGAATATTTGTATTTTAATATTAAAAAGGCAGGCTATAACATTGTATATTCAGTAGATCACAGCCATGCAATGTAAACAAAACAAAAGAAACAGATGTGCAGAAAAAGGAAAACATTGTAAAGAATCTAATAGTGGTTTTCATTGGGTGGTAAGAAAATAAGAAATATATTTATCTTTTTCATGAGTTTAGGTATTTTCCAAATTTCTGTGATGAGTATACAGGCATACCTTACTTTTTGCGCTTCACAGATACTGTCGTTTTTACAAATTGAAGGTTTGCGGCAATCCTGCATTGTCAGATGATGGTTAGCTTTTTTTCACAGTAAAATGTTTTAATTAAAGGATGTACTTTTTTTAGACATTATACTATTGCAGACTTAATATACTGACTATAGTACAGTATAAACAAATTTTACATGCACCAGGAAAACACAAAATTTGGGTAACTCGCCTAATTGTGATATTCTCTTTATTGTGGCGGTTTGGACCCTAACCCACAGTATCTCTGAGGTATGCCTGACATTATTTTAGAACAATGTTTCTAAACTAGAACTTTCTGCAGTGATGGAAACAGTCCATATTTTTTACTGTCTAATCCATAGCCACTAGCCTCATTTGGCTACTGAGCAATTGAAGGGTGATTAGTGTGACTGAGGAACTGGATTTTTAATTGTACCAAATTATTAAGTTAAATTTAAATTTTAGTAGCCATTTGAGGCTAGTGACTACTATATTTGACAGTAAAGCTTTAAAGTGCAAAATAATAGATATCCTCTGTTATTCAAAAGTTCACTTTTCGCCACTTCACTTTTACGAAGGACCTGTGTTAGTACCCATTTCGCTAACCAAAAGAAATCCAAAGACGATTTCACTTTTACAGAAAAAGACAAAGTGAAAATAACGTTCAGAGATGGGTTTTGCAGCGAGCTGTTATTGGGGCTGGAAGAGTGGCCCTGCCAAGCTCCTTCCAGGAAACTACACTCAGCATCTCAGCATCAAGCCGCCATAGCCTTGAACTGTGTCTGTGAGCATCTGTGTTTTATCTTGATTTATTTTATGCGTTAGTTAGCAAGATGCGTCCTAAGGTAACTGCTTCTTCCCTTTACGCCGTTTTGGCTTATGGAAGGTTTCATGGGAACACTGTCCTTTCGGATAGTGGAACCTGTATCATATCTCAATAAGCTATTATTTATTTATTTATTTAATTTATTTTTGGCTGCATTGGGTCTTCGTTGCTGTGCGCAGGCTTTCTCCAGTTGTGGCGAGCGTGGGCTACTCTTCGTTGCAGTGCACAGGCTTTTCATTGTGGCGGCTTCTTTTGTTGCAGAGCGTGGGCTCTAGGCGTGCAGGCTTCAGTAGTTGTGGCTCGTGGGCTCTAGAGTGCAGGCTCAGTAGTTGTGGTGCACAGGCTTAGTTGCTCCGCGGCATGTGGGATCTTCCTGGACCAGGGCTCGAACCTGTGTCCCCTCCATTGGCAGGTGGATTCTGAACCACTGCGCCACCAGGGAAGCCCTCAATAAGCTATTAAAAATCATATAAGCATTTCAAATATGCTCGCTATACCAAGGTTTGAAATTTATTGCAATGTGGAGTGAGTTTGGATTTCATAATAGGGAATGTGGACAGAGCACAGGAAAACACTGGGGTTTTTATTTAAATAGTTTATTTTCTAGCTCAATAAAAAGGGATCCAGCATTAAGGTTGGTCATGCCCAAGTTCAGTTTTAGACTAGGAAGAAACAAATGATAACCTGGATGTTATTTGATATTGTTCTGCTATTATGAATAATATTCTTCTGTGAACATGTCCAGATCTTTATGTAAATTCAAAACATGTAATATCTTTTGAGGTGGGAACAAAGCTTGTTATCCCCATTTTATAGATGAGAAAAATGAGGCTTATGAAGGTTCAGTTCCCAGAGTCATAAAACAAGAAGCAAAAGCAATGCCTCTTAGCTCTTGAAGCCCAGAAGATTTTATTATCTTTCACAATATGGACAAAACAATTTCTGATAAACTGTCTGGGGAAAGGGACTTCCCCAAGGAGCGGGAACGATTTGCTGTTTTTAAGTCCTTCAAATGAAGTTTTTTTGTTCTTTGTTTTGGCCTGACTAGTTCGCAGAAGGCAGGGCGCTGTGCATCTATCAAAGGTTGCCCTTTGTTTGGTTGCATCTGTGTCTTAAGGCTTTCCATGAGAATGCCAGCAAAAAACCCTTAGCCTTTCATGTGAGTTTACCCACCTCACCCCCGCCCTGCACCTCCGTCCCTCTCCCCTCCCTCCACTACGCACTGCCCCTCTTGCCGGGTGGAAAGCTAGCCCATCGTAATTCCACATCCAGCAAATTAGAAAGATGCCGCGCTCTCCCGGGATCATGTTCTCTGGACAGGGAGGTGCAGTGGACATAGTATTCGAGAGATGACCTCAGTTGGATAGGCCACCCCCGTCCCCGTGCTCCCTTCCTCTGGGTGGCCCTGAGTGTTTGCTAAGAGCAGCAGGCAGCAGCGCAACTGAACACAAATGAATACACTGAACGTTTTCAAACTGAAAGTCTTAATCCTTTTTGGTTCAAGTTCTAGGGGAAGGTTGGAGCCAGTTGTGATTTAAAAAAATAATAATAATAAAAAATTCATTCACCCATCTGTCAGTACCACCAAGAAATATTCACATGAGTCGGACTATCCAAAAAAATGAAGAGTAGCTCTTTTCCAAGACAGATCTCTGGAACTCTCCCCCTCCCTTGCTCAGAACCACTTCCTCTCCTCAAATCTCACTTTAAAACCTTCCTGTTTGCTTTAGCCTATGACTGACTCAGGCCCCATTCATCTTTCTTTCCTCTCTCCCCATGACCACATCCTTCCCCTCTCCCCTCCCCGGCCACCGTGAGAACACTCGCCTGCCTCTTCCTCCCTCCACTTCTCAGCCCCTTGCCTGTTACCCTGCAGTGGCAGCCTGGCATGTGGGAGTTCCTTGCTGGCCTGCACAAGTCACCCTCACCCGGTCCAGACGTGTTTGCAAGGGTGAGGGCCTCCTCCATGTGGGTGCCTGCTCCCTGGTCCTCAGAGGAGGAGGAGGTCGTGAATTTCAAGGGTGCTTCTGCCTAAAGAGGCACTTTGCAAATTGTATTTCACAAGTTACAGACTCAGAAACTTGGGAAGTTTATTACAAAAAGACGTTGTAATAGGCCCACAAAGATACGAACTCCCAGGCCTGTTTCCCTTAGAGGACTTCAGGTAAAGCCCGAAGGCAAGGTGTGGGTAAAACACAGGCCAGACCAGAATTGTCGTTTCACCTCCAGAATAGTCATAATTGTCTCAACTGCATTTCTTCTTTCCCTCAAGTAACGAGGAAAGTAAATTCCTCAGCAAAGTTCTAAGGCAGGATTAGCCCTGGGAAAACCATCTCAGAGTAAGCCCAAGGGTTGGAATCCTTTTTGTCAGGGAGTACACGCAATTCTTTCTAAACAGCATGGTTTCCGGAAACAGACTCAGACTTACAGAACGAACTTATGGTTTCCAGTGGGGAAGGGTGAGGAGAAGGGATAGATTGGGAGTTTGGGACTGACATGTACACACTGCTGTATTTAAAATAGATAACCAACAAGGACCTACTGTAGAGCACAGGGAACTCTGCTTAATACTCTGTAATGGCCTATATGGGAAAAGAATTTGAAAAAAAATAGATACGTGTATATGTATAGCTGAATCACTTTGCTGTACACCTGAAACGAACACAACATTGTTAATCAACTATGCTCCAATATAATATAACAATTTAAAAGAAAGAAAGAAAGAATGTGGCTTCAGTTTGGCCGTCTGGGCAACGGGCAAGCTGTGGGCTTTCCCAGAATGCATGGGCTCTGCTCCATCCCGAGTTGGAGCCTCTCTCACAGACACCGCAGGTCAGGCTGCGCTGTCTCCATGGTGGCCTTGCCTCCAGCTCCAAAAGAAGTGCTTCCAGAACCCGGCGCCCCAGGTTTTATCTAATGAAACACACGCTCAGCTCACTTTTGATCTTATCACAATAATAGCAGCTGCCATTTTTAAAAACCACATCATTGTTTACAGAGCACATTCATGTTTGCTACGTGAAGGACGTCAGGCAGCTATGAATATTCCCATTTTACACTTAAAGGACTAAGGTCGATGGGACTTGACTAAGGTCACAGAGGTGGTGAGTGGTAGAGCTGTAATCCACATCAATCTTCTGTGGGAACCATGGCCCAACTACAGACATTCCCAGATGAACGCGTCAGCGTCCAGAGAGGGACAATCGGAGAGGCCTTCCACACAGTGGATGTTGCAGATGGGCCCCTAGAGTTGGCTTTCCAGTGCATTGTGGGGGGTTTGTTTCATTTTTGGTAACAGATCTTCTTTTTGATCGTGCTTGCCTCATTTAAAAACTCAAGAGTGAGTCAGTATTACACAAGCTCACCCAGCAGGTGGCAGCATGATGGGGCTCCGAATTATGCTTGTGGTTGAGCCAACCTGGGATTAATTCTGGAGCAGTTAATTCTGCTGTGTGAAAAACGAACCATAAGAAACATATTTTTAAAAATGGTAAAAAATAATAATTAAAAAAACAAAGTGCCTGATCTCACTTTGAAAGAAATATATAATAGAATTTGTATTTAATTGTGTATTGGTGTTCCTCCTCCTAGGACCTTCTTTTTTTTTTTTTAACATCTTTATTGGAGTATAATTGCTTTACAATGGTGTGTTAGTTTCTGCTTTAGAACAAAGTGAATCAGCTATACATATACATATATCCCCATATCTCCTCCCTCTTGCTTCTCCCTCCCACCCTCCCTATCCCACCCCTCTAGGTGGTCACAAAGCACTGAGGTGATCTCCCTATGCTATGCGGCTGCTTCCCAGTAGCTATTTTACGTTTGGTAGTGTACATATGTCCATGCCACTGTCTCACTTTGTCCCAGCTTACCATTCCCCCTCCCCGTATCCTCAAGTCCATTCTCTAGTAAGTCTGCATCTTTATTCCCATCTTGCCCCTGAGTTCTTCTGACCTTTTTTTTTTTTTAGATTCCATATATATGTGTTATCATGCGATATTTTTTTTCTCTTTCTAACTTACTTCACTCTGTATGACAGTCTCTAGGTCCATCCACCTCACTACAAATAACTCAATTTCGTTCCCTTTTATGGCTGAGTAATATTCCATTGTATATATGTGCCACATCTTCTTTATCCATTCATCTGTTGATGGACACTTAGGTTGCTTCCATGTCCCGGCTTTGTAAATAGAGCTGCAGTGAACATTTTGGTACATGACTCTTTTTGAATTATGGTTTTCTCAGGGTATATGCCCAGTAGTGGGATTGCTGGGTCGTATGGTAATTCTATTTTTAGTATTTTAAGGAACCACCATACTGTTCTCCATAGTGGCTGTATCAATTTACACTCCCACCAACAGTGCAAGAGGGTTCCCTTTTCTCCACACCCTCTCCAGCATTTATTGTTTGTAGATTTTTTGATGATGGCCATTCTGACTGGTGTGAGGTGATACCTCATTGTGTTTTTGATTTGCATTTCTATAATGATTAGTGATTTTGAGCATTCTTTCATGTGTTTCTTGGCAATGTGTATATTTTCTTTGGAGAAATGTCTATTTAGGTCTTCTACCCATTTTTAGATTGGGTTTTTTGTTTTTTGGATATTGAGTTGCATGAGCTGCTTGTAAATTTTGGAGATCAATCCTTTATCAGGTGTTTCATTTGCAAATATTTTCTCCCATTCTGAGGGTTGTTCTTTTTGCCTTGTTTATGGTTTCCTTTGCTGTGCAAAAGCTTTTAAGTTTCATTAGGTCCCATTTGTTTATTTTTGTTTTTATTTCCATTTCGCTAGGAGGTGGGTCAAAAAGGATCTTGCTGTGATTTATGTCATAGAGTGTTCTGCCTATGTTTTCCTCTAAGAGTTTTGTAGTGTCTGGCCTTACATTTAGGTCTTTAATCCATTTTGAGTTTATTTTTGTGTATGGTGTTAGGGAGTGTTCTAATTTCATTCTTTTACATGTAGCTGTCCAGTTTTCCCAGCACCACTTATTGAAGAGGCTGTCTTTTCTCCACTGTATGTTCTTGCCTCCTTTATCAATAATAAGGTGACCATATGTGCATGTGTTTATCTCTGGACTTTCTTTCCTGTTTCATTGATCTATATTTCTGTTTTTGTGCCAGTACCATACTGTCTTGATTACTGTAACTTTGTAGTGTAGTCTGAAGTTTGGGAGCCTGATTCCTTCAGCTCTGTTTTTCTTTCTCAAGACTGCTTTGGCTATTCAGGGTCTTTTGTGTTTCCATACAAATTGTGAAATTTTTTGTTCTACTTCTGTGAAAAATGCCATTAATCGTTTGATAGGGATTGCATTGAATCTGTAGATTGCTTTTGGTAGTATAGTCATTTTTACAATGTTGATTCGTCCAATCCAAGGACATGGTATATCTCTCCATCTTTTTTTATCATCTTTAATTTCTTTCATCAGTGTCTTATAGTTTTCTGCATTCAGATCTTTTGTATCCTTAGGTAGGTTTATTCCCAGGTATTTTATTCTTTTTGTTGCAGTGGTAAATGGGAGTGTTTCCTTAATTTCTCTTTCAGATTTTTCATCACTAGTGTATAGGCATGCAAGAGATTTGTGTGCATTAATTTTGTATCCTGCTACTTTACCAAATTCATTGATTAGCTCTAGTAGTTTTCTGGTAGCATCTTTAGGATTCTCTATGTATAGTGTCATGTCATCTGCAAACAGTGACAGCTTTACTTCTTCTTTTCTGATTTGAATTCCTTTTATTTCATTTTCTTCGTTGATTGCTGTGGCTAAAACTTCCAAAACTATGTTGAATAATAGTGGTGAGAGTGGGCAACCTTGTCTTGTTCCTGATCTTAGTGTAAATGGTTTCAGTTTTTCACCATTGAGAATGATGTTGGCTGTGGGTTTGTCATATATGGCCTTTATTACATTGAGGTAAGTTCCCTCTATGCCTACTTTCTGGAGGGTTTTTATCATAAATATGTGTTAAATTTTGTCAAAAGCTTTCTCTGCATCTATTGAGATGATCGTATGGTTTTTCTCCTTCAATTTGTTAATGTGGTGTATTACATTGATTGATTTGCATATATTGAGGAATCCTTGCATTCCTGGGATAAACCCCACTTGATCATGGTGTATGATCCTTTTAAAGTGCTGTTGGATTCTGTTTGTTAGTATTTTGTTGAAGAGTTTGCATCTATGTTCATCAGAGATACTGGACTGTAGTTTTCTTTCTTCGTGACATCTTTGGTTTTGGTATCAGGGTGATGGTGGCCTCGTAGAATGAGTTTGGGAGTGCTCCTCCCTCTGCTATATTTTGGAAGAGTTTGAGAAGGATAGGTGTTAGCTCATCTCTAAATGTTTGATAGAATTACCCTGTGAAGCCATCTGGTCCTGGGCTTTTGGAAGGAAGATTTTAAATCACAGTTTCAATTTCAGTGCTTGTGATTGGTCTGTTCATATTTTCTATTTCTTCCTGGTTCAGTCTTGGAAGACTGTGCATTTCTAAGAATTTGTCTATTTCTTCCAGGTTTTCCATTTTATTGGCATAGAGTTGCTTGTAGTAATGTCTCATGATCCTTTGTATTTCTGCAGTGTCAGTTGTTACTTCCCCTTTTTCATTTATAATTCTATTGATCTGAGTCTTCTCCCTTTTTTTCTTGATGAGTCTGGCTAATGGTTTATCAATTTTGTTTATCTTCTCAAAGAACCAGCTTTTAGTTTTATTGATCTTTGCTATCGTTTCCTTCATTTCTTTTTCATTTATTTCTGATCTGATCTTTATGATTTCTTTCCTTATGCTAACTTTGGGGTTTTCTTGTTCTTCTTTCTCTAATTGCTTTAGGTGTCAGGTTAGGTTGTTTATTTGAGATGTTTCTTGTTTCTTGAGGTAGGATTGTATTGCTATAAGCTTCCCTCTTAGAACTGCTTTTGTTGCATCCCATAGGTTTTGGGTTGTCGTGTTTTCATTGTCATTTGTTTCTAGGTATTTTTTAATTTCCTCTTTGATTTCTTCAGTGATCTCTTGGTTATTAAGTAGTGTATTGTTTAGCCTCCATGTGTTTGTATTTTTTACAGATTTTTTCCTGTAATTGATATCTAGTTTCATTTCAATTTTCTTAAATTTACCAAGGCTTGATTTGTGACCCAAGAGATGATCTATCCTGGAGAACGTTCCATGAGCACTTGAGAAGAGAGTGCCTTCTGTTGTTTTGGGATGGAATGTCCTATAAATATCAATTAAGTCCATCTTGTTTAATGTATCATTTAAAGCTTGTGTTTCCTTATTTTCATTTTGGATGATCTGTCCATTGGTGAAAGTGGGGTGTTAATGTCCCCTACTATGATTGTGTTACTGTCAGTTTCTCCTTTTATGGCTGTTAGCACTTGCCAAATGTATTGAGGTGCTCCTATTTTGGGTGCATAAATATTTACAATTGTTATATCTTCTTCTTGGATTGATCCCTTGATCATTCTGTAGTGTCCTTCTTTGTCTCTTGTAATAGTCTTTATTTTAAAGTCTGTTTTGTCTGATATGAGAATTGCTACTCCAGCTTTCTTTTGATTTCCATTTGCATGGAATATCTTTTTCCATCCGCTCACTTTCAGTCTGTATGTGTCCCTAGGTCTGAAGTGGGTCTCTTGTAGACAGCATATATATGGGACTTGTTTTTGTATCCATTCAGCCAGTCTATGTCTTTTGGTTGGAGCATTTAAGCCATTTACATTTAAGGTAATTATCGATATGTATGTTTCTATTACCATTTTATTAATTGTTTTGTGTTTGTTATTGTAAGTCTTTTCCTTCTCTTGTGTTTCCTGCCTAGAGAAATTCCTTTAGCATTTGTTGTACAGCTGGTTTGGTGGTGCTGAATCCTCTTAGCTTTTGCTTGTGTATTATGGTTTTAATTTCTCCGTCCAATCTGAATGAGATCCTTGCTGGGTAGAGTAATCTTGGTTGTAGGATTTTCCCTTTCATCACTTTAAATATGTCCTGCCACTCCCTTCTGGCTTGCAGAGTTTTTGCTGAAAGATCAGCTGTTAACCTTATGCGGATTCCCTTGTATGTTATTTGTTGTTTTTCCCTTGCTGCTTTTAATATTTTTTCTTTGTATTTAATTTTTGATAGTTTGATTAATATGTATCTTGGCGTGTTTCTCCTTGGATTTATCCTGTATGGGACTCTCTGCGCTTCATGGACTTGATTGACTATTTCCTTTCCCATATTAGGGAAGTTTTCAACTATAATCTCTTCAAATATTTTCTCCATCCCTTTCTTTTTCTCTTTGTCTTCTGGGACCCCTGTCATTCAAATGTTGGTGTGTTTAATGTTGTCCCAGAGGTCTCTGAGATGTCCTCAATTCTTTTCATTCTCTTTTCTTTATTCTGCTCTGTGGTAATTATTTCCACTATTTTATCTTCCAGGTCACTTATCCGTTCTTCTGCCTCAGTTATTCTGCTGCTGGGTCCTTCTAGAGAATTTTTTATTTTGTTTATTTTGTTGTTCATCATTGTTTGTTTGCTCTTTAGTTCTTCTAGTTCCTTGTTAAACGTTTCTTGTATTTTCTCCATTCTATTTCCAAGATTTTGAATCATCTTTGCTATCATTACTCTGAATTCTTTTTCAGGTAGACTGCCTATTTCCTCTTCATTTGTTTGGTCTGGTGGGTTTTTACTTTGTTCCTTCATCTGCTGAGTATTTCTCTGTCTTCTCATTTTGCTTAATTTACTGTGTTTGGGATCTCCTTTTCACAGGCTGCCGGTTCATAATTCCCATTGTTTTTGGTGTCTGCCCCCAGTGACTAAGGTTGGTTCAGTGGGTTCTGTAGGCTTCCTGGTGGAGGGGACTAGTGCCTATGTTCTGGTTGATGAGGCTGGATCTTGTCTTTCTGGTAGGCAGGACCACGTCTGGTGGTGTGTTTGTGGGTGTCTGTGACCTCATTATGATTTTAGGCAGCCTCTCTGCTAATGGGTGGGGTTGTGTTCCTGTCTTGCTAGTTGTTTGGCATAGGGTGTCCAGCACTGTAGCTTGCTGGTCGTTGGGTGGAGCTGGGTCTTAGCGTTGAGATGGTGATCTCTGGGAGAGCTTTCACTGTTTGATATTGTGTGGAGCTGGGAGGTCTCTGGTGGACCAATGTCCTGAACTCGGCTCTCACACCTCCGAGGCTCAGGCCTGACATCCAGCCAGAGCACCAAGACCCTGTCAGCCACACGGCTCAGAAGAAAAGGGAGAAAAAAAGAAAGGAGGAAATAAAGAAAAAAAAATAATAAAATAAAATAATTAAAATAACAAATAATTATTTTAAAAATTTTAAAGTAATTAAAAAAAGAAAAGAAAGAAGAGAGCAACCAAACCAAAAACCAAATCCACCAATGATAACAAGCACTAAAAACTGTACTAAAAAAAACCCAGACAGAACCCTAGGACAAATGGTAAAAGCAAAGCTATACAGACAAAATCACACACAGAAGCATGCACATACACACTCACAAAAAGAGAAAAAGGGGAAAAAATATATATATATCTTTGCCTCCAAAGTCCACCTTCTCAGTTTGGGATGATTCGTTGTCTATTCAGTTATTCCACAGATGCAGGGTATATCAAGTTGATTGTGGAGATTTAATCCGCTGCTCCTGAGGCTGCTGGGAGAAATTTCCCTTTCTCTTCTTTGTTCGCACAGCTCCCGAGGTTCAGCTTTGGATTTGGCCCCGCCTCTGCATGTAGGTCGCCTGAGGGCGTCTGTTCTTCGCTCAGACAGGACGGGGTTAAAGGAGCAGCTGATTCGGGGGCTCTGGCTCACTCAGGCCGGGGGGGAGGGAGGGGTACGGATGCGGGGCGAGCCGGCAGAGGCCGGCGTGACGTTGCACGAGCGTGAGGCGCGCCGTGCGTCCTCCCGGGGAAGTTGTCCCTGGATCACGGGACCCTGGCAGTGGCGGGCTGCACAGGCTCCCGGCAGGGGAGGTGTGGAGAGTGACCTGTACTCGCACACAGGCTTCTTGGTGGCGGCAGCAGCACCCTTAGCGTCTCCTGCCTGTCTCTGGGGTCCGCGCTTTTAGCTGCGGCTCGCGCCCGTCTCTGGAGCTCCTTTAAGCAGCGCTCTTAATCTCCTCTCCTCACGCACCGGGAAACAAAGAGGGAAGAAAAAGTCTCTTGCCTCTTCGGCAGCTCCAGACATTTTCCAGGACTCCGTCCCGGCTAGCCGTGGCGCACTAGCCCCCTTTAGGATGTGTTCACGCCACCAACCCCAGTCCTCTCTCTGGGATCCGACCTCCGAAGCCCGAGCCTCAGCTCCCAGCCCCGGCCGCCCCGGTGGGTGAGCAGAAAAGCCTCTCAGGCTGGTGAGTGCTGGTCGGCACCAATCCTCTGTGAGGGAATCTCTCCGCTTTGCCCTCCACACCCCTGTTGCTGTGCTCTCCTCCGCGGCTCCGAAGCTCCCCCCCCTCCGCCACCCGCAGTCTCCGCCCGCAGGGGGGCTTCCTAGTGTGTGGAAGGTTTTCCTCCTTCACAGCTCCTTCCCGCTGGTGCAGGTCCCGTCCCTATTCTTTTGTCTCTGTTTTTTCCTTTTTTCTTTTGCCCTACCCAGGTACGTGGGGAGTTTCCTGCCTTTTGGGAGGTCTGAGGTCTTCTGCCAGCGTTCAGTAGGTGTTCTGTAGGAGTTGTTCCGCATGTAGATGTGTTTCCGATGTATTTGCGGGGAGGAAAGTGATCTCCGCCTCTTGCTCTTCCGCCATGTTGAAGGTCTCCAGGAACTTCTTTGATATCCAGAAGTTTCTCTAAAGGCAAGTGGCTTGCCCTGCACTCAGATGGCAATACATGTCCGGTTCGTGAGATCTTGGACAGATGTGACAGATGATTTGGGGAACAGGACAAGGAAAGAGAGGAAAAGGGCTGTTAGCATGGACGCCAGAACTTCGAGAGCCATTTCTGAGTGGAGGCAGGGAGAAAGGGAGCGGCAGCCATTAGGGTCCTTGTACAGTGCCTCCATGCCACACCTGGGAACAGGGACTTGAGAAGTGGCTGACGTGTTTATTTGGTGTGAGGTCAGCTACAGCTCTGAGGGCAATAACACAATTCTCATAAAACAGAACTCTCGGGCTTCCCTGGTGGCGCAGTGGTTGAGAGTCCGCCTGCCGATGTAAGGGACGGGGGTTTGTTCCCCAGTCCGGGAAGATCCCGCATGCCGCGGAGCGGCTGGGCTCGTGAGCCATGGTCGCTGAGCCTGCGCGTCCGGAGCCTGTGCTCCGCAACGGGAGAGGCCACAACAGTGAGAGGCCCGCGTACCGAAAACAAACAAACAAACAAAAAAAAGCAACCCAGAACTCTCAGGCTGGGCCACCGGCCTGTTTGCTGCCAAAGAAGGGTGGTGGCCTAACAAATGAGACATTGCTGTCAACTCATTCACTTTGTGAATTATGCAGGCTCTTCCTTGCCCTCCCATGTCCATCCCATCTATTTCTTTAACCCCTTTCTTGTTTGGTGCTGCTTCTTTCAGATGAAGAAGGGAAAAGAGATTTGATTTCTGTGCCTATTAACCACTCCAACAGAAGGTCGTGTGAAGAATGATGTTGAAGCTATTAGTAGAAGTTAGAAAAAAAATCTAGTTATAAGATCAGCAGAAAAAGACCTGAACTTCAGAGGGGGCCACAAATGATTGAATTAAGAATACAGCTGTCTTTTCAAAAGCCAACACAAAATGAGGATGGGTTTTATACAAAAGCAGCTATTCCTGCCAATGGGCATATGCATGTCCTTCTTTCATATGTCACAAGCAGACCTCGGAAATTCCCTGGGAAGTCCCCTCCACCACAGTGCCTGCAGTTTCTCCATATGACTATGATTCTGTTGGATCTTGAGAGACTTTTTGATCTTCAGGAAGCTCTTATCACAATACGGCTCTTCCTGGAGTGAGGAGACAACATGGTACCTGGAAAGATGAGGGGAGTGGACTGGGAAATGGGGATCTGTGTCCCATTTCAGTTCTACCACTACCGGCCTAGTGGCTTTGGGAGGGGCCTGCAATTTCCCTGGCCTCAGTGGTTTCATCTGTAAAATGGAACGGCATGGAGACGATGAAAGTGAAAGTATCTGCCATCATGCCTGGAGGTGCTCAAGAAATGATTCCTTCCTGTCTGCCGACCTCAATTTTCCATCTGTAAGGTAAGGAATTGAACAAGAAGATCTCTGAGGCCCTGTCAACTCTAACACTTTGTGACTCTGTTGGTGACAACTTAAGAAATCTCCAGCTAACACTCTAGTGAGCCTTAGTCTGTTAGATTCCATGAAATGATAGCATTGTGATTTTGACTTTGTAGAATGATTTTTATTTTCCCTTATTCTGATTTTTGAATTTGTATTTCCTACTTTATGGCTTTTGCTTTATTAAGTTGTCACAAATCCTTTGAGGTATGAGAAAGAAAAAGTATGACAAACTGGATGAAAGAATGCATTAACTGAAAGCCAGAGAATAATGCTAATACTAAAACTAATACATTATTGGCTACTTACTATGTATGAGGAACTGTGCTAAGCACTTTATAAACATTAGGACACTTAAGTCGCACAATAACCCTGTGAAGCCATAATGATCATCCCCATTTTATAGATGAAGAAACTGAGACCTAGAGATACCAGGCAAGTTGTCCAAGGTCACATAAGTAGTGAGTGGCAACGCTGAGCCACAAATCCAAGTCTGGCTAAATCAGAGCAGTGGTGTGCTGACAAACAGGCTCCCAAAACACAAAAGCAAAACAAAACCCTAAATGCCTGATATGGAGTATTTACTGATTTCCATCATATAAATATTTCCACCACAGCCAATTTCAAGTTTCTAACAGTTTAAATCAGCTCAAAAAAAATTCCCAAATATTTAACAGTCTGCTCATGCAAGCCAATAGGAGCCAACCCCAAAACACTACAGAAAAAGCCAGAGTTGTCACCACTGAGATGCACTGCCTCCCTGGATCATAGGCTGGGGTTGGGGATAATAAAGAAGAAAGGGAAGATGGTCATGAACAAGAAACTCAAGAGATAAATCCATCCATTCATTCATTCATTCCACAAAGGCTTACTGAGTACCCGCTAAGGACCAAGCCTTGTGAAATGTGCTTTGGATTCAGGTATGAGTAAGATAAGCAGGATGCCCAAGCCAAAAAGCCCAGAGTGTGTTTGGGAGAGAGAGAGACACACACTTAAACAAATAATTGAACACATTATATAATAGAAGTATGTGTGCGTTTAAGGGAGCCCAGGTGAGGGAGGAATGAATTCTGTCGGATGGGCCTGAAGGATGGAGTTAGCAACATATACATGGAGGCTCCTAGGTAACACAAATTTTGCTTCCTTTCCAATTTATAGAGAGGTTTGCCTCACTAGAGAGGTGTGCAGAGCTTAGAACTCTGCATTTTTGACTAAATAGAGAAACCAAAGATGGGGTTAAGAAAGGGACAGTGATGCAGAAAGTAAGCTCCTTGAGTTAGGGATGTTGTCTATATACCCTTATATTCCTGACACCTAGCACCATGCAGGGCACATAGTAAGCACTCAATAAATATTTGTTGCCCAGATGAACCATTGTTGAATAATAATTTATGAGCTTCTAAGAAGGTTGTTTGAGGAAAGAGGACTAATAATAGGTAAGAAGTAAGCAATGTATAAGTAGTGATCCCTAAGCACATAAAGGGTCATGTAGAATAATAAAGGGCAGAACATGGGCAGGGACTCCAGGTGCCCAGGGTGAAGGTAAAGGACCCAGAAGGATGTGTATTATGCAATGCTGTCACCTGTCGTGCTGGTTGACTTCTCTGAGGATGATCTGAAGATGGGGCAAATCTCTGGCTTCCCCTTTGAGAAGCAAGATGTCCTGACACAGCCTTCAGATGTATTTGGTGAGCTTGGGAATGCCAGGAATGATACCATTCATTGTTTGGCTTCAAAGTTCAATGTGGGAGAAGCAAGCACGTAATTGGTACAGTGAAGTTTGGGGATTTCAGTGGATTTCCTTCACATTTGTTTGTTCTTCTCTTCCTCTGATTATCTGAGAGGAGGCTGCTGTTATTGAAAGCCAGGTAGTCTGAATATTCTTTCTTGGGACCTAGCACTGGTTTTGTAAGAAGTGGGTCTGCATGTGTATTTTGTAGATTATTTTCATCTTAACAATGCCTTATATGTGTAGGTGGTTCCTAGTTTCAGAGACCTTTCCCGTAATTACTTTTGATGCTTCCTCAAGACAATCCAATGAGGACATTAGGAAAGATGCAAATGTCTCCATTTTACTAAAGGAGAAAGTACGACTCAAGAAGTCAAGTAACTCACTCAAAGTCACAAGGCTGAATTCTAGCAGAGCAAGGGCCTAAGGTCTGTCATTCCAGACACAGAGACATTCGTGTCCTCCCAGTTTCTCTTATGATAATGCCTGCCTCCTGAGCAAGAAAGTCCCGGCTGGAACCCACCAGCAGCTAGAAATGGTCCTTCTTGGTATTCGAGAACTTTTCTCTGCAGTGAAAAATGGAACCTGCCTGCCTCAGTTTCCCAGCCACCTCTTGATTCGACAAGCAATTGCTTTAACTCTGACAAAATTAGACCACCTCCAACCTAAATGGAGCCCGTTTTCAGACTAAGACCCTGCGTGGAGACAGCTCTTTCCTGGAAGGATAACAAAAGCATGCTTTTGTGTGTATTTCACTTGATGGAAAGGAATCCCCAGTGAGGCCATTTTTTCCCCCTGAATTCTCCCAAGTCCAGAATGTATCCAAGTTTCCAAGATAATCTCAGAAGAGCTATTCATCTATGAAGATGGCCAAATTGTCTTCCAGCTCAGTAGACAGGGTCTGTTTTAGAGAGAAGGTGAGGGGGTGAGAATAGGGGTGTGGGAAGAGGGTGATGGAGATGGAGAGCAAAAGAGTAAGACATACGAGGAGAAAATGTGTGCCGACGAATGCTGACAGGAAAAGGAAAGAAACCAAAGGGCCAGCCCTGACTCTGGGGTCCCGTCTGCCAGGGACATTTTCAGCTGATTCTTTTTAGGACCTGTCACAGTCTGCCTGGCGAGCTGTCACTTCTCATCACTTGGCTCTCACTGCGGATCTTTGTGTCATCACTGTCACGAAGAGACCTGGCAACTGGCGAAGAATTTCCTGGGGCGCTACCTGATACACCATTATTACCTCTTATCATCTTAGCAGAGTAGTTATGCCACTGTCAGAGGTAATGGAGACCATGCCGCTAAGAAAATTGGCTGTAATTTATCAATTGTTCCTGCATACCACAAAAGCGGCCTTCTACTCTACGGCTGGGTATAAGGTATTTGAGAGCCCCCGAAGTTCATGGTTTTCCGGTATTCTAAGTTCTACTTATGGCCTTTCCTGTATATGACACACAACACCACCCTTGTGGCTTGCAGGCCGTTTTCTTCTTTGCTTTCTTTAGTCACAAATCATCCTGAGGCATCCCTTAAGTGCATTTGTATTGTTAAGTGCACCGGCTTGATTTGGTGTTAATTCAATTTGAGTGCCCTTAATATCTTGTGGGGGTGATGCAATGCAGGCCGCCTGTACCTTGTAAAATCGGGTCCCAGGTCTGCCTGGGAGCAAAGCACCTTTCGCATAGCCATTTACCAAAGTTGCTGATAAAATTTTCATAAGGGAACCTTTTTAGTCTGACCCTATTGTGTTATTCTACCATTAAGTCTCGGAGAACTGAGCTGGCTTCTAGTGACAGCTTATCACATTCTCCATTATTGCTGGCTGCCCTAAGAGCTAACAGGCTGGGTGTAGTGCAAGCTCCCTCCTCCCTCCCACTTCTGGTCCATTCTGGGAAAAGCTTATGGGCCAGCACCGAGGGGCTAATGTGTGATTGTCTCTCTGTGGGTGCCAGAGAGCTGAGCTCTCTTTCTGATGAACCTGGGGAAGCTTGAGAGACCCTGAAGGACTTTGTGAAGCCTGCATGACAAGAACGGGAGAAGGATGGGCTGAAATAGAGTGAGAGTTACAAAAGCTCTTTGCTTAAAAATCAATCCCCAAAGCAGTAAGGATAATGTTGACACCACTTTGACACATAGCTGGAGCTAGTGGATTGGGCCAGGGATTTGTGTTTGGAATGTTAGCATTAGAATTCTGACAATGTGATTAACTCGAAAAGAACTCCAAAATCTGGGGCTTGGTTGTACCTAGGTTTGCATCCAAGTTCATTGGCTTACCTGCTTTGTGACCTTGATCAAGTTATTTAGTCTTGGAGCTTCAGGGTTCCCATCTGTGAAATGGGAATATCAAGATCAACTCCCCAGGCTTTTTGTGGTGATGAAGTGAGATAGTACATGTAAAGAGCATGGAGAGTGGCTGGCACTCACACAGCATCTCTTAGGGTTATCTTAGAATCCAGGAGGCCCTCAGAGGACACAAGGTGAGAAAGCTGGTTCAGATGGTAAAGAAATTAGCTGGCTACCACAAGTGAAAAAAGAAAGAGAGAAGTCTAGAAACCTGGTCTCCAGACACCCATCCAGGTCTCTTTCCATCCTCCCCACTGTTTCCCTGATGCTGTCCACAGACATCGGGAGCATGGGTGGATTTGGGGTGCGAGAAGCCACGTTCCACTTCCCTAATGATGGTATTTCTTGACAGCAGACTAAACTGCTTCTTGATCATTCTGTCTTGGTGGCTGTATCTGAGGAATGGTTTGAGCCTGCCGAACTGTGTGAGCCTAGGCCCTCCTTGTCTCTGCTGCTCTGGCTGGAAAAACTCAGTGGTCTGAGAAACAGGAATGGGAGATGCTCTCTCAAAAGAACATTTAAAAATTATTCTTATAAAATCAATACATGTTCACTGTAGAAATGAGAAAATCTAGGTGAAATATAGAAGCTATAGTGAAAGGAAAAAAAATCATCTGTAATCCTACTGCCTGTAACTCTAGGGTACTGTGCTGTGTTTTCTTCCAGGTTCCTTTCCACACCCACACCCATGCTCACTTGTTCAGGCCCTAGCTTGCTGCAGTATATTGTAGGCATTAAAAGTGCAGTCTAGGGCTTCCCTGGTGGCGCAGTGGTAGAGAGTCCGCCTGCCGATGCAGGGGACACGGGTTCGTGCCCCGGTTCGGGAAGATCCCGCATGCCGCGGAGAGGCTGGGCCCGTGAGCCATGGCTGCTGAGCCTGCGCATCCGGAGCCTGTGCTCCGCAACGGGAGAGGCCACAACAGTGAGAGGCCCGCATACCGCAAAAAAAGTGCAGTCTGGCTCCACCACTTGGGCAAATTATTTAACTTTTCCACTATCGTTTCCTCGTCTATAAACTAGGGCTTCATGGTAGAACCTTCCTCAGGGGGTAGTTCAGAGAAGCAAATGAGCTAATCCACGTGACACATGGTGCAGGGCACGCAGGAAGCCCTGCAGAGGCTTTCTTTTAGGATGATTATTATGTTCAGTAGAAATCTGTGATGGCAGTATATTCTGCTGGAAATGCGGTTCCTAAGGGGGCTATTTCTCCTTTGTTTGCACCCAGCTGCTAGACTATGATGCTTTCTTTTTATTTTATTTTATTTTATTTTATTTATTTATTTATTTATTTATTTTGGCTGTGTTGGGTCTTCGTTGCTGGGCGTGGGCTTTCTCTAGTTGCGGTGAGTGGGGGCTACTCTCCGTTGCAGTGCGTGGGCTTCTCATTGCGGTGGCTTCTCTTGTTGTGGAGCACGGGCTCTAGGCACACGGGCTTCAGTAGTTGTGGCATATGGGGTCAGTAGTTGTGGCTCGCGGGCTCTAGAGTGCAGGCTCAGTAGTTGTGGCACACGGGCCTAGTTGCTCCGTGGCATGTGGGATCCTTCTGGACCAGGGCTCGAACCCGTGTCCCCTGCATTAGCAGGCAGATTCTCAACCACTGCGCCACCAGGGAAGCCCCCTGATGCTTTCTTAAACTGGTCACCCAGACAGAGTTTCAGGGTCAGACTGACCCCGCCCTCCGCCTGGCTGAATGGTGATAATCATGTGTTCATCTTCCAAAGGGTTAACGCACGAATTCCCACAGCCTGACTCCTAGTGGCGTTTGTTAGACCCACTTTATAAGAGGGAGAGTTAAGACTGAGCAGGTATTGAAGTGGAGCTATGAGGGTCTCCAAGCTGATGAGGTGGACTTCCTGCTTGCCAAGAAATGGACAGGGCTGCCCATAGGCGTGGCCGGGCTACTGCTGGGCTTGGGATTTGCTTTCATTACCCTGGAGATTAGGCCTAGATGGAACAAGGAGTAAGGCTGAAATCACAAGAAGACAAGTTCTCAGAAACGAATATCTTGTGGAAAAACTCTGAGAGTCTCCTTGATGTGTGTTTGTGTACGTGTGTGTGTTAACTTTTTGGTGTTTTTAAGCATCATTTTGTGGGATTCAAACATTCTGAGAGTGAAAAATGATAATTTTAAGCCAGACTGGGCAAGGTAGGGTCATAAATCAGGAAGGATCATCGGGGTCTGGCTTTGTGTGTGTTTGTGTTTGTCCATGAACATGTGTGCTTGTGTGTGTGTGTGTGTGTAGCACATGCACCTAGAAGGCGCATGCATGCGAGCCTCTTGGGGTGAGTGGGAAGAGCAGACACGGGCGTGCAGAAGGGAGCTGGTTTTGATGAAACGTTGGCTAACGCTCGGTGCACCGAAGGAGAAGAGGCTCTGGTCAGGGAACTGTGTTGCATTAGAATTTATAATAGATTATTAACTTATCTGCCCCTTGATCTTCAAGAGTATTTGGGGAACTGAGGATGAGGCATCTCTGCCTTGATTTTCACCGCGAGAGGAAACCTCTGGAGCGGTGTTCCCAGACTCTCCCTCTGCACAGCCCAAAGCGGTGAGAGCTTGCTATTCACACCCCCGCTCAGGTCACTTGGAGGAGGCTGATAGTCCCCAGGAATGCTGACATGCTTCAAAACATCACACGAGAAAGAACCCACTCAGATTCCTAAGGGGAAGCTGTTGGTCCATCCCAAGCTAGAGTGCAACCTTGGGTGGGATTGCCGTGGCTCCCCATCCTGCTGTAGAAGCTTGAAATCCCTATTTATCCTTACCGTCCACAGGACTCCCTTCTCCCTGTCCATCTGTCTGTCTGTCTGTCTGCCTGCCTCTCTGTTCCTCTTTCTCTGAGGTAAAGGGTGCCTGTTCTCATGAAAGGGGAGCATGCCAGGATGTTCCAGATGAGCTGCTGCCAGCCATGTTGCTTTAAACGCCAATGAGCTAAAGCGGCCAGGAAAGAAATCGCAAGGGGTGAAGTGTGGTTTGATGTCTTGGTGCGCTGGAGAGATGATTCATATAACGTGAGCCCCTCGGAGTCCTTGGTTAAATCCCAGCCTAGCACCCCCGGCTGAACTGAAACTCTGAAGTCCAGCCAAGGAGCGTTGCTGGTCCTGCCTCGGCCAACAATCGGTGGGTCAGAGGCACAGGACAGGGGAGGGGTGATTCTTTCACTGGAAAAATTACCTGCTGGGAAAGAAGGAATTGTATGATGTGTGTGGTGAGAAGTCCAGCCAGGAAGGACCTGGCTCTCACATTACAAGGCTGCTTTCTGAAGCCAGAGGGACTTTTTATTGCCTGAGAGGCCTGCAGGCTCCCGCCACAGTGGCCGTGGTATGTCTCTGGAAGGGCATGGTGGTGAGGGGCTGCGTGCCAGGGCTCTGGATGCCAGGTTGGGAATGAGGGGGGAGGAAAGCTGAGGATGGGGCTTCACTGTCCTCACACTCACTCTCCTGAGGCAGGAAGGAGACGTAGAGGAAAGAGGAGCTGCCTGCTTCCTGTCTAGCCAAGTGCACTGCAGCCTCCATTGTCCCCCTTTAGTCTTTGTTTGATATTGCCCATGTTTGGCCACCCTCTCTCCACCCCCCTCACCCCCGGGCTTCCTAACACCTTCCCCTCTCTCACTGGCCTCTCTCTCTGTTTCACTCTTTTTATGGAAGTTGCATAACCATCTTTCATTTAGGGCAGCCCCCTTCCCCAATAGGTTTGGGTGCAGAGATTTGGGGGCACCTGACCCAGGTCTGGCCAGGGTGTTTGGTCTTGTGAGCCAAGATGGTCCAATCAGAACCAAACCTGGAACTTCTACTGGAAACTTTTGTTGGAACTTTGGGGATGGAGAAGTTCTCTTTCACCTTGGTTGATGACATGAGAGGATAAGAGCCTGGTGCTTCCAGGAGCCATCAGGATATGAAAATCTGTCTGAAAGTGAAGCTACTGGAAAGGGGAGAGGAGTAAAGAGGTGGACAGAGATGGGTTTCTAATGGCATCATTTGAGCACTGGGACCTGATCATACCTGAGATCAGAGTCTACACCTGGACTCTTCAAGCTTACCATCCAATAAATTTCCCCCCTTTTTTCCTTTATTGTTTGAATTTTTTCCTGCTACTTGTGATTGAAAGTGTTACATCTGTATGTTAGGTGGATACACCTTTCTGTCTTTCCTGCCCCTTTCCACCCCTCGTCCATGCATATCACCCAAAGTTGGGTCCTCAGCTTGCTGTGCTTTCCTCTTTCTCCTTACTCACTCGGGCTTCCCATTCACTCTTGTGGTGTCAACTGTTACCTTTGTGAGAATGATCCCCACTCCCACCTTTGTGTTTCTACCTTAGATCTTGTTGCCCGCGTCCAGCCACCTATAATACATTTCCACACGTGCAGCACGCACATGGGCACGCACAGCTGGCTGAAGTCAACGTGTTACTCCTGATCCTTGGGAAGGATGAGGGCCCCCCTTCTCAGCTTCCTCCTCTTTAGCCTTGGCATCTGGTCCCTCTAGTTCAAAGTCAGGATTATCTTTGATTACTTCTTCTCCTCCTTCCTGCCCCATATTGCATTATCAAGTCTTCAAACATTTCTCTTGTCTATGTCATTTTCCTTCATCTACCACCATCTTCTGGTCTAAGATCTCATCATGATTATCTCAAAAGCCTCTTACCTGGCTTTCTAACATCCATTTCAAACTGTCCCATCTGTGCAGCACCCTCCGGTGTATTTAACTTCCTCAAATACCTCTTTCACCTCACGGCTTACCTGAAAACTGGATTTCTCACCGTTGGGCATCTCCGTGCCTCTCAGATATTGGCATTCATGAGACATGAGAAGTCACAGAAGCATCTTTCTGGAACACTAATTTCATCTGAAATCTTTCTTGGGGTGTGGGAAGTTAAGTGTTTTAATGAGAAAGTAATTAAAAACATTTTTATATTAGATCTCATGTAAAGAAGAATGCAAAACTCATATGAATTTTAAAGATTAAGCATAGATTTCAAAGAAGTTCTGAGATTGTAGAAGTCCACTTCTGGCCACCACTCAAGAGTTCTGGGATTCCCTTTCCTCTGCCACTGGGAAGAAAGTTTGGAGAAGGACCAACATGTTGAGTCATGTCTAACCTCCTCAGTTTGGTGTCTACCTCAACTGACCCTATATTTCCTACCCTCCTCCTTGTCTCTCATTATTTGCTGGAGGTAGAGGGCTTTTCTAGTTGTTCTTTGAGCTCAGTGCTCTCATTCCCAACTTTGTCTCATGCCACTGTCTCCTTTTCCAAGTGATCTCCCCTCTTTTTCATCAGCCTAAATCATCTGCCTCTTTCAGGCTTAATCACCAGCTCACAACAATCTCTTCCTTCTCATACCCCGGTAGCTTTTGGAATCCCGATCAATAAATGGATTATATAGCGGGCAAGAGTCACCCGCCTGATCCAAACCCTTAAAAGTCTCCCTGTTATCTGGCTGTTTGATGAAGTCCAGCCTCCTTGGCATGGCGCACTGGCTCGTGGCTGATCTGGTCCCCTGCCCGATGCATCAGTCTCCTCTCTCCTTGTGACTACTTTTGATCTTTGCCGTCCAGACTTCAGGAACCACTATAGTGCCCCCAAAGCACAGTGGTCACTCTCACCTCTATCTTGGTCCTCTCCATCATCTTCTCCTTCTCTTGTCTTTATCCATTAGGACCCAGCTCAAACATGATACCCTCCTCGGCCATCCTTCCTGAGCTATCATAGCCCACTTACCAGAGCTCCATCTTAGCATCACTGGGAACAGACTTGCTTACCTCTTTCTCTGCTCAGCAGATTGTGGGCTCCTTAATTGCAGGAGCTAATTATCTTTGTTATCCCTGCTATACTGTTTCTTGAATGAATTAATTAATGAACAAATAGAAGGTATCAGGAAATTTAGGATTTAGTGTCTCTGTCCCTTATCTATGTGATCTTGGGCAAGTCACTTTAGCTCTCTAAGCCTGTGTATCATCTTCTAGTCTAGTCTGTTTTGTGCACACAAATCTTTTTTTTTTTTTTTTTTTGCGGTACGCGGGCCTCTCACTGTTGTGGCCTCTCCTGTTGCGGAGCACAGGCTCCGGACGCGCAGGCTCAGCGGCCATGGCTCACGGGCCCAGCTGCTCCACGGCATGTGGGATCTTCCCGGACCGGGGCACGAACCCGTGTCCCCTGCATCGGCAGGCGGACTCTCAACCACTGCACCACCAGGGAAGCCCCACACAAATCTTTTGATCTCTGTTTGCCAGAGGGCCCTGGGGAGGATCAGTGGTTACACAGATTGGAGCTGAAGACTGGACCTGGGGCTAAGACCATAAATGAGGAACTGGGGGTTGATGGATGAGCTGGATCAAGATTGTTTCCTCCTCAGGCACACCTTGCATAGGAAAGCATCCACATACTCAGGTTTGGTTTAGGAGCTTTGGGTAAAGATCAGCAGAGAGATAATTTGGGCTGAGACACGGCATATTTTTATATATATTTTTCTGTCCCAGCTCTCAGGAAAGCTGTCAATTATATTTTTAAATTCCAAGAGCTCTTATTTGCTAAAAATCCTGTTTTCAGGCGTTCTGTTCTTGTTTCATGGATGTCGGATTTTCTCTTATCTCTCTTAGAATATTCATTATGTTGATTTAAAAATATGCATTTATTCTAGTGAAAGATAGATAGAAGCCCTGTAGGGAAGGTATGCAAGTCAGAATGAACAAAATAGGGTTGGCAAGATAATAATAATAATAATAATAATAATGATGATGATTATTATTGCTAGGAGAGAAGATCTGGACATTAAAAAATATTATAGCAAAAAGATATTTAAATATATTTGTCTGTTTCCTACTTGTCTCTGTTTCCTGTGAATTCCTTTTTGGTCTCTACCTTTTAGGTTAGTAGTTTTCCTCTTTTGCTTGGCTATAAGGTAGTTTCCTGGTATCATTGGGCTCGATGAGGGGATGGGGGGTGGGTGTCTACATTTTCCATAAAGACTTTCAATCCATCTCCTTATTTTCAGCCGTATATTCTACCCCCCATATTCTGAAACACCCAGTACATTAAGTTACTGAGCCTTTCCAGTTCTTTGCTCTTTTCTCTTTGATCTGGCTTCTTGTTGGTTTCCATGTCCACCGACCCCACCCAGTTAGGCTTCATCTTGATTGATTTTTCATAAGCTATCTGCAATAACTTTCTCTTTGTTCTGGAGGATTTATGCATTTAAAAAATCATTTTACTGGCATTTTAATGAACTTTTATTGGGGGACAGAAGTAGAGATAAATGCACATGTTAATTCTGCCATGCTGAACCAGAAGTTGGGATGATTTCCTTTTTAAAAAATTTTTATTACTATGCAAATACTCTGTTCAGTTCCTTCCTATGCCAGTCAGTGTCCTGGGCACTAGAACTACGTTGGTGATCAACACAGACACTGCCTTTTCCTCACAGCACTTACAGTCTAGTGGGGGAGATAGACAGTCAAACAGGAAATTTACAAGTGAGAGAAATACTGTGAAAGTACAAAAATATTTAAGGCTTGTGGAAGAAGGAATATCTAATCTAAAGAGATTTAGATAAGTAAGAGCTAGCCAGGTGAAAGACGTGGGAAAGACGTTCCAGGTAGAAGAACAACAAATATTAAGGTTTGGATATAAGAGAGAAAGGCACATATGAAGAAGAAAAATCAATTTTAAAAATATAGAATGTATTGAAGAGAGTGAGGTATGAAGAATGGGGCTGGAGAGGTAAGAGGGACCACATTATGTGGAGCCTCACAAGCCCTGATGTTGATTTTGAGGACGGTAGGAAGCCATCAGGTGCTCTAAGCACAAATGTGACTATATGATTTATGCTTTTGTTGTGGGGGGAGGGTGTTGCCTTGTTTTCTATTTCTCCCAGTTTTATCATTGTTACTTTATATATGTTGAATCTATATTGTAAGGTTCATATATCCCAATGATGGTTTTATGGTTCTTGCTTTACTGTTCTTCATATTATTTTTTGTCTTGAATTCCATTGTCAGATCTTGAAATTGATGCTCTTACCGTCTTTGATTCATATATGCCCTGAATATTTTTTAATCCTTTCACCTTTCTGTTTTCTTTTAATTTTTTTCACAGACCACATATTGTTGATATATATGCAAAATAATTTTAGCTAATGTGAGAGGCTCTGTCTCTCCTATACTTAAATTTACTTATCCCTATAAGTATCTCATATCTACCTGTAGTCCATCCATCTATCATCTATCTATTATTTATCATCTATCATCCACCTGTAATCTTACCCTGAACCAGTTGGACGTGTTAGCACATTCTCATATCTCTTTGCCGTCCATGCCTTTCTCCCATTCCTCTGTTAGTATTGTTTGAAACTTTTGTTCTGGGTTATTATGGATACACTTATTTATTTTTCTTTGTTTCTAAATTTTTTAGACAACAAAAATTCTAATTATTTAAATCCCTTTATTTCCCGTACTTCTTCTAGTAATCTCCTGGATTTATTTCTTACCTGAGTTGTCTAAATAGTTCATTGTGTAGCAAGCCTGCTAAATAAAGCCTTGTATGCTTCAGAATATATCTATTGAGCTCCCAGATTTAAATCACAATTTGCCTGAATATAACATTCTATATAAAAATTGTTTTTTCCTATAGTAATGGACCTCCTAGAAGAGGGGCAGAGGTGAGCTCCAAGGCAGAGTGCCCCAAGTCCCTGAGAACTATAGCCCATCACCCCAATTTTTTTGCCCCTTCATTAGGCCACAGCTTTGGTCAGGATCCTCTCTTTAATGTTCTGAGAAAGCAACCTGGGATGGAAATGATCGCAATGGAGAAGTTTTTCAGACTCGTTAATGGGTCATGAACAATTTAGCGAGTCAGCCAGTATGGGTGTCAGGGAAGAGGAGAGGAAACAACAAGAAGAAGAAAAGAAGAAGAGAGAGGGCAGGGGGAAGAGGAGAATAGAATAGGTTGGAAAATGTAGAGGGCATCCTAACAGTAAGCCCGTTCTTTTGTGAAACTTTTGTTTGTACAAGGCCAGCTGGCCAGTCTACATTTTTCCATCAGTTTGTCACCCCACAGGGTGTTGCATTGTCCTTGTCCCACCTACCACCGGGCTGATGGCACTGCCTTCTTTTCCACAGTGAGGCAGGCGATTATCCTCCAAAGGGAATGGCAAGAGCAGAACTTGGGAGCATCCTCCATCCCTTCACTAATACCCGCTGCATCAAGTTGGTCCTCACCCATATTCAGTCTACCAAGGGCTTTCCCACAGTTTTGTATTAGTTCCCCAAATCCAGTCTTGCTTCTTCTTTCTGTGGTTCTTCCAGGTTGGCTGTGTGGGAAGGAGCCAGGGTCTTAGGCTTGTGTCTGTGCTGTCAGGAAGCAGAAACCTTACTTGCAATCTAACGCGGAGCCGCCATGGTCCCATGCCCTGCTCTTCGGCATCCTTTCTTCTGGCAGCCTTCACCCTCTATCCACGCTACCCCAGGCCCTCCCACTTCAGTAAATCCACATGCCTCCCTTCTCCCATGCACTGTCTATTTTGACTTCTGCCTTTGCCTGTGATTATTGGAAACCTCAGGCCCCAGCCGGCAGGGAAATTTATAGCTAAACAGTTACATTGTTGAAACCCTGACAAGTCCAGCCTGGTTAATGGCTCTGAAAATATGGGAGAGGTGTGAACAACTAAATCTATGAGGCTCCATGTTGTGGGCCCGCAAAGATAGACTTGTAGGACCTATTTACTTTAATGGGAATTTTTCATTTTCTTTTCCTCTTACATTATTGTTCCAAATGCTAGTCTCCCTCAATATGGATTCATTACCTGGAGAGGGGCTTGGATATTTGGATAATCATCTTTTAAATAGTTTCTTTTTTTTCCTTTCCTATTATGATTTTTGGAACTTGGCCAAAAACAATGCAACAGGCAAGCAACAGACTGAGGGAAAAAGCAAACAGTGCTGGGTTACATTAGTAAATTATCGTCTATTAGATGCAGGTGGGATTCCTCAACTTCCCAGGCTGGCAGAAAGCTTTTAATAAAGCAGCATGAGAAAGGAGGAGCTGCTTTTGAGGTGGTGTCATGGAATCTGGGGAGGAAAGGAGAAGGCAGGATAGGTCAAAGGTCAAAGACAAAACTCTGTGCTGCTGGAAGGGCAGGTACCTAGGGGGTGAGGCATTGTGGGCAACCTGAAGAACTGGGCCTTTGCCTTACCAGGGCAAGCAAATGACTGGTCTGATCCGCCATTCCCTTGGAGTAGTGTTATACCTGCCCATCTTTTACATTGCTTCGTGGTGGATGGGGGGTACTTCCCCACCCTTTGACTTTAGAGTTGGCCAAGTGATTTGCTTTGGCGAATGGGAGGTGTGTGGGTGTGATGTGGACATGGGTTTGAGATACACTTGTGGGATTGGACTTGCCCTCTTGTGCTCCTGCTTTTTGCCATGAAAAGGACATGCCTCAGGAAAGTGCTCTTCCAAGGAAGATGAGAGACATGTGGGGGAGCTTGAAACCCAACCACAGGTTGGAACCAAGCCCAGCCAAGCTCAGCCTCCATCACTAGCCAAACCTCTGTCAACTCATAGACGTGTGAGCAAAACATAAGAAGACTTTTGCTGATCTCCGCTGAGATTTTTATGGTTGTTTGTTATGCAGTGCGCCTCACAGATGCACTTACTTAGCAGGGTTGCCCTTGGACACTGGGGGGAGGCACACTCTGCTCTTTGCTGAGTTGGTTTGAGAAGTTTAAGAAGTGGAGGTGGTTGTAGAGCCCTGGAAACTTCTAAGCTATTGCTTTCTGTGGCAAGACGACCGATCAAAATGGCAGTGTCATTTTCTCCAAGGCATGGGTCAGAGACACGGTCTCCAGAACTTCCTGAGGTGTGGGAAGAATTGAGAGAGCAGCTCTAGCAAGGAGCAGGAAAACAGTGTTTCAGAACATTGCCTGTAGTGAGAGGTTGAAATGAAGTCTTCTGGATGATCTGCGGGTAGTTGTGCCAAGACAGAAAAAAATGTCCCGAGAACTTTTGTGGTCATGGCTTAGTTAAGAGTGAGCAGGGATCCTCATTGCCTCCACTGATACGGCTTCTACTTCAGCGCTAGAAGTTTCACAGCTTTGATTTGTCTGATAACCTGTCTCAATCTTCAATATTTAATACAGTACTAAACAAATAGGAAATGCTCAATAGATCGACTCGTAATTGATAGATTATCACAGCACTAATCACAGCAGTGCCATTCATTAATTACATGACCCCAGACTAAAAGCTTAACCTCTCAGTTCCCACATGTGGAAATGAGCATGAAGCTATTTGATGTCCATAGTCTCTGTCATCATTGGGAGGATAAAATGAGATGAAGATGGAAAAAGTCTGCAGTGCTCCAGAAGAGATAGAATATTATTTTCCCATAGGCACCACTGTATTGGTTGCTTGTTACTTGTGGAGCAAAAAGAATGCTCAAGCAAGAATGCGGCCTTAAGGGGGTCATAAGGAGATATTTCCCCCTGCTGTCTCTACAGGAACACGAATAAAGGAAGTAACAGTAACATTGCCCGGTCTTTTTACTACTGTAATTTGTGAGGCCAGGTCAGGTCTCTGGGTTGAGAAATCAAGCTTTTTATTGCACCTTAAACTGCATACTGCAAGTCCTGATTTGACCTATAACTGTTTTGTAAAAACATGTCCTAAATCATCTGCACTGGAGAATTAAACCAGCAACACCTCTGATTATAGGCCCTCTGGCCTCTTTTTAAAGCTCCCCAGCGACATGGCTATGGCTTGAACTGTGTCCCTCCAAATTCATATGTTGAAGTCTTAACCCCCAGTACCTCATGATGTGACCATATTTGGATATAGGGTCTTTACAGAGATAAACAAGTTAAAAGGAGGTCATTACTGTGAGCCCTAGTCTAATATGACTGGTGTCCCGATGAGAAGAGAAAATATTAGAGCTAGACATTCACACAGGCAGAACTCCATGTGAAGGTGAAGGCAGAGATCAGGTCAATTCTTCTAAAAGCCAAGGAACACCAAAGATTGCCAGCAAACTACCAGAAGCTAGGAGAGAGGCATGGAACTGATTCTTACAGCCCTAAGAAGGAATCAACCTTGCCAACACCTTGATTTCAGACTTGTAGCCTCCAGAATTGTGAGGCAATGGATTTCTGTTGTTCAAGCCACCCGGTTTGCGGTATTTTGTTAGTGTAGCCTTAGCAAACCAATACACATGGAATCTCTGTTTGTGAAAAAGCCAGTTCTTTGTATTAATAGCAAAGATGTTTACAGTTTTTACAATTCACCAGGCACAGTTCTAAGCACTTTGCTTATAACTCATGTATTCCTCATCAGAGTCCTCTGAGGCAGGGACTCCTAGGATCCTCATTTTGCCGATGAGGAAACTGAGGTATGGAGGTTTCCATCAACCTGCTCAGGGTTACAAAGTCAGTATGTGGCAGATCCAGGTTACGAGCCCAGGCTGACTGGCTCCAGGGTCTGTCCTTTTGCTTTCCAGGCATGTGACATAGGACATTTAATGGTGTCCACTTGTTCGTGCAGAGAGCTCAAATCTGCTGGCTCGGTCTTTGCTCTCTAGAGTAACAGAACACCTTTATTTCCAACTCTGAATGATGCTGTTTCTGCTACATTTATGATATGGTTTCCTGAGGCTTTCCCCTTTGCCCTCTCCTCTGAATAAGCCCTACCTTGTCAACATTGTCCTTAATTTACCAGTTATCCAGAACCCCAAATGTGGTCTGATCCAGTTGGAAAATGGTAGAGTTATCACTTGCCATGATCTAAATATTATATTGATTTTTTAGAAGTTACATTACTCTAATGATCACATATTAAACTTGTGGTCAGCTAACAGACCTAGTCAAAACTCATAGCTGTTAAACCGGTATCCTGTCTGGACCGTTGATTCTTTCAGCCAAAGTAATGAACTTTGCATTTGTCACTGATCATTTTTTTTTTTCAACGTTTAGACTGTCAAAATTATTTGAATCTTGATTCTATAACTCATGGCCATTTATCACTGTATAGTGGATTTCTTCATTGGGGTATGTTATGGATAGCTAGTCTTCTGGGAAGTTCTATCAGTTCTCTTCAATTCAAGATGACTTAGCCAAGCAGTTACTTTGGTCTTAATGATATGAACATTTCAGGCATTTGTGTGTGTGTGTGTGTGTGTGTTTATGTTGGTATGTACTATATTCCTGTTTTTAAAAATTTAGTTTACCCACAGTTTTCTTTGATTTTTTTAAGTTCCTTAAGTGTTTCCTACCTTTTTTTCTCTAGCTTCAAAATAGAAATATTGAAGCACATTCAGATGAAAAGGCCATGCCTTGTTCTAGGCTTGATCTATCCAAGATGAGTACTATTAAGTCTCTTTTTCTGTGACCTTCCTGTGGTAACACAGCAAGTCAGGAAATCCAGTCTACTCACCTTTGGGGAGTTCTTGGAAGATCCTCTTTTATGAGAAACAATTCTTTTCCAGCCTGGGAGAGAGAGGAGTGCTAAGCAAGTATTCTTAGCAGTTAACCAAGGACTCTGGAACTATCTTCACATTTTCAGCTTCAAACCGTGATCTAATAGAAATACTGATCCCCAAAGCCACCCCCATCTCCTTCTTCTCGATGGTGGGGTGACTTTTGTCTTCTTGAAGGCATTTGGGCTCCTCTGCTGCTACCTTGCTGTGCTTCTCCATTCTGCCGCTTGCTATCCTAAACCAGTAGCTGCTATTTCTATTTTTGCTGATATGGGGATGTCTTTGTTTCTACTGATTTTATGGCTCTTATAACAGGCTCTGATAAAGTTTCATCAGTCTATTTAAATTTCTTTGCAGCCTTCTCTCTTAAGGAACCTGGAATCTATTTTCCTGAGTCTCCATATAAGCATGTGGATTTACAATTTGAAACACCCCTTCTTACTGCCAGAAGACCACTATTCCACATAAATTCCAGACACACCATCAGAGGCAAAATTCTTCTCACCACTTCTGGTAAGCCCATTGGATTCTAAGATGGACATTGTCAGTTGTTTACTAGCAACCATTCTCCCTTTCTTCTTTCCGGACAAAACCCTGATTTTCTTCTTGATGTTCGACCTCTGACCCAGTGCAGCCCAATAACTCAAGAGAGGTTCATTCAATCTCTCGTTTCAGGGATTGGTCTTGATTGGTCCAAGCCAGTCATTGCCACCCCATCTCCTTTGCTGGTCATTACCTCTGGAACCAGTGATTAGGACAGCTCATACTTGATGGTCCCCTGGCAACTACTGGTCCATTGGGTGGCCATGGGACTCAAGTTGGCCAAATAAGACTGAAGGGAAGGATTTTCATTCCACAATCAGGAGAGAGTTTTGGTCTCTTGCTCACTGAACATGAATAAAGAAAAAGGTAGCCCTAGATGCTGTTGAGAGCTAATTTGCAATCATGAAGGAAGACAGCTTGAAGACAAAGCCAACGAGTACAAAAGGGCCAAACTGAGGGCTTCCCTGGTGGCGCAGTGGTTGAGAGTACACCCGCCGATGCAGGGGACGCGGGTTTGTGCCCCGGTCCGGGAAGATCCCACACGCCGCGGAGCGGCTGGGCCCGTGAGCCATGGCCGCTGAGCCTGCGCGTCCAGAGCCTGTGCTCCGCAATGGGAGAGGCCACAACATTGAGAGGCCCGCGTACCACAAAAAAAAAAGGGCCAAACTGAGAGAATTTCAGAGTCTGGGCCATGATGTGCCCAGCCTTCCTGATATGTGAGGTAATACATTCCCTCATTGTTTATACCTGTTTTAGTCAAACACATTCAAATTGATGCAGCTTCTTAAGGAAATGGGGATCTTGTGTTCTTGCCAGGTATGGTAGAGGTCCTGAGGTGGGCTTGCATGGGCGGGGGAAACCCAGGTTTTTAATGATGAACTGTCAGCTTTGTTTGTATAGTGCAACTGAAATATTTGTTTCTTATTGATTGGCTTTTTTAACACAAGACAGAGATGCCACTGGGCCCTCAAATAAATAATTCTTCACCAATCCAGTATTTTATCCCAATTACTCTGTTTATCTTAATTATAGAGTAGTAATGATCATGTCATATCTGGTCATGTCTTATAAATGATACCTAACTATAAGAGCCTTAAAAACCCTTAAAAATCTGATGTTGATTTTGTACAGCTGTCTAAATTATGTTGGAAAAGGGAGATGTTTAGTTCATGTATGGCTAAAAAAAAAAAAATTCATTATGACCGTTCATTCCAAGATGGCTGCTCTTCGGGAAGGTACTTGGTATCTTCCTAACAAAAATGTAAATATTCTTCACAGTGTGTTATATCTCTGGTGGCTTGGAGAACTTGGAGAATGAAGGGTTTTATGCTATAAAATGATTATTTCCAGCATTTCTAATCAAATACCTTATAAGGAAGTGAATTATATATGGTCCAAACCAGTTTGAAGCAGAATAAATTCATTCACATCTTCATGCTAGGTGTGAGGGGTTTTTAAGTTTTAGATATTCAGTCTCTTTTCTTTTGTGACAGCCTCACTTTAATGCCTCGAGTTTCCTGAATACCAAGCTCTCTTTGGCTGATGTAAACTTTCATCAGTGTTTCTGACCTGAAGGCGGGGTAATTTGCTTTTTTAGGGCAAAGATGTACCTAGTTTCATTTCAAGTAACCAATGACTTCTAGTTTTTCTTTCAGTTGAACTTATATATTGGTGTGTGTGTGTGTGTGTGTGTGTGTGTACTTGTGTGTGTGTGTGTGTGTTTACGTACACACATGCCTGAGCTTTTTATAAACCAGTAGCAAACAGCTTAAGAGATGTGGTCACATAGAATGGACTATGCATCCTTTTCTTGAGTGAGCGATAATAAATCATTCTTCTCAGGTGGCATCTTTTATTTATGCTTTGGGATTCCATTTTATCGAGAAAGCTTTGGTTTTCCTTTTTGGCTTTGTCTAAGCTCTACTTTAGTAAGTAATTCAAATCAAGCTGACATTTATTAGTGAGGACATGGTCCACTCCAATCTCACACTCACAGTCCAGCTGTTGCCATGACAACTTTGCTATGGACTTTCCTGTTTGTAAGTATGTCTGTGTAATGGCTATGCTGTGTGGTTGCAGATTTACTGTTTTGTAAGTCAGTGGAATAAAATCGCTATCCACTCCCATGCCACAGGAATCGGTTATCAAGGGTTTTTATTTTGTCATTAAAAGAGTGGTAACTTAAAATTGGAGCAATTAGATAGTGTTATCATAATCAGGAATACAAGATTTTAGTAGCTGAGGATATTACTGTTTTCTAAGACATTTCACACTTATCGTTTTATCCTCACAGTAATCATGGGGGTTAGGAAGGTACATGCGTACATGCCATCATCACTGTTTTATAGTTGAAGAAAATCAAATCAAAGCAAAGTGATTTTTCCCGAGGCCACTCAGTTAAAAAGTGGCCAGTCCTGGGGTTCAAAATCAGAGCTGCTAAATTCCACTCTCTTTTTGCCAGAGGAAGAAACAAAGGTTGAAACAGTACTCTGAGATCATTCCAAATTATTGCCTGTGTTGTTCTTGACATTAATTTTTTGAGATATTTCAAGGGGATTTTAAGTAACTCCCTTTGTTGGAAAATGGAACTGTTTATTTGGGTACTCTGGCTGGCATGCCAGTTAAATCATTTCTGTGTTGTTACATACTTCTTAGGGCAAGGGTGGAGGTGGTTCTAGAAGGACATAGCTTCACATTCCTTCCTTTCTTAGAGACCCAGAAATTCAGATTCTCTGGGGATGGAACCTCTTTAGGTTTAGGTTTTGAAAGGATCTTTTGAGTTGTTAACTCCCGCATGGAAGAGTTAGAAAGTTTCAGTGCTCTTTTTGCATCTTAAAGATACCATTTTGTCCTGATTGCCACATCTCTTGGAATTCTCTCTGTGCTTTCAAGAACTCATTCAGTGAATTTTTTGAGTGTCTATATATGCTGGCAATGCTCAGCCCTTCCCTTTGGGGATCTCACCATGTTTTCTGGTTTACAGGGACTATGTTCAGAAGCAAGCAGTTGATTTTGCTGAGATTAGTGATAAACTAAAGAGACTGAAACACTGTTTTACTACTTGAGATACTGTGCTCAAGTAGTAGAATATTCCATTGAGTCAATGTTGGACACAGGTTGTTCCTTTTAAACCTGAGTCAATATGTTCTAGAAGTTGTGCTATTAACATTTGAAATCTGTAAAGCCGGATGCTTAAAATAAAGGCTGTTTCTTTAAAACGGGGAAGGAGTATCTTTGGGGCCTGGGCGCCATTTTTGTTTAGCACTGAGGAGCATCAGAGGTGGTCCTGGATGCTGGAAATGAGCCCACTGAGCTGGAGGGCAGCCTGTCAGACAGTGCGAGGCAGGGGAAGGAAGGAAGTAGCTCATGTGCTTCCTTGTCCTCTACTCGATCTCCACTCCCTCCCAAAGTGAATTTGTCCCATCCTAACGGCTTGCTGCATTTTTCAGAGCTTGCTCAGGAAAATAGAAGCCACTCTAAGTATTATAAGCAGTCATGACTTCAGTTCAGAGAATTAGAGGCTTGCAAAACTGTTGGAAGATCTGGGAGCTAAGGGCATCTCCCACTGCAGATCTCAGCTGCCTGCATCTCTGGAGCGGGTAGTGCTCAAAAGCTTGCCCGGAAGTCACAATGAATTTCAAGTCTCCAGGAAGCCGACACAGCTGGCCTACAGCTCCAGAGCAGGTGATTCTCTAGAGCTTGCCTGGAAACCCCCGTATCTGTTGACGTGTATGCCTGGAAATCTTGCCGGAGAACTCTGGCTTCCAAACTTTGTGCAAGGGTCTCTGAGAGGCAGAGTCTAACTCACAACCATACAGGGGAAGATTTCTGAGAAATGTGTTTCCAGGCTTCTCCCCTGTGATGCAGAGGAGAATGTAGCAGGAGGTGGTGTTGATGCTGAGTTAGCTGACAACCAAGGACATTGCCTGTATCCATTTTAAAGACCTTTTCTTCCGTCCTCACCACGTGCAAAACACTGTCACCACATGAGAATGCGTGAGTCCAAGGCCTCATGCAGATCACAAATATGAATGAATTTAGTAGTCTTTATCCTCTTAAAAAATTGCTCTTTTAGCAAAAAAGTAGGGAAATAAAAAAGAAGTGAGCAGGAAACCAACGATAGCTTCACTTTGACCTACGTTTCTGTCCCCAAAGCAAACAACTTCACTCACCAGTGGAGGTAATTTAAAAAAAAATCATATGGGTCATTCCAGTTACTCCCTGAGTCTTTACCAAGTCTGAATGAATTTCATATATTGACTGAGAGTTGTCTATTCTATCATAAGGAGAGAGACTCCTAAATCAACAGTTCTCAAAATGTCTGATGCAATGAAGTACTTCTAGAGTATTAATACAATGAAGAAAAACACCTTTCCTTTTAAAAGTAAAAGGGGATGATCAGGGAAATAGAAATACTAATTCTTGTAAAGTAGGAAGTCACCTTCTGGCTCTTCCCTCCAGCTGTTTCTTTTTTTTAATCCCCATTTCATCATGTACTTTTTCTCTAATCCCTCTTTCTCTCCTCACACCAATTGTGCCATTAACTCTTCCTTTTCTTTGTTTTTCCAAGGAGACTTGGCCGTAGCCAGTAATGGTCATCCCCCACCTCAGGAACACTGACTGTGTTAATATAAATCATTTGTGGAGAGCATACGATAGCCGACCGCTCCGGCCAGTAGGTCTTGGAATGTGTTCTCCTGCCAAAGCCCCTCCTCCCTCCCACAGACATTTTCATCACTGGATTGCAAAGACAGATAATGCACACGAAGCAGTAAGAGCCATTTTTTTCCAGCATACCTTCCTCCCACCAAAACTCACCCTGATACCCAACGGGAAAGAAATGAGATAATTAGGATTTTTGTTTTCCTTAGGAAATTCGCAAGACGAAGCCCAAGAGACAGAGCCTGCCAGATGTTGTGGAGAGCATGACCACTCGGTCCCTTTGGCCACACATGCTGAAGTCATGAAGTCAGGAAACCTGACTCAGGAGTCGCCATCCAGTGTGAGGGCTGACGAAGCACCACGTGGTCTGGGACAACTGGTAACCCCGCCCGTCCCTGGAGCCCAAGCCTGATCTGAGGGCTTTCTTGGGCAGGGGTCAGTGAGACGGAGACTGGGGGCTTGGGACTACTTGAGCACGTTCTGGGAAACCCCGAAAGACTGGGATAAACTGGGGCCTTGGTGTCCCTGCAGTTGCAAGGGAAGTCCCATCCATGCCGTTGATTGATGCCAAGCGCCTGGAGTCTACCCTGGGTCATGGTACAGGGTCTTGGATGCATATGCCCACAACGAACGAGATAGGATGTCCTATAGGTTTAAATGAGAGAAAGTGAGAAAGCACATACTTCCATGTTTTTCTATTACAGGTTTATCTTTATTAAAATTGCAAGGTGAGACAGTCCTACAAAAATGAACACAAACATGAGTGAACAAAGTCTTAAAAACAGGCTCTACGCTCCACTTGCTCCTCCCTGAGCCCAGAGACAGTCAGTTCCCACTCTGTCATATGCTGTTGTTCCTGGTCGAGGTGGCATATTTATACCAGGCTTTTATGGATTCAGAAGGCTTGAGTGCCAAGCTCCTTTTCTCCAGCCTTGACACAACCAGGCAAAGCAAACGGGATCCTCCTCTTTGGCCCTGCTGATCAGCTCTGAGACCAGCCCCAGCTGCCTCTGACCCCCCGGGGACCAGAGCACCTTCTGGGCTCACTCAGAGAAACATCCCCCAGATATGGAGTCGTATAATCAATATGGCCCTGTGCTCTGGTTCTCAAATGAGTTCGAAGAACGTTCACCAGGGAGACTTGTTACAAATGCCGATTCCAGGCTGTCAGCCCCAAAGGTCTAGGTGGGCTGCTGCAGACCAGGGCCCTTTCCTAAGTTCCCAGGTGAGTCTGATGGAGTTGCTGAGCACTGCCGACCTGCCTGGGACCACTGCACTAGAAACTTCCTGCAGCGATGCCTCTGCGTGCCTCCTTTGTACCCCTACCCTCCCCGCCCAGACAGGTGCAGACATTTGCTCTTTGCTGTACGTCAGAGCATTTTACAACTAGCTTTCTGCAAAACAGTAAAAAACAAAAGAGTTCAACTTAAACATAGCCAAATGGCTTTTCACGGAGCAGTAAAGTGATTTTCTACCCGGCTCTGCTCTAAAGGGGATCTGAGAAGCTCTGTTCACTCTGGGTCTTTTTGCACATTTACCCTGAGCCCACTTCAGATTCACCCCGCAACAGACCTGGACCGCTGGGTCCAGGGTCCATCACACTGGTTTATTTCAGGCCTGCGTCCCTAGGGGTGGGTGGGAGCTGGCTGAGGCCTCGGGCCAGCTGGGTAGCAGAGCCTCGTGCCCATGCTGCCTGGTGGCCTTCTGAGCTCTGCAAGGTGGGTGGTCCAGGCGCTGGCAGAGCTCAAGGCTGCAGGAGTTCACAGCCCCCTCTGGGGGACATGACGAATGGCTGCGCTGACAAACCATGGTCTGCTTTCCATCTCAGAGCCATGCACGGTTTCGCTTTCAAAGCAGGAAAACAAACCACGGGAACCAGACACAGCACATGCAGGCCACAAATGATACAGCCATTTTCTCCTCTCAAGCAAGGGACCTGCAACGGTGAAAGAAAAACAGCTCTGTTAGAATTCTTTGATGAATACAGAAAACTTCCCTGGGGCTTGGCCTGAGAGCTCCCTTGTCTGCCCGTCTTCTGACCAGGTTGAGATTCAGTCGTCTCTGTGGGCAGATCGACCTGATATTGGTCTTTTCCAGGGCTGTCCAGTCGTGCTTCAGCCCTACTGCTTCCCAGGCCACTGTGGAGGGGCCACACGGCACACCAACCGGCTACATGTCTATTGGATACATCCGTGTAGTGCCACTAAAATATCCTTTGAGGAAAAGACTCTGCAGGTAAAGGACATTCAGAATATTCTAATCTACTCTGATCTCACCTCCATTTTAATGGGTGGGTCCAGTGAAGAAAGGAGGAGAAAAGAACAGTTTCACAAGAAGTGCATTGATTTCTGTGACCCGCCTCTCTCTGATGTCACCCCTCCCCCCCATTTCCCTCTTTCACCCTCTGTTCCTTCCTTTAGAGTTTGCATGGTAATTTAAGATTGAGTTATCAAGAGCCAGAAAGAACTAGTAAAGAATTATGTCTCTATAGATTGTGAATGACAAGAAAAGCGTGTTAGCTAACCAGTATAAGTGGTTCCCCTGCCTCAGCCTCTCTTAGTTGGCAGAGAGGTCTCTGGGATGCCTTGGTCCTATCTGCCACACTAGTTCATGGACACCGAGCCTGTCCTCCTCTCTGTGTTCCTACGGCAACATAGGAAATATAATAGATAGCTTGGGGTGGCTGCCTGTTAATAATGGCTCACCCTTCCATGCCCACTCCCCACAAATGAGTGCCCCCCCAGCCACGTGTATAATAAGTGGCTTTGTTCCCCTAGCCATAGCTAACTGAGCCAGTCTGGCCAATGAATTCCTTCTCTTCATAGTGTAGTCGTTAAGAGCATGGATTCATGCTATGCAAGAGGTGCCATAAGAAGTAGGGCCATAAGTGTTGTAGGTAGACAGGACACTATGAGCAAAGCAGGGAGGATTAAATGAATAAAGAGTGCAGGGTAGGCTGGAGGGAGCACCAGTAAAGAAGGGTGGGGACCCTGTTGTATCAGGTTAAAGGATGTGGAATATTCTCTTAGGCAATTGGCAGACATTAGGAGGTACCTTAAGCAAGTGAAATGATCAAATCTAAGTATTACCAAGTTAACTCTAGCGGCTCAGTGGAACATGGATTGGGAATGGAGAGGCGGTTAGGAGAATCTCTCTCTAATAGCTCTTTTGTTCAGTTATTTAGAAAAATCCTATAGGGAGTGCTCATTGGATGTCAAAGGAGAGTGGATAAGAGCTTCAACTGTGGAGGTCACTGTGAAAAAGAAGGAGAAAGGGCTTCATGACGCAGATCCAACAAGACTTGATGACTGATTTGCTGGGGTATGAGGGAGGGGCAGGACTCAAGGGTTACTGAGACCACAAAGGGACTGACAAGGGCCGCTATTCTGTAAGGGACATGCAGGAAGAGGAACTCTTTGGGGTAGGGGCAGGGGAGTGGGGAGGATGTATATGGAAATGAGTTTCCTCCTTAAGTAATGAGGCTATCCTGACATTAGAGACATTCCACAGGTTTAGCATCAATCCACGCCATCTACAAAACTAATGTGAGGGGGCTTCCCTGGTGGTCCAATGGTTAAGGCTCTTTGCTTCCATTGCGGGGGGCACGGGTTCAATCCCTGGTTGGGGGACTGAGATCACACATACCACGTGGCCAAAAAAAAAAAAAAAACCGAAAAACAACTAATGTGAAAGCAAAGAAGTATATTTTATGATGATATGAAATAATCAGAACATGCTAACAGAAAAGTCATGAAGGAAACCAGTTTTTGAAAAGAGTGTGACCCCAATACTGATTTGAAAGCCCTTTCAGGAGCAGTTGTGCCTCTTACAGATCCACAGCAAGGCCAGGACACAATCACCTTCAGTGAGGGTGGGCTTCTTTGGAGAACTGAGGTAAACATTTGGGCCCGTGGATAAACACTGCCCAAACTTCTTTTGGGAAAGGATGCTCAGGCGAATTAGGTAGAGCAGAAGATCCTATTTTCTGCCAGTTTTCTCCCCTTCTCCCAAGTTTCTGAAATTCACACTTGGCTTGCTCTCTCTTTCTCTCTCTCTCTCTCTTTATTTTTTTTTAACACGCACCACGTGTACCTGTGTATTGAAATATGGACAACTCTGACTTACTAGGATATTTTTTCTGTATCACCTACTTCCCCATAGAAGTGTAAGGAAGATGGAGTTGGGGGGAATAGTAGAAAGAGCCAGGCTTTGGTGCCAGACGAGCCTAATGTCGAATTCTACTCGATGTGGCCCTGGGCAAGACACTGAGCTTCTCTGGCCCTCAGTTTCTTTAAAACTTCATTGGACTATTTCAGTATTGGAGGTGATGTCTATAAAATATTGACCGTTTAGTAAGCATTTGGTAACAGTGAGAATGAACTTGGTACACTTTGTGACTACACACTCTGAGATTTCCTTGTTGCATTGTTCATCGTAGTAAATTATCGTCCCAGCATATGAGCCAACAGGTAAAAATTCTCTAGAAACAAAACTTTAGCAAATATCAATGTGGAATTTATTCATGTTTTATTTAATTACTTGGGGCATTTAATGAAAGAATGAATTATTAAGTGAGAACATTGATTGTTCCCTGTGTATGGCAAGAAGATCTCCTGTGTAGGCTTAAAATAGCTCCATAAAATGTGGAGCAGGCCGTAGTAAATTAAAGAAAGGAAGGGAAATGGCATGAGGATGGAAAACACGATTTAGCCTGTAAGTCTGCATAAAATGGCAGCCACACCCCAATTATCCCACAGCCCCCCCCTACCCAGGACTGTGGGCTCTCCGGAATGCTGATGAGCACTGGGTTCATGAGCCAGAGCAAGCCAAGCTCTCTTTGGTGTCTGTGTCCCTCCAGACCCTCTACCCTACTTCACCCTGCTCTGGGCCCTGGAAGCCTTTCTCTCCAGCTTCGTGTTGGGTTTGTCCAATGGGAAACCCTTGTAGGATATGGGAGGGAGGGAGGAGAGAAGGTTTGAGGTATTTATGCCCCTGATTCTCTCTACTGAGGTTCTTGTCTCTCTCCAATGGGTCTCTCTTCTCTGACACTCTCCTTCTAGGTTCTAGAAGTTACGTTCCAGGTTCCCTCCCGTGACCCCTTTGGGCCTAGAGGCGGTAACATCTCCCTTGTCTTTAGACCCGGGGTACTGTACCATCCCTCGTGTGGTACACTCTGCCCACACTGCAAATACGCCTTTAATTAAACCTTTTTAGAGTTCTTTGGATTTGAGTGTGCCATCTGTTTCCTGCTGGGCAGTTAGCAGTGATACCAGCCAAGTCTCACTGGTACTAAAGACTGAGAAAACTGGAGGAAAGGAGGCAAAAGGAGAAAATAGAAAATCAGAAAGGAGGGAGGGTGTGGGGGCGATGGAGAGTATCACTGGAGGACAGAGGAGTAGAGAAGGTGAGAAATAAATTGTGGGTCATACCAACGGAGCAGAAAAGTGATGTGTGGGGCAAAGAGATGAAACACCAGCCTAGCAGTCTGGGACCACCCGTCACGCTTGGACTCAGCAGCCCTTGAGAACCTCCCAGGTGTCAAGCCACACAAGGTGGTCCACCCAGGTGGGCTAGAGTGCGTAGTGCAAGGGTAAATTGAGTTGTACTCAAGGCAGTAACCTCTGAGTGCTTCACTGTGTAAAGACACAGTCTAGGAGTTGATGGTTAAAATGTATATAATCTAGCATCTTGAGATGAACCTGCATTATATTCCATGTATTCCAAAAGGGAAAACAATATTTGTTGAGGGCCTACTCCTTGCCAGAACAGGTGTTTTTTAATCCTCATAGCAGCTGAAAGTAGAATAGCATTATCCCCATTTCACAGGTGAGGAAATACCTTCAGTGAAATTGAGTAACTGGCCTGAAGCTACACAGCTAGTGTGTTTCAGAGGTGGGAGCTGAACACAGATTTTCTGATTTAACTGAGCAACCACACTAACTCAAAAATGATGAATCCTTAATCCAGAGTGATCCACGAACATTTCCAGTAGTTGAGGCATGACTGTACACTTCTGTGCTCTGCTAGAGACTCATGGAAATATATAAGTGGATCTCTCTTAAAGGCCCTGATCTATGTTATTAGTGAGAAGCCAGAAGTGGCACAATGTTGAGCCTCAAATGTAGCTGTTGAGACAGAGGCAGAGACAGAGGCTTACATTTTGCCCTCCTTTGTACCCCGTGCCTTGTGCTCCAGACGGTCAGCCCTGGGTTGGTATCAGTGAGTTGCACACTAGGACGTATTCTCTGGGGCTGGCAGCTGGAATTGCCTACTGTGAGAAATGAGGAGAAAGAAAGTCTGAGCTTTAAAGGGAAATAGACATGAACATAATCACCCTGGGCTTTCTAAGCAAGCACTCTTCAGTGCATTCCAGCAGTTACTGAGAGCGCACAGAGAGCCCAGTCCAAATCGGAGCGTGCCTCTCTTTTATCTGTGTGACTTTGGATTAGTTAATCAACATCTCTGAGCCCTTTCTTTCCTAATTAATAAAATGGTGCTAGTATTATTATCATAACTTAGATGGTCATTTTGAAGATTAAATTACCTTTAAGTATAATACAGTGCTTGAAATGTAATGGATTAAAATAAATGATCACCATTGTCATCATCACCATCATCAAGGACTTCACAGCCTGGTTGGAAGGATATGCAACTAAGAGTTGCTATTTAGAAAAAAGCGTGTTCATTCTGAATAGTGTTTTTCAAAAGGAGAACAAGAGAGCCAGCTTTGGTTCATACCCTTTCGTCTTGGGGCAAGCCACCTGGTTTCCCCGAACCTCAATTTTGGCATATGTAAAATGGGGCTAATAACGTGCCAGCTCCCCAGAATATTGAGTTAATGGTATACATAGATGAAATGGGATGTAGCACCTTAGAACAGGGGTCCCCAACGCTGGGGCTGCGGACCAGTAGCCGTTGCGGCCCTGTTAGGACCGGGGCCGCACAGCAGGAGGTGAGTGGCGAGCGAGTGATGGAAGCTTCATCTAGCGCTCCCCATCGCTCCCATTACCACCTGAACCGTCAACCCCTGCTTCCCCGCGGTCCACGAAAAAATTGTCTTCCACGAAACCGGTCCCTGGTGCCAGAAAGGTTGGGGACCGTTGCCGTAGAACATGGAATTAAGGGAGTAAGAGCTCCTCACTTGTAACAGCACTTGTTGAGTTTTTGCCACCTTTGATTTCCATCTCAGTGGTGTGCCTTCCAGAACCAACATTTTAAAGGTCTCTTTCAGTTTCCAGAAGCAATTTCTTTTTTTTTTTTTTTTTTTTGCGGTAACAGGGCCTCTCACTGTTGTGGCCTCTCCCGGTGCGGAGCACAGGCTCCAGATGCGCAGGCTCAGCGGCCATGGCTCACGGGCCCAGCCGCTCCGCGGCATGTGGGATCTTCCTGGACTGGGGCATGAACCCGTGTCTCCTGCGTCAGCAGGCGGACTCTCAACCACTGCGCCACCAGGGAAGCCCCAGAAGCAATTTCTTGATTCATTTTCCTTTCTAATGTCCTCCCCTTAGAAGAAATAGACTTGGCATGTGTTGGCCAGAGACGGTGTGTGAACTGGGATGGGGGATGATGGTGGTATAATGTGCTGTGTTCACATGTGCGCATGTTATGTTTCCAGGAAAACTGAGGCTGCTCTGCAGATTCTCAGCACCAGGTACTAGGGCAGGGTGGCTCATTTTGTAGCTCTGACAGGGGATTGTCACTAAGGATATAATGAGAAGCCCTTATTTGGGAAAGCTTTCACTTGTGGAAGGTTTGTTTTGTTTTCTAATAATTTCTCTTAAAACAGAAAAACACTAATCAATATCAAATCTAGTTGATTCCATGACTGTTTAGTGAGTGACTGTTATGTAAGACCCTGGGTTTGGAAGCCCCACCTCTTTAAGACTTATTTAAACATTAATTTCTGCTAGAGTTAATAAAGCAAAGCACGACCAGCCTTTTGGCCACCCAAACGCCTCTGAGGAGCACCTGCATGTGCCAGTGGGACTGCACCCTGTTCTCCTAAGTTTATTCTCCTGTTTCCTTTTCAGAGAAAAGAGGGAAAGAGGCACAGGAATCCCCAGGCAAGAAGTATAGATAGCAAAAGCCGTTGCATGGAGCTCTGCAGAGGCTAACAGGCAGGTGGGTAATGATGTAAGGGTGAAGAAGTGGTGGGTGAACAAGAGGAAGGGCGAAGTGAGTGTGACTGCATTTGAAGCTGAGTCAGCTCTTTCTGATTTCCTGTTGCAGACCAATTTCTAAGCATTTCTGATATTGTCCTTATCATAAGAAAAATACCTTAGGTTTCCCTAGTGACTTCTTCTGCAACAGACTTCTGAGAAGTAGGTAGTGGAGGGAACGTTTATATGAGGTGCATGAAGAGGTTAATTAAAGAGAGCATCTAAACCCTAATGAATATGCCCCAGATACCCATATTCAGGGGCTTCTGACAGGAGTCTCCAGCCTGCACTGGCTTGGCAAAGGGGATAGCATCGACAAGAAAGACAGATTGCACAACCAGCATATTTTATAAGTGTGATGATGAAGGAAAAGACTCAAACAGATACTCTTCTGCAGGCAGTTAGGAAACTCAGAGCAGACATGAGACAAGTTAGTGTGTGCTGGCCAAATAGGAAGATGGAAAGAGAGAATGATTATAAAAACACCTACCCACCATTTCAGTGGCCATTACTTGGCTATGGAAAAGGCAGCTTACAGCAAACCAGAGACTCTAAGAAACCAGCACTGTAGGGAGACGGCTTTCAGGTCAGAAAAATTCTCACTAATCCCTGCTTTGCAAAACATCAACGAGTACATGTAATACGCACAAAACCTGAGCTTTCAATAAATCAGAAAACAATGGAGGCATTGTCTGAACTCGCCAAATAGTCCTTTGCGTCCACCACGCAGAACACTCCAGTCTGTGTGCAGCCAAAACTCAGCCCAATCTTATCGAACTAAATTGATTTATGAGAGGAAAAACCTAAAAAGGGAAGCAGTGAAATAATGGTATTAATTCTAATAATGCATCGACTAGTGCTCATATAAATCACTCTCCCCACTCAGATTGATTTCATGAGTAAGAACTCCATGCATAAACTCATCTCCAGCCTCCCAGGCAGCCACCCAGGGCCTGCTCCTGCAGATAGAGCTCGGGAAAAAGGGTGGGGGGTCTGCTGGAAGTTCATAGAAGTTTTGCCTGAGAAAAGCCTGTGGGATCAGCCCCAGAGGTACCGATGTAATTGGCCACACACACAAATGTTGCCGCATCCGAACATTTTTGGCAACTCATGAAAGCCTCGTTCCTAGAGGCCACTTGAGTGTCCAAATAAAAGGGGATTTTTGTTAGTGAAAACTGGAAAGAATAACCCATCCTAGGATCAGGCTAATAGGGCCTGGCCTGTTAAAATGTAACACTGGGCCGGCCAGAGTTTGAAGTGTTGCTGGCAAGGGTTTGGAGCAGCCGTGAGGAGAGCCAAGCATCTCTCACAAGGAAAACTCTGCTGGTGAGGGGAGCTTTCCACTGCCCCAAGAGCCTGTAGGGCCCACTTCGAGGGGGAGAGCTGCTTCTGGGGCAAGAGTCTTCCATACAGGGCTGAAGGGAGAGAGCCTAGGGTTGCTTCTGCCTCCCCCTGCACCCCAAGCTCCCCTCCCTGATCCCCTACCCCACCCACCAGGCTGTGATTCTAGGCAAGTGAGACTCCGTGGCCGACCTCTGGGGTCGCTTCTGCACATGGCCTGGGAACAGCAATTTCTCTCCTTGTGTTTGCAGGGCGTTGACAGCCCTGGGCTGAGGGAGCTGGGGGAGGGAAGCAGAAACAGTGATGCTGTAGAAAGAAGGCCACAGAGGCCTTCTTTTATCACCAAAGGCCCCCAGCTGAAGAAAGTTCTACTGCTGCCTGCTTCACAAAGGAAATGCCTTCTTCTGCTGCAGTCCAGTCTTGGCCTGTATGTGGAGCAGAGGCCCTGAGGCTATGCATCTAGCGTTGCCAGATGAAATACAGGATGCCCAGTGAAATTTGAGTTTCAGATAAACAATGAATAATATTTCAGTATAAGTATGTCCCAAATGTTGTATGGGACATAATTATACTAAAAAATTTTCCATTGTTTATCTGAAATTCAAATTTAACTGGGTGTCCTGTATTTTTATTTGTTGTGTTAGGTATGATTCTTAGACACCACTGATGACCCTCACCTTTGAATAGTCTCCTCCCCTGGAGTGTGGGTGACACTGGTGACTAAATGAGACATCACTTCTGTGATTGTCTTACATTATATGGCAGAAAGGGTTTTTGCAGATGTAATTAAGGTTACTAATCAGTTGAGTTTGAGTTAATCAAAAGGAGGTTGTCTATGTGGGCTGGACCTAACCATCTGAACCCTATCGATGTGGATCTAGAAGCCAGAGACAGAAGAAGTCCAAGATTTTAAGCAGTAGAGAATTCTCTGTTGGCTTTGAAGGAGAACACCCTTGTGTTGCAGAGAAGGCCTCATGGCAGGGCACAGCAGTCAGCCTCTAGGAGCTGAGAACAGTTCCCATTTAACAGCCAACAAGAAAACAGGGACATCAGTCCTATACCACAATGAACTGGATTCTGACAACACCCTCTGAAAGAGCTTGGAGGAGGACTCAGCCTCAGGAGAGATGGCAGGCTGGCTGACCCTGATTTTAGCCGTGGGGGACCCTGAGCAGAGAACCCATCCACGTTGTGCCAGACTCTGGACTCCTGCAAACTGTGAGAGAAAAATTTTGTTGTTTTCAGTTGCTAAGTTTGTGGGAGTGTGTTAGGCAGCAGTAACAAATAAATACGTTTGCTAAATCTGGCAGCCCTGTCTGTATCCTGTGGTCTCTAAGACACACTTGTAGGGGCTCCTGGTGTAGGTAGCAAGGACAGAAGATGGATGAAGGGGCAAGGGAGACCTGGGTATACTGGTCATCCTCTTGTTAGCAACCTCAGTAGAAAAAGAGCAAAGGCAGGAAGGCAAACCATAGTATTGACTGATCTGGTGCTCGTGTCCTGGCAGACAGAGGTGGTCTGGCCTCCTGGACCGCACAGCCCCCAAGTCTTAGTTTAGACCTGTAGACACACACACACACACACACACACACCCCTATACACCTTCTTTCCCAGGGAGGAATGTGGAAGACAAGCTTGTCACTTGTCTCGGAGACAGATACAGTTACTAGTTCTGCGCTTAAACGTGTGGTGTCAGCCAGAGCCCATTACTTATCCAAAGCTATAGAAACACATGTGTTTCATGTAAGGATAAAATCTGTGTGTGTGTATGTGTGTGTGTGTTGGAGCGTGGGTGTGAATATAAACAAAGAAGGTGAGGGCTGTGCCAGTCTAGACCTTCCTTGGGCATCAATTCAGCTTCCATTCAGATCATGTAAACAAGCCCTCAGAGTCTCAAAGAAACCTGGATATCATTTTTAAAAGGGTCAGAAGGCTTGGTTTTGTGTTTCAATTCTCCAAAAAAAGTTCTTTTGCTTATGGATTCCCCCAAATTCTCTTTCCAACAGCTTCTTCTGTCCCTCTGGCCTCACACTACCCTTAAAAGTGGCCAGAGGAAACTCTTAGGTGTCAGCTAGTCAGCATGGAGAGATTCTCTTTCATCCCCTGAGTGTCTGGAGGTGTGAGTTTAATGAGAGGCATCGACCTTTGAATTATACAAATGGACCTCTTTAGCAATCACTTCCCTCCCCAGTCCATACCCACCCTCGGCTTTTAATCTTCTCAATTATATTTCCTTTTCATTGATTACTACTTTGCTAACTTTCAGATAGAACAGGCAGTAAAACCTTAGCCACACAGGTAACGCAATTGCTTTTTGAGCCTGATGCCTGCATCTCACCTCCTGAGGGGGCTTTCAGGCCCCCCTCCCATCCTGCTGGGTCTCGGCAAGTCCATGGGCCTTCATTTGGTTTTGTAAGATGGCCCCTTCCATCCAAAGATCTGTGCAGTTCTGGTTAGGAAGACGGGTTTCAGTTCTGAACTTTAGTAGCAAAGATGGGAAGGTGGCATGCTGCCACTGGGAGTGTGGGAAGGGCCCTCTTAGAGGCTGGCTGTTCCCATCTAGGCCTGGGAGTGGCAGGTGATAGGCCTGGGAGCAGGGAGCTCTGAGTTCAGTTCCCACCTCTGCTCTGACTTTTCGAGTGACCTTCGTTGAACCACTTAACTCTCTGTGCTTTCCTCTCTGTGCCATCTGTAAGGGGGAGACAATGACACTTGTCTGTGAAAATACTTTGAGGGATACTGGCATAAAAGATACAATGTAAAAGCAAGTGATGGGCAATGCTTCCCATAAAGAGCCCCTTGTGTGCATCTGCAAGAAGCCACATTGGAGGGCTAAGAAGAAAAATGGAGAAATTTCCTTGATATTGAGGCCAGGCAGAGGACGTGGCTCAGGACCGGTTAGAACTCCCTTCTGTGGCTGGGGGCTCCTGAGCTGCTGCCTGGATGTGAGCTCAGCGAGGGGCATGCTGGGACCTGGCTGGCAGAACAAACAGATCCGAGGTCTCTGCCCCAGGCAGGACCCAGTGCCATGTCAGGATTAGCCCGGGGACCTGACGAGCAGCAAGGGGGGCCTGCCTCCCGTGATTTATGGGCATTGACGCAGGGACCCGGCGGGGGAGGCGGGAGTCAGAGAACTTTGGGGACATTTTCAAAACTGGAGGTCGTTCAGAGGAAATTACTCAATAAAAACCGGGTTTCTCTAACTGAATAGATCAATTTACAGCTCATAAGGTGGAAAAAGTCTGAGACTTCAGGACTCTGGTTGGGCGGGTCTCCTAAGTTTTCCTCCCTTGGCAGGGTGGCTGTGGCTTTGGCTGTCTCAGGCCGGGCACCCCTTCTGTAGCTTTCAGGGCCAGCATTTTTCTCTCGTCTTGTTTCTTTCTTTCTCTGCTACTTACATTTTTCTGGTTAAGATTCCTCTCCTCTCTTACAAGCCTCCCACTTTCACCTCCCTACAGTCCTATTAGAGAAGCCCCTGTTGTTTTTGTTTTCCTGATAATACAAATTATTTTTCCATGGCTCGCTCCTCTCAGCTGCATCTCTTTCCCCATGGCTAGTCTCAGTGCCTTTCTTCCCTCTGTTTTTCCTTCAGGTCCCTAAAGCTTCCGCCTTTCTCCTCCAGCTGCCCGTGGTCTGTTTTTCTGTGCACCTCTCAACCTATTTCCCCCTCTCTGCCTTTTATCTTCCCAGCCCTCCTCTTTGGTTGTTCTCTTGGCCTTTCTCAGTTGCTACCGCAGTAATTCATCATGAACGTCCAGTAACACTATCACCTATTGACTGGATTTCTTTAAGCTTGCATGAAAGCAAGGGAGTTCTCAGGGAGACAGGATCATAGGAAGACGGACAGGACCCAGATGGAGCTGTACTGGAATTCCATCATCCATCAGTCATCATTCGTCTATGCACCCATCCATCTATCCATTCATCCACCCATCTATGCATCCATCCATCCATCCACACCTTCATTTAATCATTCACGGATTTATTCATTCAACAAATATTGTTGAAATGTGTTATATGCCAGGCAGTGGGCTAGGCACTTGAGAGAGAATGGTGATCCAGCTAGACATGAGTCTTAACTTCAGTAAGGACTAAGGAGAGGTGTATGGTACCAAGAGACCATCTCATCAGGAAAAGACCTACTTAGGAATGGGGAATTAGGCTGAGATCTGAAGGCTGAGAGGGAAGAACATGCAGGCAGTGGGCACAGCTTTTGAGAAAGCCTGCCACTCCTCACCCTACCAAATCCTCTCCCAATTTGCAGATCAAGGACTCTAGTTCTTCTAGCAGAAGTCACAGCCGTTGGGCCATAGGCTTCAAGTGCAACATATCCTGTGACCTGGTAACAGTGACTTAAGTATAATCAGTCTAACTAGTAAATAACGGTCACCAGTCCTTCCCTGGGAACAGACTTTATTAGGGGGTAGAAGGGGCATTTGACACCTGAAGGTAGGAGACTGTGGGCAAGAGTCATCTCTAGTCTGTGGATGTGTCCCTGGGATGATGTGCTCATCTACGTGGTGCTAGGGGTGGACTCTGAGGGTTTGAGGGAACAGCATATGCTTCCTCCCCAGCCTGCCCTTCCAGGTGTCAGTTGGCTGGCCCAGCAAGCAGCTCCTTCCTTCTTTGGGGCCTCAGTCCTTCCATAAACTTTGGGGCCTCTAGTCCTTCTAGAAGCCCAGCACCTCCCTCCTCCCTCTCACCGGGACTGGTCACAAATTCAAAGCGGCCCTTGAGTTTCATGGCTCGATTGCCTTGTAATTGTTATTGGAACTCGCCTTGGATGGATTTACGGTAATGAACTCACCTAATAGCTAAACCCATCATGGGCCTCTTTGCAGACAGGATCTTTCCTGAGTGAAAATATTAGAAAACCATTCTGCAAAGGAAAAGCAATACTGACTGGTGACTTCGAGTTTAGGAAAAACACCACTGTTTGGGTTTTTCTGTTGGCCTCTAACTTTAAACACTTCATTGGCCAGTTGCTAACCAACACGGGTTTTGGCCAAGATCCTGTTTATGTTGGCACCAAATGTATGTATCACAAGCAGTTTGTGTGTTTCTGGGCATGTGTGTACGTGTGTATGAGTCTGTATATGTTACAAACTCCAAAACCTTTGAGCACAAGGTTTTGGGCTCTTTTTACAGATTGTTTTGGCCAAGAAAACAGGCAACTAGCAGGCAGGGCATCCATATGCATTAATGACTTGCTTTCAGGTCACCCTTCCCCATCACAGCCACCCTCTGGCTTGGCCCGACCTGGCATTGAGATCTCTGCCTCCCTGGTCTCCTGTCCTACTGAGTTATGAATGAGTGAGGTGGCCTCTGCCCAGTGAAAGGGGCTCTGGGGACAGTGGGTGCTTTCTGTGTCACCTCAGTCTGCAGCACCAGAAGGCGAATCGTTAGGAATGCCTAGGACAAGGAATTTTCTCCTGGCTGGAGCCAGAAAGGCTCCATGTTTTTGTGGCTTGGCATTAAGCAAACAGCTGCTTTTTTGTTCTCTCCTCAAATTATTTGTCCAAACAAAAGGCAACTGTCATGGGGAGAAAAGTACAACTTTTCCAGCATTTGCCCCTTTCTGTGCCTCTTCTCACAGCATGATTTCTGACTCTGTGCATTTCCACAGCTCAGTGTCAGATTTCCAGCTGACAGCAAGGCAGGGTTTGCTGCTCTGGAATGTAAAAGCCACCCTCTGCCTCTCTTAAGCCTCCTGACCCAATGCAACATCAGAGCTAAAGGCAAATTTCACAGGATGGCACATTCCCTGTCCAAAATCCCAAAGGGTTTCCTAAGTCCATAAATTATGAATTGAGAAACATTCCCTCGGAGACTGAAAGTTTGGGAAAAGAGTGAATCCTAAAGGAAAGAAGGTTTTTCCCTCAAACTCCCATTTCTTTAGAAAGTTTAGTAGTTAGAGCTTCTGCCTAACAAAGGATTATTATTTAATTGTGAGTCATCCTTTAGAAAGGACTTGCCTTATCAATTTGTGTTTCATTAAAATATGGTAAGATATGCTAAACAATACAACTAAATAATATAGAATTTAATCTTCCTCTGAGGTTTGTTGGGATTAGGCCATGTCCTTATCTACCCAGCACACTCACGATTCTCCTTCAAGACTTGGGGCAAATGTCACCTTTCTGGTGGGGACTTCCCTTGTCACCTGACCCAGAACTGCCCTCACCTGCCCTGCAGAACTGGGGCAGCCTCATCTGAGCTCTCATAACTCTCCCAGCACTGGCACGTGGCAATGTTTACACTTTTTGTTCTGAAATTATTTCAGACTTACAGAAAAATTGCAAAAAGAGGATAAAGATTTCCTGTATTCCAATGTTTCTCAACCCTTTTCTCATTATTGGCCCCCATCTCCCCAGCCCTTTCTAGATTTTTTTTCCTGATTGGCTTCTGCTGTGAAACTTTAATACCACAGATTTACTGTAAATATACTTGTGAACTCTGTATATATGAGCTTTACATGGAAAAAGAATGAGTTTCTTTGCCCCCAAGAACAATTTCCATTTCACTGAGTACAATACTGCCTCATGGAGAATGCATGCTATATATTTAATTTAATTTCATCAAAGTTCAAAGCTTCTACTCTTCAAGAAACTCTATTAAGAAAATGAGAAGGTAAGTCACAGATTAGGAGAAAGTATTCACAATACATATATCTGACAACTGACTTGTTTACAGAACACATAGAGAACTTCTACAACTCGACAATAAGAAAATCAATTCAAAAGGGGCAAAATTTGAACAGGCACTTCACAAAAGATATAAAAATAGCTAATAAGCCCATCAAAAGATGCTTGACATCATTAGACACCGGGGAATGAAAATTCAAACCATAATGAAATACTGCTATACACCTATTAGAATACCTAAAATTTAAAACATTGACAATACCAAATATTGGTGAGGATGTACAGCAACTGGCACTCTCCTATATTTCTGATGAGACTGTAAGATGGTACAATCACTTTGAAAAACAGTTTGTTGGTAAAGTTAAATATGCACTAACCATATGCCCCCAAAATTCCACTCCTTAGGTATCTACCCAAGAGAAACAAGTATGTCCGCATGGACACTCTGTAAGAATATTTATAGCAGCTTTATTCATAAGAATCAAAACCTGGAAATAACTCAAATGTTTATTAATGGATAAAGAAATTGTATGCGCATACAAATGTGTAACTTCTCATTAATAAAAAGAAACAAACTACTGATACTACTGATATGTGTGACAGAATGGAACAATCTCAAAAATATTACACTGAATGAAAAAAATTCTGATACAAAAGAGTTCATGCTGCCCGATTCCATTTATGTAAGACTCCGGAAAAGATAAATCAAATCTATAACGACAGGATTAGCGGTTGCCAGGAGTTGGGATGGGGATTGGTGTGAAGGGGCATAAGGAAGCATTCTGGTGATTCTATCAGGGCTTGAACTCTCCATTGTGAATCTTCTTTCAGGGATTGACATGGGTTTCAATGAGCATCCTGAACAGCCACCAACACTTCAAGCTCCATTAGATTCATTAGTCAGAAGACCTATTGGCAGAATAGCTTGTGTTGTGGCCTGAATCAGCTTCTCCTGCTTTGGACTCCACTCAAAGGAAGAGCAACCTTATGCATTCCTCAGCAACAGGGTCAGAGGAGGACATCCATATGTGGTATGTATTGGCCCCCAAAGAGAGCCATTAAAGGTATTGCTCGTTCTTAGTGGTGATATATGCATGATGCAGCAATTTTTCTTTCACCTTGGAGGAAATGTTGTAATATTATGGAGACATGAGCTTCTAGAAATATCTCTGAGATCCCTGAATTTCCAATGGTATCTCCCAGACTATGACACACATGTGTTTTACTGGGATATATTCTTCTGCCTGCTTACCTGGTTGATTAACCTGATATCATCTAGACTTTGATCCAACATAATGTTCTGTAGGGTAACAAGAGGATCAAAAATCACCCTGATCTAAATTATGGCACAAAGCAAAAGAATGAACATAGTCCCTAGGCCAGGGTGGTGAATATGTACTGTTATTCCTGTCAGGTAAAAGCAAACTTCTTCTAATAGAGAAAATGCATTCACTGGATCAATAGCCATATAGCAGACCCATAGGGTAAAGGAACAACATCTAGAACAGCAGCTTCAATTGTAGCTATAACCTAGTAACACTTAAAATAATACACTATCATTTTCCAAGGCCTGTTTGTCTTTTTCAGAGGCCAAATAGGCAAGTTGAATAGAGATGTGATAGAGATCATTACCTTTATAGCTTTAGAGTTTTTGTTGGTTTACAAACCTGTGCTAGTCCCCCAGGCATGTGATATTACGCTTAGTTCATTATCTTGGTAGAGGGGGGAATGCTGTAGGTGCTTCTGCTTTGGCTATCCTATTATAAAACCTCTCACTCTGTCAGTCAAGGAGCCAATGTGGTGATTCCGCCAGTTGCTGAGCATATATCTACTCAAACTACATTTTCAGGAACTATGGAAATTACAAAAGAGTATGTTTGTGGGTGTGGTGGGCTCACTAAGAGATGGAAGTAGCCCCAAATTCCATTTATCAATGGAATCTGATAAACATCTGTTTTTATCTATGGGTGATGGTGGTTTCCTGGAACCCTACTGATGAGTATTAGTTCTGAATCAATGTCCAGTAATTCCTGAAAGGTCCAGATGTTTCTCTTTCTCTAGTGTGAAATTATCCATAACTTGCTTTCTAGTCTGCCACAGTGCTTACCACTGTTATTTGTTTCTTAGATCTGTTATGCTCCATTTGGCTATCCCCTGGAGGCCTTCGAGTTCATGATCCTCTGCTCTAGTCCTGTGCTCAGTCCTTGTTAGGACCAAGGTAGTTTGTAGTTTGAGTAGATATACTCAGCAACTGGTAGAATCACCACATTGACTTCTTGACTTATAGAGTGAGGGTTTTTATAATAGCGTAGGCAAAGCAGAAGGAAAATAGGACTGACAGACAGGAAGAGAATACATGCCTTTTAAAGAAGATTTCACCTCCATCCCCCAAACCAGCCAAATCTACCACAAGTGATTCTACAAGCTTCCCTGCCAATAGGAAGAACAAGCCATTCAACAAGAAGAGAGAGCAAGACTAACTGCTCTGGGATAAAAACCTCTGGTCAGCCTTTAGCCAAGACCAGGGCAACTTCTCTCCCAGGGAATGTTCCACAGTCATGAATGTCTCCCCCTAACTACTTTATGACCTGGTAGCCCAGAGCCATAAGAGTTACTGTGGCTTCCTGCTTGCTCTTTCTTTTGGACTGCTCACTCTGGGGGAAGCCAGGTACCATGTCTGAGGATATGCAAGTAGCTCATGCAGAAGCTCATATGAAGTGGTACTGAGGCCTCCTACCAACAGCCAGCAACATGTGAGTGAACTACCTTGAACGTTAATCCTTCAGCGCCAAATAAAGCCTTCAGATGACCTCAGCCCCAGCCAAAGTCTGAACTGCACAAATCTCGAGAACCCTGGAGCGAAGCTGTTTCAAATTCCTGACCCACACAAGCTATGTGAGGTGATACGTGTTTATTGTGGTTAAACCACCTAATTTGGGGCTAATTTCTTATGCAGCATTAGATAGCTAATATGGTAACTTGGCCACAACCTCTTTTGCTGTCCAAGCTATTACTCGTGCCAGTCATGGGAATTATGAGTTAGATGAGAGGGAACAATTTATAATAGATCAATGGGGGAAATGTGGCTTTTCCTCTTACCCTACCTCTTCATAAACTGCGGTGGCCCCATTGTGTGATCTGGATGTTGATGTTACAACAGCTGAGATTTGCAGGAAACTTTAGATTTGTAGGGAACTTTAGAACTTACAAAGGAATAGCTTACAAATATATCTCTTCACCAATAGCCCTATGGAACAGATAAGCAGCTATTATTTTCAAATTTCAAGTGACTAACATATGACAATGTCAGGATTTGCATGAAGGTCTCTCTGATTCCACAACTGAGTTACCTTAAAGCAATGCCATTCCTACTACGTGTGTTAGTTAAATTCAATTCAGCATACTTAATGGTGAGAAACGATATCTACATAGCACTTAGTACAAGGTAAAGGACTCACTAAGTGGTAGCTACTACTGTGATTTACAGACATACATTTATGATATGCCGTGGGCTGGGACTACAAAGGTGAATATGACCAGGCCCTTCCCTTAAGGAGCTTGTTGTGGGAGGATAAAGCAGAACTTGCTGAGGCCTATGCTCCCAGCATTGCCTTGAAAAGCCAGCAGCCCTGATTTTAAAAAGAAAAAAAAAAAAGATTCCTGTTTGAAGTACGTATAGGCCAGGCAGGTTAGGGCTGGGGGTGGAATGCCCAGGGCTCTTTGTGGATCGGGGTTCTGTCCCTTCTCAGGTGTAGGGGTGGAGCCCTCCCACCCCAGCTGACATGCCCCAAAAGTGGCACCCACAGAGCAGGTTGCTTGGGGAAGAGGAACACAGTGATCATTGGTAACACCCCACTCTTCAGTTTAGCCAATAATTGTTACCTTGTTTTCTTGGATCGAATGTAGCTTATTGAGGTATAAGAATCAGCTGGGACATCCTAGGGCCAAACACCCTGGAATGAGCTTCCTACCTCTGTGGGGTCACCCAGGAAATGCCCACAGTAAAATCACTTCCCAGAGTTCACAGGACAGAGGAATAGGATCGGTTAGGGGGTAGCAGAGGAGGCCTGTGGGAGAGGTGGAATGAAATGGCTCATGTGGTCCATGAAGGGAAGATGAGGACCTGGGCATCAGAGAAAGGTTTCTGTGACACCAAATGCATCCAGAGGTTCCCTGGTGCCGCCAAAGGCTTTTCCTGAGGGAGGACAAGAACTGTTCCAAGTGGCTTCTCAGCGTCTGTACAGCACTGAGAATGGCCTGGTTTTGCTTGATTTCTCTCTTATTTTTGTTTTTCTGTTTTTCAAACATGATCACCAAATTCCCATCATTCTTTGTATGCAACACCCATTAAACCTAAGCGATTCTCCAAGACAAAGAAAACACCATGTCTGGGGACATGTGCCAATAAGAAGTACATGACCTTCTCTTGCTGGGGCACTGGTATTTTTAAAGCAACAAATGCATGATATTGAATATCCCATCAAGGCTCCCTTCTGAGCAGATCCAACAATTGTCCCGGGGAAGAAACAATCTGGGAAATGCCCCCAAACCATTACAGGGTGCCCACAAAAACAGCTCATCAAATTCCTCTCCCTAATCAGGAAGGCAGGGGGTAGGGTGTGTGTGTGTGTGTGTGTGTGTGTGTGTGTGTGTGTGTGTGTGTG
>NW_021703782.1:48129951-48417834 GCF_005190385.1 Monodon monoceros | reverse complement strand
GTGTGTGTGTGTGTGTGTGTGTGTGTGTGTGTGTGTGTGTGTGTGTGTGTGTGTGAGAGAGAGAGAGAGAGAGAGAGAGAGAGAGAGAGAGAGAGAGAGAGAGAAGGCTGCATGGTGCTTGGGACCCACTGTTGTCCCCTTATCAGCATAGCTGAGGACGTTAGACCTTTTGCTTACCCCTGTAAAAACACAAGACACAGCACAACTTCTCTCCAAGAACACTTTCCACCCAGAGGCCTCTGCCTCAAGGCAAAAACGTCAACTCTTCTGGCCTCTGCACAGGCCTTCTGGAAGCCAAGTGCCCTCTTTTGGCTAAGTAAATAACTAAGTGCCTGGGCTTAGGAGCAGGTGGAGACGAGCCTGGTCGGGCCAGAGCCCCAGCCATAGCCTTTCTGATCGTTTGTTTTTCAGCAGCAAGTGGAGGCAAAGGCAAAGGTGGAGGAAAGGGAAACGTGATCTCCAGCGAATTGCAGTATTTTGCTTTCTCTAATCCTATTCAGGTGGTGACTGTAGCAAAAAGGAAGAACAGGCCAATATGTAGGATGGATTAAAAAAACAAAACCCTGATTATTACCCCGATGAATGTGCATTGGCTGAATTGAATTCAAGTCCCAGTGATTCATTGTTAATGGGCCCCAAGTTCTGACCCGGGTTGGAGGTGGGGCTTATGTGACGGCGAGACGGCGGCTGTGGGAGACTCTGCGCCCTGGAGAGAAGCTGGCCCCGGAGCGGAGCAGGCAGCCTCTGCGCCTGGCCCAGGGCCGGCGCCTCCTCCAGGACTGCCTACTGCACACCTGCGACTCGGCTTCTCTTCTCTCAGAGCTGTGCTGCCGGCGATTTATTCCCCCCCAGAGCCTCCCCGAGGCCAGGCTTGGGGAGACAGTGTGCAGAGGGGGTGCGGGAGGACCGCGCTGCAACTCCTCCCTCCCCCAGCGAGGGCTCCCCAATGAGGAGAGTGGAAAACACTGTCTTGCACGAAAAATACGCTTTCTCCTTTGCCCTTTTGGAAGAGCTCAGAGCACTTAGCAGACAGGATGCTCTTCACCCTCAACCACTCCCTGAGGCTAAATCAGGTTTTGATTCCCCCCCACACACACCGCCTTTTCTTTTTTTCTTTTTTTTTTTGAATAGATGACGAAATGACAGCCCAGAGCAATTGTTTTCTGGGAGTGAGCTTGTTGGGGTAACAAAAAGCAGGCAGGGAAGAGCTGATTTGGTAAGAGTCCTTTATGGAGGCAGAAAATCTCTCGGCTAACCCCATGCTCAATCAGCATAGACATACGGAAGGGAGCACAGTCATTTAAAAAGTCCTGGTAGAGGGCTTCCCTGGTGGCGCAGTGGTTGAGAGTCCGCCTGCCAATGCAGGGGACACGGGTTCGTGCCCGGGTCCAGGAAGATCCCACATGCCGTGGAGCGGCTGGGCCCGTGAGCCATGACCGCTGAGCCTGTGCGTCCGGAGCAACGGGAGAGGCCATAACAGTGAGAGGCCCGCGTACCGCAAAAAAAAAAAAGTCCCGGTCTATATAATAACTTGCCCCAGACGCTGGTCAACGAACAGGCTTTTTTTTTGTCTGTTTTAACTAGCAGGAGGGTTCTCCTCTAAGAGGATACTTCTAGGTCATGTAGAAATAGAATTGAAACTACACCTAAGTAATTGCAAAGGCCACAAGGAAGACTGTTTATTCAAACTTCAGTCTTGTTGAGCTCAGGAAATGAAGGCAAAAATTCCCTGTCTGCAGTTGTTTCTGCCAAATGGATGGAACGAGAAGGGAGATCCAGGAGTTTCTGTGTGGTAGACTCACAGTTAGGTGGTGGTGACTAGTCTCTAATCATCTCTGGCCTTTATTATTGTGCATGATTCTTGCTAACCATTCTAGCTGCCCCCAGTCTTTCCTTCACCATACTACAGCAAAAATGACCTTTTACAAAAGCAAACTTTGGTCATGCCATTCCTGTACTTAAAACATTCAGTGGCTTCCCATGGTCTTCAAAATAAAATTCAAACTCCTTAGCACAGCATGAAAGACCCCTACCTATCCCACCAGATGACTAAAACTGCCTTCTACTTTGTACGCTGTGAGTTCATTAATTCACTCATTTAAGACATCAGACTGTCATTGATTTTCCAGCAGGTTCCCCAAATACTAGAAATATACCACATCCGGTAGTGCCTAGAACATGATGTGACCAACACGCATGGAATCCACCTCTAGCCCCAGAACTTACTTCTCTCTCTGCCCATAACTCCCTCCTCTTCCACCAGGTAGCTTTACTGCTCTGTGAATTTTCTCCTCCTTCATCTCTCCCAAATGCCTCTCTTAAATTTTTCTGATAGCACATGGTCCTGTAATTCAGTTATTCATCTGTTTTCCCCCTTTGTGAATGAGATTTTTTTTTTTTGCGGTACGTGGGCCTCTCCCTGTTGTGGCCCCTCCCATTGCGGAGCACAGGCTCTGGACGCGCAGGCTCAGTGGCTATGGCTCACGGGCCCAGCCGCTCCGCGGCACGTGGGATCTTCCCGGACCAGGGCACGAACCCCTGTCCCCTGCACCGGCAGGCGGACTCTCAACCACTGCGCCACCAGGGAAGCCCTGTGAATGAGATTTTTCAGGACAGAAACTTCATCTTGTTCATAGCACCTCACGCAGGGCCCGGCTCATGGTAGGTGACTCTAGTGACCATGGTTCCACAGCCACACTGGTTTTGGCCAGTGCAGGGGAGCATGGAGGCTCTGGAAGAGAAACCTCTAAACACACTGTCCCTTGTTTTCTCCTTGGTGTCATATCTGGAAGTGATGCCTGGAGTTGCTGCAGCCATCCTATTGTCCACGTGGCACTAGCTTTAGGCAGAAGCCAGTAATGAGGACACCTGGGTAGAGAGTTGAGAGTAACCTCAGCCTGGGATCTTCCTACATCTGGACTTGAAGTTATGTGAATAGCGAATTTCTCACGGTTTAAGCCATCTGATTCAAGGTCTTTCCTTCCCTTCTCCTTTTTCTTTTCTCTGCTTCTTCTTGTCTTCCTCTTTCTTGTTCTTTTCCTTGTATTTTTTACTTTTTGCTGCCAAAATCTTTCTAACTGATTTGTAACTCAGTACCAGTCTTTGATTGGACTGACAGTATAGGGCCCAGAAACTGAGTCCAATTGGTGGCATCTGGAACTAATTGTATTATATTTATATGTCTTGTCTTGCCTATTAAACTATAGGTTCTTCTGGGGGAGGAAGTCATTTTGTCCCAAATTGTCCTATTATTCTCATCTCCAAAGGGTCTACCTAATGCCTGTTACATAATAAGGAGTTCCCAAAATGTTGAATTGAAGTGAATTGAATTGAATTGACATCTTCAACTACTTTTTTAACCCTCAATTTATCACTTGTCTTTGTACCACATAATTTAGTATTTTATGCTATACTGTGGTTCTTATATTGATTCCCATTAAAAGTCTTACACTCCCCAAGGAGGTGTTAAGGTTCTGAAGAACAGCATCTGAGTCTTATATTTCTTTGGTATCCCATGTGATTCCCAGCATTTGTAGGGCTCATAGAGGGCTCATAATAACTTCCTGATGAACTAATCCTCTGAAACCTTGCATAACATTACATCCTACCAAACTTCATCATTATGCACTCTTCCATGTTTGTCTCAGTTCCTTGATGGCAGAATTTCTCACCTTCTTCTTCTTTGCCCTGCATCCTACAGATATAGAGTACCTTCTCTTCTCTCCTATAGGCATAGAGTTGGCATCAAGAAAGCCTTTATGACTAATGGATGAGAATATTAAAGTATTGTCTCCCCACAGATCACAATTCCACAAGATGATTTTGGTGAACTTAAATCTCTCAAGGACTAGTGTGGTGGAGGTAGAGCTAACATTTAAAAGTATCTTTTGGGGGGCTTCCCTAGTGGTGCAGTGGTTAAGAATCCGCCTGCCAATGCAGGGGACACAGGTTCGAGCCCTGGTCCAGGAAGATCCCACATGCCACGGAGCAGCTAAGCCCGTGCGCCACAACTACTGAGCCTGCGCTCTAGAGCCCCCGAGCCACAACAACTAAAGCTCTTGTGCCTAGAGCCCATGCTCTGCAACAAGAGAAGTCACCGCAATGAGAAGCCTGCGCAGCGCGATAAAGAGTAGCCCCCACTCACCACAACTAGAGAAAGCCCGCGCCAGCAACCCAATACAGCCAAACGTGCAAACAAATAAGTTAATTAATTAGAAAAAATAATAAATAAAAAAATAAAAGTATCTTTTGGGAGTGGGGCACTGATTTTGGAAGTGACACCACACACTGATATCCTCGTTTAGCCATTGAGACTACTTTGCTATTATCTGTGGGTAGTTATGGAGCCTAGTTTTCTTTCTCAATATACCAGACATTTTTGTTTTTGAAGCTCTACTTCTTAGGTATGTCCTTCTGGGTCTCTAAAGAAGCCTACAGTCACAACTACTGTTTGCTGAAAGGGTACTTGGCACCCTGTTTTCTGTCCCATAGAAGGTCCTCTGGCAAGATGCTCCGGCTGCCGGTGCTTCATACCTTTTCACATGACTGAGATTCAAAAATACAACTCAGCAGTTTCAATTATTTACACAAGCTCCCAACAAACAAACAACCAGGGAGAGGTAAATATAAGGACCTATACATTCTCATTTTTCAGTGCCACTTTGAACATAGTTTCCCCTATCTTGGTGTTAGATTTTGACTCTGGTTATAATTCGGTATTTCCCAGAGAAATCATTTTAAAACCTTAAACCCAAGAGAAAGCAGGGATTGAGTAAGAATCAATCAAATTTGTCCTCATTTTTTTCCCTCCTTATTTTATATATCTGAGTGTTCTAGCTCTTCTCTCCAAATCTGATGAAAAGGTTTTCCCTTTGAAGGATGGTTATGCATTCTTTGTCTTATTTAGTTTCCACCCAGGTATGTAAAGGTGGTGGTGAATTATGTGTGTGTTTAGGTGTCAGGAGCATCCATAATATAATCGAGGGAATGCCAGAGAGCAGGGCTTTTAAATTTAATCTCCTGTGTCAAGTGTTGTACAACCAATGAAAATATCCCAACTTAAGGAAATGACATGTGAGACAGTGTGCTACATGCCATAGGGAATAAAAGATATGTAAGACATATTCAGACCCTCCAGGTATACTATGGGCTATAAGTAATTCAAAAAAGGAAAAAAAACAGAAACAAAAACCTTTTTTTCCAAAATGGAAAAAAATTTATTACAAAAGTAATTCACTGCCATAAAAATTAATTTAACCTAGAAATGTATTTAGTGGAGAGAGTGAAATTTCTAATTCTCCATCTCTCATCCCAGAGATAGACACTATTAAGAATTTTGTTGAGTCTTTCAGAATTTATATATATATAGAAACACGTATTTTTATGTAGGAGGATCATATTATACATTATTGCTCTTTAACCTCTATCAGTACCTAGAGTTATACCTTATTTTTGTCTTACTTTTCACTGGCTGTGTACTATTCCATTGTATGTGTGTATCACACTGTCTCCTATTGACACCAGGACTCAGTTCTCTGAGCTACTTTCTATTGAAGTAGAGTTGATTTACAATATTATATTAGTTTTAGGTGTATAACATAGTGATTCAATATATTTATAGATTATACTAGATTTAAAGTTATTATAAAATAATGGCTGTATTCTCCTGTGCTGTACAATGTATCCTTGTTGCTTTCTCTGAGATTTTTTTTACTCCACTGGAAACAATGTTGTAGTGAACATCCTTGTTCATGTATTTTTCTGCAATTGTTAAACCAACTTCTTGGGAAGATCAGGGAAGATTTCAGAGAAATGGTGGAATTTTAATCGATCCTGGAGGGTGGAATGGCATGAACAAGGATGGAAACTACAAGGTGTACTCGGGGGTCTGTGAATAGACATCTTTGGGTGAAGTGTAACTTTTGTGGTCTCCACCTTGAGCAGTTGGCTCACAATAAAAAGTTAAGATGAAGGGTGAGTTTGCAAGAGAACATTAAGTTCTGGCGGTTTAGACATTTGGGGTTTGCAGTGATGCCATGACACCTCAGAAGAAATATCCCACATCTTTCTGGGAATGGAGGGTGTTGGGTGGATAGGAACTACCAGAGAGGAGAAGGCATCAGAGTTTCCAGGAAGCACAGGGAAAGCTGTGATGCACCAAAGAGCCATCATGAAGAATGATTCAGCAGGGCTGAGTAACTGACTGGATGTGAAGGAAGTCAGGAGGCACTGTTTTCTTATCTAAAAATGGAGACAACAATTCCCATCCCTCAGGGTTAGTATGAGCACTAAGCGAAATAATGGGCAAACTTTTCATAAGTAACAGTTACTCCTGTAATATCATTTCATAGGGTTATGAACTTTCTCTGTAGTCCCCCAAACAATGGCCATCCCAACAGGGCTCTAGCAGTTGTTCGTTTATGGAATGAAGAGGGTGGATTACAATGACCTTTTCAGAGAGAAACCGTGAAGTCACCGAAGGGGGTTAGCTCTGTTTTCTCAGTGATTCAGTGGAAACTTAAGAGTTACCTCCAAAGATGTGAATCCTGTCTAAATACTTCGGGGCACTTTCACATCTGTGGTTACTGAGTTAAATTTTGCCTTTTATCTATTTCAACGCCCTGCCTCCCCACCCCCCACCAAATTACAGAGGCTTGTTTTTGCTTTTAGAGCAGAAAGGAAGGATGGGAAGACACACTCCAAATATTTAGTTAGTTTCAAAAGTATGTGTTATTCAAAGCACCTTCAAGTACTAGGTTTCTTGAAATAAGAAACTCTATCATCTCGCTCTGCTGTGTTCCCTTTGGCAGGAACAATAACCATCTACTTCAAGTGCAAAACACTCAGCTCTTTACGGGGAAAGAATAACTAAGAGTTGGGAGAGAGGGAAATTCCAGGCTCAGCTCTCCCCACCTAAGTGGGAAGACTTCTCTGAGCCTCATAATCCTGATCAGTAAAATGAGAGGGCTGAGCAGGAAGCCTTTATGTTCCTTATTGGTAAGATATCACAACCTCTTGTTCACAGATCCCTTGTGAGGTTGATGGGACAGCAGCACGAGGCTTGTTGTGCAGATTTGGAAATGGAAACCCAAGAGGTGAGTGACTTGGCTAAACGGAACGTGGTTTCCCCCCTCAGAGATGAGACCAGGGACAGTGTCTTCCAGCTGATTTCTAGCATGGAACACTGCCTTCTGAAAGACGCTGCATCCGGTTGGGGTGGAGACTTCCATAAGGTCAGGTGTCTGCTTCCTTCATGTGGAAACTGCCTCTCACTCCTTGACAGCTCCCATTATTTCTTCCCTTGCCACTCCCACTTGACCCTCTTGTTGTAGCCACACTAAACTACTCTGAGTTCTTCATATGGCCCCACTCCCTCTCACCTCCTGCTCTTTGCATAAACTCGGTGTATTTTTTTTGGCTTGGAAAACTCTCTTCCCCATTAACCCTTTTCCCTAGTTAACTCCCCCTCCTCCCTCAGGCTTTCCTTCAGTCCTTGCCTCTTTCAGATAGCTTTCCCCAACCCTCCTCCAAGCTGTGTCAGAGACACGTTCTCTGAACTTTCCTAATTGTTGTGATAGTATTGACTACCCTACATGGTAAGTGCCTGTTAACTCATGAGACACATGAAAAAATGTACTTGATGTTTGTCCCCAAACTGAATGGCTTAAACCAGATAAAAGCTTTTCTTTCATGTAACAAAAAGTATAGAGATATGCTCTCCAGAGTCAATGTGGTAGCTTTACGGTCAACAGGGACCCAGATCCTTAAAGCTTTGAGTTCTAGTATCCTGAATGTTGCCTCCTGATTCCAAGATGGCTGTTGGAATACAAGCCACCACATCTATGAAAGGGGCAGGAACCAAAGGAAATGTCTACCAGATGAGTCAGACCCCTTTATGAAACTTTCCTATAAGCTCTACCAAAAGACATCTACTTGCCTATCCTTAGCTGGTAAATGTAGTTTCTTAGCATCCTGAAAAACACTGGATGCCCTTGGTAAGGTAGGAGGAGAGAGGAACTGTTTGGTAGGCAGTTGGCATCTCTGTCATCTAAACTACTCAAGATGTGGTAGGCAGGCCATGTCCATCTGTGAGCAGATAGGTATGGAAATGTAAGAGCTTACAGACTTTTATAGCAACTTGACATTGACATGATGTGGTATCTATCCACAATGGATCATCAGTAAAACAGTAGCATTTGGTCTTTCCCACAGAGTTTGAGAAGCCCTGCCTGCCACAAGTCCTCTGTGTTCCCCATGAGACTGCAAGCATCATGAGAGCAGGTAAGCTTTGCTCTCTGTTGTATTCATGGGTCCTGCTACAATGCCTAATGAAGACGTGCTTCGTGAACTTTTGAGTCAGGATGAGGCTGGAAACTCAGCCTCTGTGCACCGGTGCTAAATCGAATCTTGGAAGCAGAGTTTCGGATGAAGTAGAAAAGAATAGGTCTATTGCTTTGCCAGGCAAAGGGGGACACAGCAGTCTCCTGCCGCAGAAACTCTGTGTCCCAACCGGGGAGGATATGATAAGGAGTTTTATAGCAGCGATTCAAGGGTGGGGTTGCTGATAAGATTAGGGCCTGCACTGCTCTAATCTGGTCTCAGGTAATCTTTTTGATGAGTTTCTCTGGTTCCTTTAATCTGGCCTCAGGTGATCTTCTCTGGTATGAAGAATGCTGACGTCTTCCATTTGTTGGGTTTTAATTCTATAAAGAATTTAAGGACACTGTTACGGCATCCCTTGAGGCGGAACCAGGACCTGCCCCAAGGCTGCACTATTGTTTCTTGGCTGCTCCTCCCTTGTCTCTGCATCCCCTCCCTTCCCTGATTAGCAACTGTTCGAATCTGCCCTTTGAAACTCAGGGAAGGTCATGGAGGCTGGAATCTGTTCCCTACAAGAAACAGGGGACGCAGAAAGGCTTCCGTGCACAGGAGCCCCACAGGGTCCTGCTGGGTTTCAAGGATGAGCACTGAACGCATTTGTCATCATCTGGTTCTTACTCAGCTCACCTGCTCAGGTGTGTCTGAATTTTTCTCCTCGCCTGTGTCCCTTCATGATCTCCTTTTCTTGCTTCTCTCTTGCCCTGCTGTCAGCATCTCCAAGATCCGTCTTTCTCTCTCCCAACCCGTAAATATGGCAACTTGTGAAGCTTCAGCCCTGAGCCCTGTGCTTCTCTCTCTCCACACCCTGTCCCTCTGGGCTTCCCTACTTCGCAGCTTTCATGCTCCTGCGGAAGAAAGATTCCCAGGTCCTGGCCCCAGGCTGAACTCTCTCTTGGCCCCTGGTATCTTCCAGGTGCTAGCTGGAGTGGGTCCAAAACTGAAGTCTCTCTTCTCCTAAGTCGGGCTGACTTCCAGACTCTTTCCCCAGAAACCAGTGGGATTCAACATAGACCGAAGAGAGGCCAAGCCTTGAGCATGGATAAATCTGAACAGTTGGGGGAAATAGGATGTGCTTCTGTATGGCATTCCTGTGAGGAAAGAGGTTCCCCACCCACAGACCGGGCCAAGAGGGCCCCATCCTGTAGCGCTCCGGGGTGGTGGAGGCAGGCCCTGTCTGTGAAACTAGAATGTTTTTTGCACTGGGGAGGGAGGTGTGATTGAAGATGCTTCCTCCCTCAAGGATGACCCTTCATCACTGTGAGCAATTGCTCTTCTCTGATTAAGTGCAAGGCCCACCCACTGTGAGCTCACTCCCCAGGTCTATTCAGGACTGCCCAGGCCTTCTCAGCTCGCTTGGCAATCAGCGATCACAATCGAATGCTCCAGAAAAGGCAGCTTTATTCACTGAAATCACAGATCAATGGGACAAGATTTGCATGTGAGCTGAGTGTATAAATCCTGGGGCGAGGAAATAATTTTTTCCCTGCTATCTCCTGATTTTCCCTCCCTTTCTGTTTCCTCAGTTCATTCTCCCTTCTGCTCTTTTGTCCTTCTCTTCACTGACAATGTCCTTTCTTTAAAGACTCCTCCTTTCCCCACATCCTCAGCTCTGGGGCAGGGAATGCGCCCCTCCTCTGCACTCCCCCAGGCCCCGCGTGGTGATTATCTGTGAATTTGTCTCCCTCCAGCCGACCCAGGATCCTGTGAGCAACTTGAGGGCAGAGACGTGTTTCCCTCTGGGCCTCCAGAGTGAGCTGCGCATGGGGGTGGAGGGAGGCCACCTCATGGCCTACACTCAGCACTGTTTATTGAACCCGTGAATTGTTGACAACCTCCCCTGCTCCTCTCTTTCTGCCTTCTTTCCTCCTTTCTCTCCCAGCCTCCTCTCCTTTCATTCACCTTTCTTAAGTGGAAGACGCCTACAGGTGCCTTGGCAAAAAGAAGCTAGTGTGTATCACCACGGTTGGGACTTCCCTGTCCCAGAGGCCAAGGGGCCACCTAGGGCAATTAGGAATCTTTTCCTTGTGTGGCAGTATGACCTGCTATCATGTTCCCCAATAGTCTCCCTCACTCCCAGGGGACTTGAAAGACCTGAAAAATACTGGTGCCTTTCTCTTGATTGAAGGCTTTGAAAGCTTCTCTTGGAGGTCAAGGCACCACGTGAGTAAAATGGTGTGGAGGAAACCCCACGAACCTGGCTGCAGTGGGTCTCCCCTGGAGACAGTGCCCGGCTTCTTCGGTTTCTGTTTTCTGTCTTGACCAAGAAGTTGTAATGCGTGCACTGTTTCAAAACAGATACAGCTTTTGGTTTTATTTTTGGCAGCTCTATCATGTTTCCCACTGTTATACCTTTCTTTTATTTCCTCTGGGATATTGAAAAGTAGCATTGGCACATTTGAGGGTCCTCTTCTCAATTTGACACTTATATTCAGAAATAAGTAATCTTTTGAATAAAAAGTGGCATGGGTAACTGCCAAGACAACTTCCTACAGCCTTAGAGATGGGTCGAGATTGGAAAGGAACCTCAGGTCCCATCTTGTATGCTGTCTGGTTGAGATCAGAGGCTCCGGAACTTTGTCCTTGTGACTTACAAGAGTGGTAGCTGCTGACATTCCTCTAGCGTGTTACTTACAACCTACCTCCACGTAGAATCTTATTTGAATCTTGCGTCAATGCTCCTGAGGTCAGTTGCTGTAATCACGTACATCGTAGGTGAGTGAGTTGAGGACCAGATGTTATGTAACTTGTCCACAGGTCCATAGCCAGGAAGCACCTCCTAAAGCTCAGACCCACTTTCTGTTGCTAAATTCCTTGTTCTTCCCATTGAGCCACATGGTCCAGGTAGGAGCAGCTCTCCAGAGTGATGAGCATGGATGCTTGGCTGCCACTGACCTAGCTGACAATGCAGGAATCATCCCCTGATGAAGCCCACTTTTCCTGGGGCAGAAAGAAGGTGAAGGACATACAAATAGCTAAACCTCCCTGCGCCAGCTTCCAAAAAATGCTGCCAGGGCCCATGGATAGGACCACTTTAAAATCATCCCAGTCTCTCCTCTTCCTGTGCTTGCGTTCTCTTCTGTGGAGCCTCTCAGCACCACCCTCCTTCCCCCTCAGGCCATCCCAAAGCCCCTTAATACCCATTGTTGTGGTCAGAAATATTGTGCAGTTACTCTCCTGTCCCAAGCTTTGCTGAAAAAGAATCTGGTTAATTAACATTGATTACAGTCCACCAACTGCAAGTAAAAATCGATTGCTAGGGTCCCTAATTTGAATGTGCTTCTCTCTCCTTATCTCTGGTGAGAACGAAAGAGGCAGAGGGTAGAAAAGAGAAGAGGTGAGAGGACAGAGGGTATTTCTTAAGCAGTCCAATTTCCAGGGTCCCTGGTGAGGGACATTAGTGATGCTGCTGGTCTTTAGACCTCACCCACTCTCCTTCAGCATAACCATTTCTCAGCGTGACGTCTAATTGCCACAGATAGTCACTGTGCCCATTTGGACCTTGTTCATAGCTCCCTACTTTATTGAGAGAGGAGCTATGGTATTGATTCTGGATGGTCGGGGGAGAACGCCAGAGAATATTAGTAAGGAGCACATAAACTTTTATGACACGATGTCAAACTGGATTGTGAAGACGTAAATGAAAAGGACAGCGTGGTCTGTAATTACCACAAGCGCACATCTTCCATCTGCTGGAGAAGGCGGCCTTGGGCTGGTCGGGGCAAACTGCAGAGGGGGATGAATTGTCCCGTTCACGGGAACGGTGACCCGTAGTGGTTGCTCCTCATTGTTGAGAAAGGATATATGGGATGTAAAAAAAAAACACCTTGTTGCTGTTGTGTGTGGCAGTGTGGTCCTGAGGAAAGCGTGTGGATTCTAATGTCAGGTCTGTGTCACTTACTGTTAGCCATGTGACAATGGGCTAGTCACTTAACCTCTCTGAACCCCAATTCCCTCCCGGGTAAATAGAGGTAGTAATAACTACTTTGCAGGGATGGTGTAAGGATTAAATGAGATAATGCAAGCAAACTTTTCCCATGGTACCTGGAAAATAACAGGCTGCCAGCAGATAGTAGATACAATCATCGTTATTCATTTTTTTGATTCAATAAATATTTATAGAGTGTTTGTTTGCTCTGAGCAAGCACTGTGCTTGATGCCGGGGATAGAGCGGAACCCCAGGCTCATGGATCTCACAGTTCTCTGGGTGAGACAGACGTTAATTAATTATCGACCTGATATGTTAGAAGCTGGGAAGAAGGCCATGATGCTATATGAGGGGATGTCTCCTGTTCATGCCTTTTCAACAATCACATTATTTGTTTATTATCTGTCTCTCTCATTGAGAACTGGGACTTTGTTTGATTCACTGCTCATCTCTGTTGTCTACAAGAGTGAGTGATATAGTGCTCACTCAGTAAATATTTACTAAATGAATGAATAGCTATATACCCAGGATACAGAGCAAGAATTAGTACCTGGCTTTTAAGAGCTTGTAGTCGAATGAGGTACAGAAGAAATGCATACCATTTAAGACTCAGTGGAATCATTGTCAAGTTTAGCTACAAAATCAAAAAAATTGAACATGTACCTTGAAAACTCTCTTTACCTGAACATGGGCATCACATACCAGCATGGGCCCGATGGCACACAGTCGGCACTTAGTGGCGAGTAAGGAAAGGTGATGGAAAGACGAGGTAACCCATCGTCCCTCCTGAGTGTAGCGGCTGGGCTCACACACTGTGAGTGGTTAGTTAGTGTAGGCTGACTTATCTAGCAAACAGTACCCAATCTCAGCAGTGAGGTCAGCAGAGAGACTCTGCTCCACCAAATATTCCAGACACAGGCTCTGCTTGTCAGGTCTTGGGTGCTTCACTGGAGCCTCCTCATCCAGCTGGCAGAATATCAGGAGGCATGCCCACTTCTCACTGCATCGGCTTGGAGGCTGCCACGGAGCTGTGGCTCATGTTGCATTGTCCAGAAGAGTCACATGGCCTCAGCTCCATGCAGGGGAATTGGGGAGTGCAGACAAGTGGTGTGTCCAGAGCAGGAGCTGGTGGGCACCCTATGTCTCTACCACAGTGAGTTCAGCAAACACTTATGGAGATCCCACTGTGGGCGGAGCACCGGGGTCCAACATGGCCAGACCTCAGAGGCCTCCAAGAGGACGCCATCTAGTGGGCAAAGCATGGAAATAAATCATGAAAGGCAGATCTTAACAAGTGCTGTTGTAGAGAGACAGCAAGTACAACAGGAGTATAGAGAAGGGAAGGATTTATTCCACACAGATTATGGGACAGTTTCAATGGGCACAGTCAGACTAGAAAAGAGGGTAAGACTTTAACCCCTGGGGTAGTGGAGATGGCTAACTCTACATCGAAGACTGGCGTTCCCCTCCCATGGTACAGACTCGTGGCAGGTGAGCAGCTGTCCAGCTGGGGTCTCCATTTCACAGCTCTCCTGGTGAGGGTGGAGACTAGCTCTCAACAGTGAAATGTCAACCAAAAGGATAACACTTACCTCTGGGCCAAGTCAGCAAAGAAAGGAGTGTTCTTTCTCCATCCTCTCATTCTCCATCCACTGGCCAAACACTGTTGCTCAGGGCATGCCTCCTGATATTCTGCCAGCTGGATGAGTTACCTCATTTGGGGATGGCAGGGCTTCCAGTAGCCTGGCCTCTAAGTGACTGTGCAAGAACCTCCTCCCAGCGCCCTGCTACCACGGAACTACCTTGAACGCTATGTGAATAAGAAGGAGACATTATTGACTTTAAAATGTTCTATATTTGGGATATAACCACTCTGGAAAACAGTGTGATAGTTTCTTTATTTTTTAAAAAATATTTATTTATTTATTTATTTGGTTGTGCTGGGTCTTAGTTGCGGCTTGCTTGCTCCTTAGTTGCAGCACATGGGCTCCTTATTGCGGCTGGTGGGCTCCTTACTTGTGGCTCAAGGACTCCTTAGTTGTGGCACGTGGGCTCCTTAGTTGCAGCAGGTGGGCTCCTTAGTTGTGGCACTCGGGCTCCTTAGTTGTGGCATGCGAACTCTTAATTGCGGCAGCATGTGGGATCTAGTTCCCTGACCAGGGATCGAACCTGGGCCCCCTGCATTGGGAGCACAGAGTCTTAACCACCGTGCCACCAGGGAAGTCCCTGTGATAGTTTCTTACAAACCTAAAAATGCACCAATCCTATGTTCTGGCTATTCCACTCCTAGGGATTTATCTAAGAGAAATGAAAACATATGTCCACAGAAGACTTGTGCTGGAGTGTAATAGCCAAACACTGCAAACAGTCCAAGTATCTGCCAGCAAGTGAATGGATAAAAACATTGTGGCATATTCATATATGGAATACTATTTGGCAATAATTAATAGGTAAAGAATGAATTATCAATACATGCAGCAAAGTGTATAAATATCAAAACCATTATGTCATGTGAGAGGAGCGGGGCACAAAAGAGTACATGCTGTGTGATTCCTCTGCATAAAGTTCAAAACAGGAAAACTAATCTATGGTGACATAAATCAGGATAGTGGTTGCCTCTGGGGGGAGAGAATTGACGAGAAGGGGACATGAGGGAACTTTCTGAGATATGGAAATATTGAGTGGTTACATGGTTGCGTACGTCTATCCAAAGTCATCAAATGGTACCCTGAAGATTTTCTCTGTATATAAATTTTACTTTAATGTTAACTAAGAAAAAAAAAAAAAAGAACATGTTCTGGCAAAATGAATGGGTAATTTTGATTAAAGCCTGGGTTCTAGATGAGGGAATAGGGGTAGAATACAGTAGCATGTAAGGCTGGTATACAGTTTGGACATTTAATGCCAAAGGAGTTGGACTTGGATTTTATTACCTAAACAACGGGGCAGCACCCAAGGCTTTTGAGTAGGGGAGAAACAATCTCACGTGCAAGTTTTTGGAACGTAAATGGTGGCAGTGTGGAGGAGGGAAGGGTAAGATGAGTAAGATGATAGCCGTGTTAGGGGCCAGGGCCCCTGTGATTACATGCAGACTGGAATTTCCCACTGCACGTAAGCAATGGCTAGCCCAGGGAGCCGGCCGGGGATCTAGTAGCTGTGTTGGCCAAAGGTCGAATTGTGCAACAAACAGTTTCTTTCATGCAGAGAATATTTTAATCCCTGTGACTCTTTAGTAAGATCAGGCCTTGTGTTTTGATTGGAAATGACTTCTATTATTAGTTACTATTACTACTCTTGGACCGTTGAATGCCAAGGCTTGCGAGGAGCTGGGCAGGACCCAGAGTCTGTGAAGTTTGCATTTTCCAGAGCTCAGCAGACGGGCCCTCAGCCTTGCAGCTAGTCATTTGATGCTCATTCACCCCTACCTCAATCTGTGTTCTTCAGTTTGCATCAGAGGCACCAAGAACCTGGAAGCGGTGATGGTAGAAACACAGGGCACAGGCTCAGAAGGTGAATGGCTACTTAGACCCATGCTGAGCAGCTCATGTGTTTCTCAAAACTCCTAGGAAAGACTATGGCAGAAATGCCCCTATGCCATCCTGAGTTAGCATCTAGGTGAACCTCACGGATCTCTTGAGGACCCAGAAAAGATGAAAGAACTACCAAGATACAGCTCAAAAAATCTCTTGTTTAATAAGCCAAACACTTCATAAGTATTTTCTGAGTGTTGACTCTACATTGGCGCTGGGACACAGAAGCAGATGAGACAGATGTGGCTCTTACCCTCTTCCGATCACCCAGCAGCATTTCCATGTCAACTATTTTCCAAGACAGTCCTGAATTTACGTATTTTGATCCTTTTCATCAGAGATGATTCATGATATGTCAAACCAAATGTGACCTTATTTTAGTACCATTGTCAGATTTTTCTCTTAAACATCTCCAGAAATCAGAACCACAAATCCTTCATCAGTCTTTGAAGCAAGGTCTCAGAAGTAACCACTGTAGTTGTAATGGACACACCAGGTGCTCAATAATTGCTTAAACTGTGTCTAACCTGAGTCGCATGGGACCCTCTGGAAGGTAAAGCCAGGCAGCTGCTTCCCAGGGTCCCTGTCATCCTGGCTGTGACGCCCTAGGAGCCCCCATCCAACGCTGACTGCGGGTGTCCAGCAATTTCGTGGTGTGAGTTCCTACTGAATTGTTGCAATGTTTGCAATCCCATGGTGACGGGGGTCTCTCAGTGGTCGTGGGGGGCCCTCACGTAGTCCGCCAGCTGTCCTGAATGCGCAATGCTCATCAGGTTAAGAGTTCTTCAGGGGGTCCTTGCCTTGCTCTGAACAGCAGAGGCTTGGACATGAGGAATCAATCTTCCTGGAAGCCACAGATGGTCAGACTTCCTTCCAGACTCCCCTGGAGGCAGGACTGATTACCAAAGAAAACTGGCTTTCTCTGGCAGGGAGACCTGTTTCCCACTCTGGGCAAATCTGTGGACCTCAGAACCTCTGCCACACATGGGCCTTTGTCATGAAGAGTCAGCAAAGCAGAAAAAAAAGCTTCGGAGGCAGACAGGCCTAGGTTTGAGTCCTGGCTCTGCCATTTACTGGTAATGAGACTTAGTCCATTATCTCCAATCCTCAGTTTTCTCATCAATAAATGGAGATAATAATAGTGACGACTTGTATTAGAATAAGTAGTACTAGGTACCATAACCAACAACCTTAAATACCAGTGTCGTACCATGAGAAAGGTTTATTTCTCGTTCATGCAGAGTCTTAACATTGATGGTTTGGATAGATGGCTCTCCTGGGTGGCTCCTCCATGAGAATGGATTCAGAGGTCAGGACTCTTTCCATTGCCTATGTCTTATATTCTAGGGACATGAAGTCCCATGTTTCCAGCACTGGAGGAAGACAGACAGAGAGAGAGAGAAAGAAAGGAAGAGAATACACACAAGAACAAAAGCTGTCAGTACCTCTGCTCACAAGATGTGCAGAAATACAAGAGACCAATGAATTGTCTCCCAAAAGTTGGTAGCTTGAAATTGGCCACAATGGGAGTATTTACATCTCAGAAATCAGTAATTGCTACAAATCAGGACTACTTCCCCCAGACAACTGGCTGTTAAACATTTCCAAGAACATCCCTGGTCCCCTTCAGCTCTGAGTTAGATGGGCATCCCTGGGGCTGAGCTCTCTCCTCAAACACTTTGTGTCAAATGATGTTTGGGAAAGAAGTGACCCTATTCAGGAGTCTGTGCAGAAGAGCAGGCCCTGAGGAGCAAAGAGGAACAAAGAGCGGCCTTTGCCAGGAATCACATTCAGTTCACAGCCTCTGGAGGCTGCGTGCTTGTCACGAAGCCACACTTTGTCCCAGTGACAAAGTCCAGAGTTGTGCCCCTGGTGCCCACAACATCTCACCTTCTCGACCTGGAAGCAACATTTGCTAAGGTCAGAGGCACTCTCCGCCTGCGCTAAGTTGCCTCACAGCATTCCCTGTCTTGACCGCTGCCCTAACTGGTCTCCACGCCAGCAGAATTGAGAGCTTTTGAGCAGTTAGCAAACTCGGCGAAAAGGCTCTCCTTTACAACGTCCCCCATATAGCAGAGCTGTCTTCTAAAAATGATTCTTAATCCTGCAGCGCATGCACCTACGCACATGCCCTGTTTCCTAATATTCACATTTCCTACTTTTGCCATTTTCTTTTCTGAGACCTCTGGGAACCATTAACAGGGTTTTCCTGCTGCCCGGGATTTGCAGGAGAATGCAGATGGGCCCAGTGCCGCCTGAGTGACATCTGGAAGGATGTGATAGAATTTGCTACTGGAACCCCTTTTCTTACCTGTGGCGAACATTTGTCATCACTCCCGAAAATAGCGCAGATAGAACAGAAGCTTCTGGGTCTCTGGGCTAGCCTTGGCCTGGTCCTGTTTGCCCTGGGGGAGTGTGCTGGGCAGAGGGGCTTGGAGTTCGTTTCACTCATGGTTCCAGTGGAGGAAAGGCAAGGTTCAGTGCATTTCTGTTTGTTTTTACAAACTCAGTGTGACCACCTTCATCCCCACCACCACCCAGTTTGCAGTCAGACCCTCCCCAGACCCTGGAACACAGCCCCACGCAGCCACAAGCTCCAAACAGCAGTGGATGAATGGCAAAGCCTGCAGTGATGTCAACGGCCTGTGCCGAGGCCAAGGAAAATATGCGGGGGCCCTGGATGGCTTCATCCCTGTGCTTGTTGTAACGCAGCTGCGAGTCGTAAGTTTTCCTTCTGAGCAAACAGAGTACAGTATATATGAATTAGATTCTGAACCTAGCATGCCCTTTCCAGAACCCTTGCAGCCCCCCTTACTCCTCACTCCCCTTGAAGAACCAAAGTTCTCCAAACAAGTGGAGCTTGAAGGGGCAAGAGATGGAAAGTAGGGTGGCTAGAACCGGTGGTAATTTGGAATTATTTTGGGGGGAAGCTTGAAGTCCGCAAGTCATGGCGGTAGGGGTCGGGGTGGGGGAGAATGAGCAGGCAGGGCCAGGGGGCAGGGGATGTAAGAGACGGAATTCCAGAATCCTGTAGCCAGTGTGATGCTGAGAGTAGAGACAGCTGTTTTGGTCAGTCAAACTCGTATACCTACTTCCTCCTGATTTATACAAGTTTTTGCAAGTTTTGGTTCATGTTTTGAAGGGGCAGAGGCTTGAGTTGCCTAAAATCATTGTTCCAATCTTCCACTTGCTGCTACCCATGAAGACACAGCCAGAGGGTCTCTGAGAACCCTGCTCATCCTTCAGGCTACTGATGGTAGAGCCATCTCCATGGTCAGTAATTCTGCTTTTGAATCTGAATCACACAGATGCAGGCCCAGGGGACCATCTTAAGTACCCAAACAATGCATTTTATGGGTCAAATGACAAGCGGAAACTGGATTATTTTTGAGTCCAGCAAAGCCTTGGAGCCTGGGAGCAGTTTAGCATAACTCCCTGGCTGCCTCTTCCGCCTCTTCTCCCAGCTGCCTTCTCCTCCCCTAAGCCTCTCTAAAGTGCTCCAGCCAAGTAGAGTTTGAAGAGAGTAGGGTTTGTGCAGCCTGACAACATGATGGGATGCAGGACCTCTCCTCCCCCACTGGCCAGGGCTGGCTGGGTGCGGCTGGCCATCGCCGACACTTGGCTCTCCTTTTACGATTGTGTTTATACAGCAAACATACTTCGGAAAAAGAAGGACTCTCCAGTGGCTGCAGGCCATACCACCTTGTGGTTGCAGAAGCAAAGCAGGGCTGGGCCTGATCTCTGGGTGCTACAGAGGCCCCCCCCAGGGGACCAGGGTGCTTTGAGACAAAGGGGCCTGTGACTCATGTCTTGGCATCCCCTCTTCTGAGTCACCTGCTGCCATGAGAAGATGATGAGGCTTCAAGTCTCCTAGGGAAGGTAGAAAGCTGAGTCACAAAGTCACAGACCCAGTAAATGTTTGTACCTGTAACATCCATTTTCTTCCTCCAAGAGGAATAACCTAATAGCTACCAGCCCCTGACAACATAATAAGTGCTCCCCAGACTTTAGCCGCAATCATCATTATCAAGGTACTGTTGGGTATCATCTCGGTGCTTTGCATGTTTTTTCCAATCCTTTCACCAGCCTAGCAGGAAAGCCACCATTATCTCCGTTTTAGAGGTTCGGCACAGAGAAGCTAAGTAACTTGCCCAAGGTAGCAGAGCTAGGCGGTGTTAGAAGCAGTCTAACTCCTAAGTCTAAGCTTGTCCTAAGAAAACCCATAGCCTCCTAATACTTCTTCTCTGTCCTCTTTTTTCTGTGTCTCGATGGGCTGCACAGGGACTGACCACAAGCAGCTCTAAATCCTCAGGGTCCACGAGGCCCTCGGCCTCTCCTTGGGGAGAAGCTGCCTCCTTGTTTCTGCTTCCCTTCAGCTTGTGCACTTGCTTTGGGAGCTCTTTAAAGAACCCCTACCAGGTTTCTGAGCAGCAGAGCTGTGAAGAGCAGTGGTCTGCTGGCCAAATGTCCTTTCCAATGCTCCTCATGGGACTGTTGAAAATACCACTCAGTCAGGGCGGGGTTGGCTTGGGCCTCAGAGTGTTGCCTCCGAGGAGAGGCCTTCCCACTGAGCTGATTGCATCTCCATGTCCTTCCCACCTACACTGGACAGCGAGACCCAGATGACTCAGGGAGACTTGGTAGGCCAAGCTCCAGTAGCTGTGGGAGCTAGTGAAAATGGCCAGGGAGGGAGGGGGCAGAGGTCACACAGTCGGGCCCTGAGGAGTGGGTCCGAGAAGTGAGGCAGCATGGAGGGCTAGGACCCACCCACATAGTCCAGCTAGGACCCCAGAAGCCACGGTCCCTACAGCCACTGGGGTTCCAGGTTAGTGGCCCTCTAAGAAGCAGAGAAAGAGAGAGCAGTCTGTGACTCCAAGATCAGTGGGAAGAAGGAGACTCCCCTTACCCTTCAATACCAACATTGTCTCTTTCATGGGACGGGCTTCAGTTTGGCCAAAGCTGTGTGTGTCTGTGTCGGTGTCTTATATGTCTGTGCGTGTGTCTGTGCGAAGGCCATTATATGCCCAGAGCTCAAACCTTCTATGCCTGGAGTATGGCTAGGAATTCTCCAAGGGAGAACCTGTGGCATTGTTTGGTGGCAGCTAGCCAGGGCACCCCGTAGATCCATAGTGGAATAAAAGCATGACTGTGTTAATGAATCAATGAATGACTCAATGAACAGATGAGGTGGGAGATCCGTGCTGGGCTGTTCTGCTCTTCCCTCTCCTTTATCTCTGTATACAAATTCCACAAGCTACACAGAAGTCCTCTCTCCTACTTCCTGAATGAGCAAAATTTGGATCAACCTATCAACAACCCTCAGATACAGCATCCAGGGTCATTACCAATGTGAACACCATCACCATGGCCTATTCCAGGCAGTCTATAGTGAGCGCTCTGCTGGAATCAGGAGACCCACTCTCTTTTTTTTTACATCTTTATTGGAGTAGAATTGCTTTACAATAGTGTGTTAGTTTCTGCTTTATAACAAAGTGAATCAGTTATACATATACATATGTTCCCATATCTCTTCCCTCTTGCGTCTCCCTCCCTCCCACCCTCCCTATCCCACCCCTCTAGGTGGTCAGAAAGCACTGAGCTGATCTCCCTGTGCTGTGCGGCTGCTTCCCACTAGCTATCTATTTTACATTTGGTAGTGTATATATGTCCATGCCATCCTCTCACTTTGTCACAGCTTACCCTTCCCCCTCCCCATATCCTCAAGTCCATTCTCTAGTAGGAGGAGACCCACTCTTGAGCTCCAGTTTGGTTTCCAGTTAACTGTGTGGCCTTAAGTAGGACTCCTACTTTCTCCAGGCATTAGCTGCTTCCTCTGTCAAAGGAGGGTGTGGCCTAGGTGGTCTACTGGAGCTCATCAAAATATGGTTCTCTGCAAGTGGCCTTTGAAGGTGCCACAGCCATCACACCCTTGGCCTTTGGTGCAGGAACCACAGTCACCGAAAGCCACAGACTCTTTTGAGGCTTCAGCTGAATTATCAAGTATCTGAAGCTTGAACCTTGTCTTCCAGCTCACGGAAAAGAGGCAATGAGGGAGCCCAGCAGAGTGGCTTCAAGCCAGCAGAGAGATCTGTCCTTGGAGCGGTAACCAGAGAGCAAGGGAAGAAGGTTGGAGATTTGAGATGGAGAGGGCCCAGGCTGGAGGGCAGTTACAGGGCAGGGCTCCTCTCAGAAAGGCAAGGAGAGCCCAAAACAGGCGGGGCCACTGAGGAAGGGCAGGCAGGGGGGGGAAATGTGGCTCTTCTGGGCTCGGGGACAGAGAACAACAGGCTTTTTAGTGCTGCAGTGTCTGCCCTCTCCTACTCTCCTCCTATAAATGCCACCCTGGGGAGGAAGGGCAGAGAAGGGTGAGCTGGGGTTCTCTGTCCTGTGTCAGTGGCTCCATACTGAGCTGATGATTCAGATGATTTAGTGATGATAAAAGAGTCAGAGAGACTCTGGAACAAAAGCACAGCTTACCAAAAAGCCTCGCCGGGAGTTTGGGTCAGTTAGGGAACAGCGTCTAAAAGTAGAAAGGCCACGAGAAACCATCTGCAGGCTGGGCTTTGGGGATGGGCAGCGAGAGGCCGGTATCCACGGGCGCAGCTGCCAAGGAGCCTGAATCACAAATCATCTCCCTGGTGAGGGCTGAGGAGCTGTGAGGAGGGCAGGAGAGGCAGGCCTAGATGGACTGGGGGCTGAAGGGCCCAGCCTTTTGCCCCCCAGAACAGCAGGTGTCCAGCCGATGCCTCTCCCAGAGTGGGTGCTACCTAAATTACATGCTTCAGGGCTGATGAGCAGATCTTCTGTTCTCCCTAATCCCCAGCCCCTTAGTAACCCTCGTACAGGCACCTGGAATTCTGTCCAGATGTGGAAAGCTTTATCGCTTAGGGAATTAGTCATAGTAAGAGAAAACTCTTATTGAGCACATACTGTGCCAGGAACTGTGCTCAGTGCTTTGTACATACTGTGTTAATCAGGGTTCTCCAGAGGAACAGAACCAATAGGAGATCTATCCAGGCATGCATCCATGCATCCGCCCATCCACTCGTCCACCCATCCATCCAAAGATAAAGGGAGAGAGAGATTTATTTTAAGGAACAGGCTCTCATGATTGCAGTGTCTGCAAGTCAGAAATCTGCAGGGCAGGTTGGCAGGCTGGAGACCCAAGGAAGGGTTGACGTCGCAGTCTCTAGCCCAGTGACACTCTGGAGGCACAATTCTTTCCTCTTCCGGGGACCTCAGTCTTTTCTTGTAAGGCCTTCAGCTGATTGGATGAGACCCAATCACATTCTGGAGGGTAATCTGCTTGACTCAAGACCTACTAATTTAAATGTTAATCACATCTAAAAAATATCTTCAGAGCAACAGGTAGATTGGTGCTTGACCAAGCCACTGGGCATTATAGCCTAGCCAAGTTGCCACATAAAATGAACCATCACCCATACTTTACTTATTTTATCCTCACAACTCTGGAAGCAGCCATTAGTGTAATCCTCATTTATAGGCCTAAATGATATTAAAGGAAGTTAAGAAGTTGCCAGAGGGCTTCCCTGGTGGCACAGTGGTTGAGAATCTGCCTGCTAATGCAGGGGACATGGGTTCGAGCCCTGGTCTGGGAAGATCCCACATGTCACGGAGCAACTAGGCCCGTGAGCCACAACTACTGAGCCTGCGCGTCTGGAGCCTGTGCTCTGCAACAAGAGAGGTCACAATAGTGAGAGGCCCGTGCACCACGATGAAGAGTGGCCCCTGCTTGCCACAACTAGAGAAAGCCCTCGCACAGAAACGAAGACCCAACACAGCCAAAATATATAATTAATTAATTTAAAAAAAAAAAAGAGAAAAAGTTGCCAGAAATAACACAACTAGCAGGTGACAGAGCCAGGCCTCTTAATCGGGATCGTTTGATTCTGGAGACCACCCTCAGCCATTGCACCGCACTGCCTCCCTGCTTTCATTCCCAGAGACCCTGTTTAAAACCACATGTGCTTGGGAAGGGTATCTTGTTAAATAATGATCAGTGACTCTCTTGCTCATTCCACGTTTCAAGTATTTGGGATTATCTATGATGAGCCAGACATGCTAGTGAGTCAGTCTGGTTGATCATCTTTTACCCACAGGGTCAGCAGCTTTCAATCTTTCCCATCAGGAGCACCGACACCTGACTGGCATTAATGGGGACGCCCAGCGCTGGGGGCAATGCCTGCACATTTGTGGTTTCTCTTCTCGTTTATATTACACTCCATAAGCACATTCATTCTCAGATTGTTGCCTCTCTGAGACCCTTCCCAGAAGTTCACTTACTTATGGATTCCCAAAAGGCTTCCGGTTAGATTGGGGGCTTCTACTTTCCTAAAGCAATCACAGTGGTTGTCTGAGTGGCTGGGTTCCCAGGGGTTGGAAACTGGGGTGCCCATCAACATCCAGAGGCCCAGGCCATCTACCTCCTGCCTTCCCTGCTGGGGGTCAAGGCCCCATTACTCTCCTGCCTGTGCTTGGAAAACCAGGCATCCTCCTTCTAACTCTTAGTCAAGGTAAGGAGAGAAAAGAAGAAATTTAAAGTCCCATGAAGAGCTTGAGAAATGATGAGTTTGAATTGGAAAGCAAAATTTCTTTTCCAGCTCCAGTCCCTCTAGAGAAGGATGCAGAACCCAAGAAAAATGAGGCAAGAAAGAACTCGTCCGCTCTGTGCTCTGTCTGCCAGCCACCCCCTTACGCGGCTCTTTCTCCCGTTGGTCTCTGGGCCTCTTCCCCCTCGGCCTCCACCTTCTGTGTTGAGCTGGACGAAGAGGGTCAGCGAAATGACCACCCTAACTCCTATCAGCCGATGTCCCCCAGCCCATACATAAGCACAGGACAAATGGCTCTGGCCTCTACAAGTCATGATCCTGACAAGTTGCTCACCCCAAGTCAAGTACGCAGCAACTGTTGAGACTCCCACACTCTCTTTGTTGTGGAGGAATTTGCCTAATAAATTTCCTTTCCATTGTGTGAGGGGGAAAGGAAAGAGAGAAGCCGGCCAGCTTGGACAGGAAGCCCCACATGCTGACGGTGCTGTGTTTACCGCTTTGTTGGGTCTCTCCTGTTCAGTACCAGCCACTGGCCCTTATTCAGCATCTACTCCCTGGTAGTGCCACGGACTGGTTGATGGAAGAGGAGAAAGGCAGACAGATGTTGCTTCTCAGGTTTCAGAGTTTTAGGAGCCACTGGCTCCCTGAGATTCTAATACCACAGGTGTGTCTCACCTTGAGCCAAGATGGTCAAGTTACGACGGGAGACAGAACCTCATTATGGGCAGAGATGTGAAATCCGAGGTGGTGGTGTGTGGGCCTCTCGAAGTTGCTACTTAGGTCTGAATAAGTCAATTGATTGGTCTCATCTTCGGCATAGAAACCTGAGTTTCCTTTCCATTTTCTTTATCAGAGAACGTATTAGATAGCATTTTATCCCAATAATGTTGTCTCCAGGAGGATCCCTCTCATCATGAGATCTGCTCTTCTGAGAGCACTAGTTGAGGGCAAGACAAACATCGAACCATTAGAGGGTTCTCCTGGTGGCCAGCTGTCTCTCTTTTTTTTTTTTTTTTAAGATTTATTTATTTTATTTTTTTGGCTGTGTTGGGTCTTCATTGCTGTGCGTGGGCTTTCTCTAGTTGTGGTGAGCGGGGGCTACTCTTCGTTGCGGTGCATGGGCTTCTCATTGCAGTGGCTTCTCGTTGCAGAGCACGGGCTATAGGCGCGCAGGCTTCAGTAGTTGTGGCACGCAGGCTCAGTAGTTGTGGCTCGCGGGCTCTAGAACACAGGTTCAGTAGTTGTGGTGCACGGGCTTAGTTGCTCCACGGCACGTGGGATCTTCCTGGACCAGGGATCGAACCTGTGTCCCCTGCACTGGCAGGTGGATTCTTAATCACTGGGCCACTAGGGAAGTCCCCAGCTGTCTCTTATTGCAGTGCGCTGGTTAGAGCACAAAAGAGTATCTTGCCCTGTGAAGACCTACCACAGAAGGTAGTCACATGTACTCTCTCCACTTGGATCAGAGGAAAATGCAAAAGAAGAAGAAAATGTCTTTCAAAACAACTATTTGCTAAAGAAAATGGTGTGAGCAGGAAGGTTGACACATGAGCCAGTGCTACCAAATTTTCCAGCCCTGCAACACATGGGTTACACTGGAGGATAGCAGGAAGCTCATACTTCCACTGATATTTGGAAAAGAAGGCTATTCTCTATCTAGTGGATATCAATTGCATATTTTTTAGGTCTCTCCCTTCTCCCCTCCCTCCCTCTCTCCCTCCCTTCCTCCCTCCCTCCCTCCCTCCCTCCCTTTCTTCCTTTCTTCCTTCCGCTTTCATTTCCTTGATGAAAATAGAACAGTATTGCAATGAAATAGAACAATGCAGAAAATAGAACAAATAGAAAATAGAACAATGCAATGAAATAAATAAGAGTAAGCAAAACCACTTAGAGTACGTCTGGAATTTATGCTTGAATCATTGTATTATAGGAGTAGGTCACTGGTCTTGGAATATGTTGATTTGGACTATCTTTGTGTGTGCTTCTGAGAAACAGAATTTTAAAGCTAAATGCTTCACATATAAACCATCTAGTCCAATTCCCTTTTCTTCTAACAAATGAGGAAACCAAGGCCAGAGAAGTTAAGATTCTTGAAAATTATCACACAGATGAGACAAGTCCTAAATTCTGAGTTTGGAGAAATCGAGCCAGTCGCAACTTCAGACTGAGGAAGAGGGCTTCTTTTTCCTCGTGGAACATGAAAACCTTTCAGGGGCCACTACCAGCTCCATGAACTCATCTCCTTTCATGGGCTGCTACCTTTTCTCTTCACCTTTCCATCTCTCTGACTCCAGTCTTGTTCTCTAAAAACAAAGGATCTGGAGGTCTTTTGTCTTTTGCAGATGTCTCCAAGGGCATGCCTACATTAGGGAAACTATCTTGTGAGGTTCTTTTTTTTTTTTTTTTTTTTGCGGTACGCGGGCACCTCACTGTTGTGGCCTCTCCCGTTGAGGAGACAGGCTCCGGACGCACAGGCTCAGCGGCCATGGCTCACGGGCCCAGCCGCTCCGCGGCATGTGGGATCTTCCCAGACTGGGGCACAAACCCACGTCCCCTGCATCGGCAGGCAGACTCTCAACCACTGCGCCACCAGGGAATCCCTCTTGTGAGGTTCTTAAGTGGCAGAAGAAAACTTGAACTTGGAGAGCCTCTGACATACTTTATCCTTCCTTTGAAAATGTCTTGATGCCAACTCAAACTGGTAAGGAGCCAGACATCAGAGAAGACTCACCCTTGGTTAATACCCCAAACCAGAGATGCTGTAAATGTGGGTGTTATTCTGTGTCATCATTTTTCAGAGCTGAGAGTTATTAGATAGAGCATTTAGGGTAGATAGGCTAAAAGGGTGACATAGATTCTACTTTTATCCCTCCCGCTTCTCCTGGGAGTCCAGAAATTTCCCCTGTGCTCTCAAATCCATATGGAATGATCTTTGGTATCCTGGTTCTATGATTTTATTGCAATGTTCCCATAGTGAGATTCTGAGAGAAAAGGGTGGTCACACAAAGGCAGGAATTCATTGAAAATCAAACAAGCAGGACTCTGGTGATCATCCTGCCTTGAAATGGAAGTCCAATTGTAATCTTAATCACAATAATGGAACTCAGTATAACCAGATTTAAGCAGCTCTTGTAACCTGCATTCTCTTTTTGGCCCTGCAGTAGCAGAAATTTTTTCCAAAACTTAAATCCGATCACGTCATTCTCTTGCTCAAAATCTTCCAGTAGCTGCCCTTCATTTTCAGAATAAAATTCAAAGTTCTCAATATGGCATAAAAGGCCCTACATGATCTGGCCCTTGCAACCTCCATGGCTTCACTTCCTACCATTCTCTGTCCTTCACTCTGTTCTAACCACATGGGCACATTTGTTTCTCTAATACACAAAACAGGGCCTGCCTCAGGACCTTTGAACTTGTTTTATCATCCTAGAATGTTTTCTGGGCAAATCGCTGTATATCTAACTCATGATTCATTCATATTTCTATTCAGAGAACCTTGACCACCACCCTGTAATACCCCATCCATCATTTTCCATTATCTCATCTTTTCTGTATAAAACTAATATTTTTGATATTTATTTCCAGCCTCCTTCATACACATATAGATATCATGAGGCTAGTAACTTTCTCTGTATTCCTAGACTTGTGCCTAGCACATAGTAGGTATTCAATAAATATTTGTAGAAGAATGGAATGAATGCCTTGTATTTAGTGTTCGCATATCTTTATATCACTCTCTATATTTTTTTTACAAGCACACACACTTACATCACACACCACACATCAAACATACACAAAGCACAAAACGCTTAGGCATGAGGTCATTTCAAATTCATTAAGCATTAATTGAACGCTGTCTTAGGGCAAAGTCCTCTACCAGGTGCAGGGATAAGAGGAACGTCCTAGAAAAAGGAACAAAAATGGTCTTCTCTCTCCAGCAAAACTGCTTTCCATTGACTCAACTAAATCTGTTTTACTTATTGCAATTATGACACAAAATTTACATGAGAAATTTGTTTACACTCAAATAATTGTTCTGAAATTTCACTTGGTTCTTAAGCTTGTCACTCCTTTATATTTTTCCTTTTTATATCATCCTGTCTTTGGGATTATAATTACTCTTTTACACTGAGTTGCAATTTTAGAATTCTTTATGAGGAATAATCCCAGTGCTGAGGTCACACATTAATTCTTCAAAATAAGATTAAGAAACTCTGCATTCTGGATGGAAGGCCCTGTCTGGTGATTAGTTTGCCTGGAAGAGCTTGTTACAAGCCAAATAGAAGGAGCTGTCATCCTGTTGATGGTTTCCAGGGACAGAGGCTCCAGGACCTGCAGTAATTTCATTTGTCATCATTGCAAAACCAGAGAGTCACGTGAACTGCCAAAGCCTGCAGCAGAGGAAGTTCACTTGCCAACTGTCCTTAGGAATTGGAACACAAGGTAGACAGGGCAACTGCTGGGAATGAATTATTTCTAGCAGTTATATTATCATTGTCATGAAAAATAGAGGCAGCAAGTTTGGATCTACTTGTAATAATTTCCCAACTCTAGGCAAAAACTTTTAGTGATGAAGATATCTCTAGAAAGCATGATATTAGCTCCTTTCCTTGTCATTGTGAAAACAGGCTCCAAGAAAGCTTTGATCAGCAGCAACTCTGGACAGGAGGAAAGAAAGAAGAGTCCACCTACCGGCGTGCTGTGTGTAAGGGGGAAATGTACCTGGTTGGAGAGTCATCAGTATCCCAAGGGTATAAAGGTACAGGTGATACTGAGTAAGGCAGCGGAGTTAGTGAACGGTAGAGAGAATCATGACCCCAGTGGCAAGCAGGGCTGCACTCTTTTTCTGGTCAATCTATCTGTTGATTCATGGAAATGTCTCAGCTGATAGTTGGGGATAAAAGGAAAGGACTCAGGTGCCCAGGAAAGGGATGAGCAAGAGCTGAAAACCCACAAAGACCTTTCATAGCCAGGGCAAGCTGAGTTACGTTGTGGGAACAAATAATCCCTAAGCTCAGTGACTTAAGACCATGAAGGGTTGTTTCTTGCTCATACTGTTAGTGTTATTTCACATCAGCAAGAGACTTAGCTGGTCATAGTCATTCAGGGGCCAGGGCTGGTGGAGCATTCACCGTCTCAAATGTTGCCAGTCCCCCTGCCGGAGAGAAAAGAGGGCTCTGGGGGGTCTTGCGCTGGTAATGAAATGCTCTATCACAGAAGTGACCCACAGACATTCTGCTTACAGCTCACTGGCCAGAACTAGTTTCACAGCACCTACACAGGGGAAAGTACAATCCTGCTGATTGGGTAGGTTGAGGGCTGAAAACTGGAAACAATTGGTGAATAACATTAATGACTCATGCAGCCTCTTCCAGGTCCTGTGGGGTGCTCAGGAAGTAATGAGCAGAGGGTTGTCTCAGTCAGGGCTGGAGATTCAGGGGAGTTTGGGAGAATGAGGGCGACAATATGGAGAATGGGGAATGGAGGGGCCAAGGCAGAAGCCCAGGATTTGAGACTGAGCCTGAAAAGTGGAGGTGGGAAGCCCGAGGTTGCAGAGAGGCGTGCTGCATCTCAGTAGCCATGCCTACCCCAGGGCTGTCCCTGGGGATTGAGTCTGGATGATGGACAACTCAGTTCCAGATCCATCTTCTCCCACTGTGGGGGATTGAGGCTACAGCATATTCTTTCCTGCAATCCTGATTGGTTGCAGGTCCAACAGGACTTGCAGGAGGAGCCCACCAGAAGATGTACCTGGGAGGAAATAGGGATGGGAAGAGCTTGGGAAGGGAGGCAGGGGCTGACATCTGGCTCTTATCTCCCTCCGGCTTAGAGAAATGCGTTTATTTTATTTTCAAGGACTGTCATTCTGAGTTCTGACACCCATGGGAATAGGTACAAGGAAGACTTTTTTGAAGGTTTTGAAATTCCCAAATGAGTTCTGAAGGGAGGGAGAAGGCTTTTGTTTGCTTAAGACTCTACAGCAATGTTTTGCAGTATGTAGTTCAAGGCCATCTGCATCTGAATCACAGGGGAGCTTATCAAACACGCGGTTCCCTGGGCTTCTCCCCAGACTCAGTGAATCACAACTTCTGGGGTTGGAGCCCAGAAAGTTGTGTTTTTGAAAAGTTCCCCGATGCGAATTAAAGTTGGAAAACCATTGCTTTAAAAAAGAAATCAAATTGCCATTGGAGTGGCACACGTTGGTCCTCCCTAGAAACGGAAAAGGAAACCTCTCTAGTCCATTGGTGGTATATTCCAGAGCAGCAGTTTAAAGATTCCAATGGATTTCACTAATTAGTCCTGTTTTCTGGTTCATAACTATATTCTGGCTTCAACCTCTAAAACGATTTCAACTTTCCCCAGCGTTTGTTGGAGTCTAAGCTCCCAGTTGCTGCGATGGGAAAGACAGGTGGCTGGGTCTATGGGGTAGGGGGGTCTGCTCTCTGCAGGAGACAATTACATGCTCTGAATAGGAAAACCATGGCTTGTCCTAGGCAACAGAGGTGCACTCTTGTCAGCATTTTGAAAAGCTGGCGCCATGCTTGCAAGGGGCTGACGGGAGCCACTGATGAGTCTGGCTGCAAAACAATTGCTTATGAGGAGGATCAGTGTCAACTTTGAAGTGAACCATGCTCGAATTAGCACCATCGTGGTAACAAGCAGAATGAGCGGGGCTGAAATGACATATTTAGTCAGGAAAGAGGCCTGTGTTTAAGGGAAGCGCTCTTTCAAAGGAAACAATGCACGAGACTTGGATGAGAAGCTTCTGGCTCCTTGTTTGTCTGGCTTTAAAAAGCCTCAGGAAAGTTCAGACTTAGTTGAGTGGCTCATTCCCTGAACTGAGTTACCTGTGTAGCTTTCATATTTCCATGGCAGATGGATCCTGCCCTTTCAGGATTGTGGTGTGTTTTCCATCATTCATGCCGTACATGTCCTTTGGAGTCCTGGAGCTTCTGTTTGCTCCGGAGTTTCCAAAGGTGGGATTCCATGCTTTCCCCACTGACTGAGGTGTCTCTACACAGCTCCATGGAGAAAATGAGCCATGGTTGCTGCACCTGAGGAACTTGGGTCCATTGTCCCCTCCTCCTTGGGGATTGTCTCCCTCAAATGTATTTGCAGAGAGTGATGGTGGGTTATTTTTGGAGGTGATGGTGGAGGGAGAGGAATAAGGGGTGGTGTCACCCTCTTCCCAACAACCTCTGCTCTCCTTCCTGCCCCCGTGGCTTTTTGCTTTGCAATGAGCCCGCACTCACAAACGCCTCTAAACTCCTGGATTCTTTCATGGGAGGTCATGCCCTTCTCTTCAGAGTCTCCTATGCAAAGCTGGTCATGGCCAAACTAGGTTCTTGGACCAGGTCTTTTCCTCACTAGCACCAGGTGGGAGGTGGGAAATGGAGCAGGAAGTAAGGTGTTCTGTCAACTACACCTTCATAAGCCTTTACTTTCTTAACTTCCCCATGTATAAAATCTGGGAATAATACCTCCCCTTAAGGATAAAATACAATCTCTAAAAAGCCTAGTCCAATATCTGGCAAAAAGTCAGCATGTGATATGTACTTCTTGCCTTTTATTGGACTATTTTGATTAATATTACAAATTATATTATTATGATAATGACTTCCTATTTGGGAGCAGCATTGATTCAGGCTCCTACATCAGTCACATTACAGATGTCACAAAAAGCAGGATTTTTTTTTTGTTTTAAGAAGATGTTGCAGGTAGGAGTTTATTAATTAATTAATTTATTTTTGCTGTGTTGCATCTTCGTTTCTGTGCGAGGGCTTTCTCTAGTTGTGGCAAGCAGGGCCCACTCTTCATCACGGTGCACGGGCCTCTCACTATGGCGGCCTCTCTTGTTGCGGAGCACAGGCTCCAGACGCGCAGGCTCAGTAGTGGCTCACGGGCCCAGTTGCTCCTCGCCATGTGGGATCCTCCCAGACCAGGGCTCGAACCCATGTCCCCTGCATTAGCAGGCAGACTCTCAACCACTGCGCCACCAGGGAAGCCCAAAAAAGCAGGCTTTTTATTCTGTCTGTGACATAGAAAACAAACAGCTCTACTTGTCTTAATTTAGGGGTGAAGTGTTTTTGCCTCTTTTTGCTTAAAAGCATTCTTTAACAGAGCCCAAAGTGTGGCTGGAATACCTTGTTCAGTTTGTAATTGAAATCAAGAGTCCATTATTAGCTTTCTGGACTTGTAGAGACTAGTTCCTTAACACTTCTTCACCGGGTTTTCTCCATCTGGAAGTTGGGGACAGTGTTCATTTTCCTGATGGTCATTTGTCAGCTGCGTCGTAAAGATGAATAAAAGAAAATCCTTCAAACACTTTCAATTCCTAAAAAAAAAAAAAGTTGCCATAGCAACCCAAAGCATTAGTCGAGGTTTCAGTTCATTGTTGGAAAATCTCTCAAAAACTAGTTTTTGTGTGTGGGAAAAAGAGACATCATGTTAAAATCACTCATTCAGGTAACACTTGGCCACTTATGTACAGATCAGGAAGCACTTCTGGAAGGTTATGGACTGCGTGTGTTAAGAGTAACTTGCAGCAGAGAAAAAGCTTAGCACAGCTCCTCGCAGCTCAGCCATCTGGCCGCCCTACTCCCCACCACCCTTCTATCGCTCACCTGGTGGAGCGCCTGCCCAGGGATGGGGGGTGGGCAGGTTTACAGCTCCAAGGCCAGGCTGGTCAGCAGCAGCAAACACAGCAATCCAGCCACGAGACAGGAGAGCCCATTAATTGGCTAATTTTGCTTATAATGTTTGGTCATCGCTTGGCAGGCCTGCTGTCTCTTGGGTGGTATTGGGCTCATTCGGAGAACCAGCCTGGCTCGGAATAGTGTCTTGAATGGCTTGATGGCATCTTCTAATGGCGCCCACCTCAGAATGCCTGTCTTTCCCTTTGCCCCACTCCCTAGTCTAGATCAGGTCTTCTGGCCCTAGAACATCTGGCAAAGCCTGGTTTGAAGGTGAATCTCAGTCAGTCTGTCAAAGTTTCTGCTCCTTCCTAACCGAAGATTCTCTCGTTTGGGGTGAAGGAGAATGGCTGCGAGCTCTAAGCTGCCTTGCGAATCCCTTCAGAATAGACCCTTTAATCCAGTATATCACTATCCCAGGGAAGTCTCAGGTTTCTAAAGTCATCCTAGATCTCCGGCAGCAAAGAAAATGAAGTCCCCAAATGTTTGCTGCCATCAGGACTTCAGGATTTTTCTCCTGAGTTTTGTGTGTGTGTCTGTGTTCCTAATGCATTTTTGGTTCATCGTGAAATTTCCTAAGAAATGGCTGAACAAGGATGAGCCCATCACTCCGTCCTTTATTTGATGTTTTACTTCAATGCCTGTTACCCCTAGACATTTTTCTGTTTCTTTAGGATTTTGTCTTTCAGATTTCTTACAGGCATTGGAAACATGTTCTTCTCAACACAACTTCATCCCCAAACTCGACCCTTAAATTCTTCCTCCTTTAGTCTTAGAGAGAGACCAAGTCCCCTATTATCAACTTCAAAGTCCTTAAGGACTCCATAGCCCTATTCTCTTTCCCCTTCTTTTTCTCCTAAGAAAAGGGCACCACCACTTTCTCTTTCTGGTCCTGTGACGGAAATGCCGTTTTATTCCTTACTGTGTGCCCAGCTTCTGCTTTTACTTATCAAAGGTTTTCTGAAACCCCACTTCCTTCCCAGTGACCATTCTGCCCATTGGAGGGATGCTGGTGATTTACCTCAACACACAGTGCACGCGCGTCTTTTCATCTTTTCATCCTTCCAGCTCCCTCAGCTTTTGCATAATGAAAATCCCTTAATTTTCCTGCTTGCCCAATGCCTGCCCCTCAGGGTGTGTGACTTCCCAGCGTCCTGGGGTTTTCACTGTGCCCGAGTCCTCACTGTCAAATGTTGTCTTTACCTAATGTCGCTCCCTGGCTCCTGTGGCTCCAGGTACTTGGGGTAATTTAATTTTCTTGCACAGAGATGAGGAGATTTGGTTTACAAATGGCAAAATGAGATGCAGATAGATTCCTCAGAACAAATGAGTGACTTGATTAGACGTGCAGTTAATCTTCCAGTGCATGAGTCATTTGGCCGCATTCCCTAGAGCTCCGGGTTTCTTTTCGATCCCACTGTGTGTGCAGAAGAGAGGAGCCATTTTTTTAAGTCTCTGTTCTGCTCCATTTCCCCTACCAGTTGGTGGACATTTTATAAATGCTATCTGATGAAAATTAAAACCTCACATTTCAAAGAGCAACAACATTGGAGCCTTTATCTAATTTTTAAACTTCTAGTAAGCTCTCAGAATGTGACTTGTTTTTCTGAGGGACATAATTTAGTTAACAGTCTGTTACGGTTCTTCTCAAGGGTAAGGTAGTTTCATTGAAACCCAATTCCTTTTGAAGTTATCCTTTTTAGTGAAATTGTAACTCTGGAGCTGGTGTGTGTGTGTGGGGGGGGTGATGTGTTTGTGCTTATAAGGTGTCTGTGTGTGTGATGTGTGTGTGTATTGCGATGTGTTTGTGCTGTGGAGGGTGTGTGTGTGATATTGTATATGTGTGATGTGTTTGTGCTGCATGTATATGTGTATGACGTGTGTATGTATGTATATATGCTGTGTTTGTGCTATGTATGTAAATGTGATACGTGTGTACATGTGATGTGCTTGTGCTGTGTGTGTTTGTGTGTACGTGTGATATGTTTGTGCTGTATGCATGTGTGTGTTGCGGGGTTCTGGTGAGAAGAGCACAGCTCCAAGCATCTTGGAGGGAATGTTTGTAACTGAATTTGAAGTTAAGAGCTCTTCCTGGAGCTCAAGTTTCACTGAAAACCCAAAGCATGGGCCAAATTCAGCAAAAGCCTGATTTGCGGTTGTGACCCTTGAGGACTGGGCAAATTTGATAGTTCATCAGGATTGGTTTCTGGGGGACCCCGGGTCAGTTTGTGGGAGAGAGTCTGTGTCCAATTATGACTTGATGGGCGAGGAGGGTTTACTTGTGATCTGAAGAGCAATTTAGGGCTCCTCTCAAGGGAAGCCACACAGGCCTGCACACACACAGACAGACAAACACTGTACCTGGGTTTTATAAGATTTGCGTGTGAGGGGCTGTTCCAACTACATTTCACTTAGATATTTTCAGGCTTAAAGAACTGTACTGAAAAATAAAAGGGGACATTTTCTGTGGTAAGAAATTCAGAAACTGGAAACAAAGGAGAGAGTGTGCTGCACCCCGCCATGGGCTACGGCAGCCCCTGTTTTCCTCCTCTAACTAGACCCCTCCGGGAGGAAGAGTGCTAATCACTAGTGCTAACTTCGGAACTCCAACTTTAAGGAACCATTTCTGACACGTAAATAATTTGCAAACACCGGAATGGTGTGGCTTCCCAATTATCGAGCACAACCAACACTCATGCCTGCTTTGCTCCCAAGGTTCTTTTTACAGAAAACGATTATACCTGCCTGTGTGTCTTGTCACCAGTCAAATCACTGGTTGGTGTTAAAGCAAGACAAATGTATTCCTTACATGAGGAAAAAGCATAGGTGAGTTATTTTGAAAATTTGATTGTGAGATATGCCTGGAGAGAGAGAGAGAGAATGTGAAAGAAAGAGTTGAATATCCATCCATGCCCTGTAAACCCCAGCTTACTGAACTAAGCTTCTCATATGTGCTGATAAATAATGGTCGACAAGAATTAGGCAATTGCTACTTTTTTGAAAGACCGTGAAAAGTAACACAAAAACCAAACCAAAAAAAAAAAAAAAAAAAAAAAACCAGTAGGGGAAGGGAATGTAAAATCGTTGCCAGGTAGTAGTTGGATAAGGAATACGAAGGGCAGCATCTTTCTCCCTCGTGCCCATCCATGTTTCTCTCTCTGTTTTGGCTCTGACCTCAGTTCTCCACATCTAGTGTGATAGATGGCAAGAAGGCTGAATTCTTCAATGTGGTTGATGTCTTACAGGAAGTTTCAGTTCCATGGTAGAAGTTTAGAAGAACTTTTTTTCTGTACTAGAGGGAAGATAAGGGGGAAAAAGTGTCTGTGCTGTGCATCTGCTCAGGCAGAATTTGTATTTAAAAACAAAAATCCTGTGTGTCTGGAAATAATTGAGGCCCCACATAATATACAAATCAATGAGGGAAAACGCATAAACCATCTTGATAGCAACTGAGAAACAGGTTAACATAACATAAAATAATATAATTCGGTGACACGTTGGCTTCTGCCTTCTTCGTAGGTCATGAAAACACATGTTTGTGTAGTCTGGTTTCCAGGACATTCCCTTTAAAGTATCTTCAAAAACATTATCTTATCTCTGGCTCACTCCCCGCTTAACCTTGGTCCGATGTCTGGGAGAAGGATGAGGATGCTCCCAAGATCCAGAAAGCAGTATATTAACCATACAGTGCTCAGAACTGCTCATCGAACGGAGACACCGGCGTGTGCATATCCTGTGGTACAGAGCAGAAAGGCTGGACGGAGGGCCTTTATGTTGTCTGATAATGCAGCTCTTTGAAACACTGCTGGCAGACTTTCTTCACATCATGTCACACAAGACAAGAAACGGGACAGGCCCTCTCTGCTTCTTGATTCATCGACCTGCCATACAATACAACAAACCAGCTTTTTCAAGGCCCTCTGAATGAAGGCCTGTGCCTGCAAGGGAAATTTAATTGGATTTCTTTATGGGTTGCAACAATCCAATGAAAAATTATGTAAGAATGGCGTGATTCAGTTTCAACATGCACTTGAATAATAATAATTTTTTTTATTTATAACAAGATTTCTTTAAAAAATAAGAAGGAGAATTTTTAAATGAAAACTCCCTGCACAGCACTTTTCAGCTCAATGAGACCAGGCAGCCCAACTTTTTCCGAGGCAGCTTGTGTTGTGTGGATGTTTGTGTCATTGTCCCAGCTCAGAAAATGATTTTAAATGCATAGATTATGTTCAGAATGGAGTCGGAGGCTTTCAAAAGCACTTGGTTTGGCTTTCTGGAAGAATAATGTCATCTCTAACAATGTCCCCTGCTTTGAACCAAAGTGCATTTGTGAATCCTGGAGAGGAGGAAAATGGCCATCCTCCCATGCATTCTTTGGAACATCTGTGTGACATTTGAAGATTAAGTCCTCTGTAGCGTTTTGACATCTTCAGATTGGTTGAAACCACATTGAGGATTATTTCTTTTCTTCCTCCTGGAAGTGGGCAAGTGGCTAGTATCTGCCTAAAACTCCTTCCTTGATATCCCCCCTATTTTTATGGCTCCAGGTGCCCTTTTTGGCTACTTGGACAGCATATGGAGTAAAAAGGAGCTCATTGCACCCACCTCCATCCACAAAGAGCCATGCAATTGGAATACAAAGTGGCAGATCATTTAGGCTTATTTCCCTTGTGACCTCAGCTATCCCTCCATTTATTCATCTTTTTTTAAATTCATCAAATCATACGCTCTACCCACTGCCTGAAATACTGCTTCTTTACCTAGTTTACCTGGGAAACCCATACTCATCCTTCAAGGCTGGGTTCAGATGTCTCCTCTGAAAGAGTCCTTACAATCCTTCTCCCATTCCAAAATCAACAGTATCCCCCTGTGTACCCACCACTCCTTGTACCTCTCCAGCGTAGCTCATACCACATTGTCATAACTGTGTATACAGATTGGTCTCCCCCAGTAGACAGTGAGCTGAATACAAGGGCCATTGGCCATATTTATCATTGTCTCCTCAATATTTGATACAATACCCAGCACAAAACATAAATTTAATAAATAGTTCTTCCGTTTATGAATGAATTGATGAGTGGGTAAATAAAGATAAAATATGGGTAGCCCACATATACCTGCCCAGTCAAAAAGAAAATCTATTTTTCCAAAGACACCAGATTAAAATACATGATTTTATACTCCTGAATCAGGGCCCTTGGCTGAATTTCTTTAGAAATGACTGAAAACATCATACTCATTTATGTAGAAATGATATGCCTAAAAACTGTACAGTGGAAAGCTTTTAAAATACATATATAAATTGGTTGAACAGGGCAACCCTGTAACCAATCACTCAGTATTTGCATGATGTCTCACAATAGTAATTGTATCTGACATTAGCATGTGCTTTGCAGTTTTCAAAGTACTTTAACATTCTTGTTCTTGTATTTATTCAGCAAATACTTACTGAAGCCTGCTTTGTTCTAATCGCTCTGCTACAGTGTGCTACACGGAGCAAACTAGGCCTCAGGGTGCTTACAGTCTAGTGGACGAAGCAGATTTTAAATGAATCATTGCACAGATGATTTATTTTTTCAATTTATTTTTTAATTTATTTTATTTTTGCCTGCGTTGGGTCTTCATTGTTGTGCTCAGGCTTTCTCTAGTTGTGGCAAGCAGGGGCTACTCTTCGTTGCGGTGCACGGGCTTCTCATTGCAGTGGCTTCTCTTGTTGTAGAGCACAGGCTCTAGGCACGTGGGCTTCAGTAGTTGTGGTCCACAGGCTCAGTAGTTATGGCACGCGGGCTCAGTAGTTGTGGCACAGGGGCTTAGCTGCTCCACGGCATGTGGGATCTTCCCAGACCAGGGCTCGAACCCGTGTCCCCTGCATTGGCAGGTGGATTCTTAACCACTGCGCCACCAGGGAAGCCCTGCACAGATGATTTTAACCACAAATAGTGTTATGCATAAAAGGAACAGAATATTAGGACGGTATCATTACATCTTATTTTACTTGAGTTTTACACTTTTGTGAAGATTGCAGACAAGTATCCATCGGCATGTGTCATGTTAAAGCCAGAACGGACAGGGTTTACAATGGCTAGCAAGAGTGGAAACAAGACCAGAATCCAGTTGTACTTCCAAGTGGGAGTAGGCACTGAGAATGGCTGGAGGCTGAACTGCGTAAGCTACTAGGGCACCCTCCAGAAACTTCTCCATTGAGGTAGAGGGAAGAGGTCCCAGTTTTGTGAATGAGAAAGACTTGGAGACCAGAAATCAGCTCTTACAAGAGTGTAGCACACTTGGGAGGCTTGGTTCGTCAAGTGTGTGTGTGTGTGTGTGTGTGTGTGTGTGTGTGTGTGCATGTTTGTGTGTGTTTGAGATGGTGTTGGAGGGGGCCGTGTTCATGAAGTCTTCTAGCTCCCGTTATGGAATGATAATGGCCTCCATTTGAGCACTTATTACACGTGAGTCATTTACATATATATCTCCATTTTACAGACCAAAAGGCAGGAATGCATGAGAGTTAGAGCTTAGAAAAATTAAGGAACCTGCCCAGGACCACAGAGGTAGTAGGTGATGCGACTGGGATTTGAACACAGGTCTGTGGCCTCAAAATCTGTGTATGTTGCTGTCAGCTACTCTGTGTCTGCTTCCTGACCTGCAGATCTCATGGCTTTGTAAATTTGGCAGTTGCTCTCAAAAGAACTTTTCCATCATCTTTGCTGTTACACTGGAGCATAAATGTTAGATGATTCCCAGGACAATCAGTTTGGTTGTTTTTAAACTATAAAGATTCAGGGACTTCCCTGGCTGTCCAGCGGTTAACACTTTGTGCTTCCAACGCAGATGGCACGGTTTCAATCCCTGGTCAGAGAACTAGGATCCCACAGGCTGGTGCAGCCAAAAAAAATAAATAAGTAAACTATAAAGATTCAAAAATGGGTTTCAGACCTTGGTAAGAACCCTCCACCCATGCATGCACATACACACGTACACACACACACACTCCTGTTCTAGAGATTGTCTTTACAGCTCTACTTTCTTGTCACCAAGAGGAGACTTCAAACGTGTTTGGGGCCTCTCTGACTTCGGTGGGATGCACACGTGTGCATCAGGAGACAGCGTTTGGCTGGTGGGGAAGAAATGAATTGTTGCTATTAGTGACCATAGAGGGAAAACTTGATCCAAGATCCTCTTTTTACCATGGGAAGTAGCTTTGTTGGTAACAGTCCTAATCGTTTTCAGCAGGTGAGTAGGGAAATGATGCTTCTGGCCGAGGGTCATGGGGAAGTGTGGCACGTGGGGGAATAGTCAAGTGTACATGGGAAGAAATGCAGTCGCAGGAGCTGTAAAACCACGGCCATGCAACCCCACTCCAGCAGCCCCAGCCCCTCACATTTCAGCCACTCATAACTTTATGACAAATTCTCCTTTTGGGATAAAACTTTCCAAGTTCTATCTCTGCTCCCTGGGGGTCAGCTTTTTATGGGAAATTTGTGCTAAATCAGCATAACTCTGTTCAAATTGGAGAAATACAAGACGTGATACACTTTCCCTCCACCAGCTTGAATGAGACGATCAGCAGGAAGCATCCCCTGAGGTTGCCGTCTCAGGGATGTCTCTTGTTTCTGAAAGTTCCAGGCTTGGGTATGACCACAGTGATGACAAGAAACAGCATCCCCAATTTTCAGAGATGTCTGGATCAATGACAGAGCCAACAAATGGATATTGCCAGGGAACAGGGGCAAATGTGAGAGAAATTGGGAGACAGTAATGGATGAACAGAGAGATATTATAACACAGAAAATATTAATTGAAAGGGACGTCTCTGATTGAAAATAAAACTTCTAGTTTAAATAGGAAAACGTCCTGTGAGAACACACCCATTTGTGCACCAGAGCTAGTCTCTCAACTTGGGTAGCTGATGTCTCCTGAGGATGCACCAAGTGTCAGAAACCACTTGAAGCCGTTGGCATTATGTCCCTTTATTCTCACCACAAGCCTATATGGCAGAAATTACTGTCCCCATTTTACAGATGAGGAAACATTGTTCGTTTATTTAGCCAATAAATATTTTGGAGAGTATAGCATAGTTAAAGCAGCAAACAAAACCACAAAGGTCTCATTCTCATGGGCAGGGCAGAGGGTGACGACAATTACATGTCCAGTAGTGATAAGAGCAAAAGAACAGTAAAGCAGGGTGTGAGGTGCCACCGTGGGCCAGGACAAGGCTCCCTGATGACATGTAAGCAGAGCCCTGAGGGCGAGTATCCTTGGTGGCTGGAGCACAGAGAACAAGGGTGAGAGGGATAAGAAATGAAGGTAGAGAGCTAGTCAAGGGCAAGATTACACAGGGCTTTGTGGGTTTGGGGAAGGTTTTAGATTTTATTCTAATTGCAAAAGCAAGGCACTGGCGGGTGTGTAGCTAGGGCACACGTTCAGCTGCTGTAATAATGTGATGAGATGGAAGTCTAGTTCTCTCTCGTGTGATATCCAGAGGTAGGAAACCCAGAGTTGTTAGGGTGGTCGTGTGAGGGTGGACATCAGTGCACCAGCCGGAAGGGGGAAAGAAGCAGAGGTGCATCCCCTTCTTTCAGTGCTTCGTCTGGACGTTGTACTTGCTGCATCTGCTCATGGCACGTAGGGTCCAACCTAGTCACATGACTCCAACCTAGTCTCAAGGGTACACCAACTGCAATGCAGGTGGAAAATAGAGTCTTCAGTCATTATTCAGGTACATTTTGGTGGGTCTGTTATCAAAGGAAGAAAGGGAGAATGGATGTTGGGGGACAGCTAGGAGTCTGTCACAGAAGGTTTTGAGTGGACAAGTAACATGATCTGACTTATGTTTTTAAAAGACTGCTCTAAGCATTGTCTTGAAAAATCATCTGGAGGGGCAGGGATGGAAGTAAAGAGACTAGTCAGGAAGCGACTTTAATAATCCAGGTAAAGAATAATGATGGCACAGGCTAGGGTGACAGAAATGAAGATGGTGAAAAGCATACAGATTCTGGGTATATTTAAAAGTAAAGCTAAAAAGATTTATTTTTTAATTTAAAAATTTTATTGAAGTATAGTTGATGTACAATATTATGTAAGTTACAGGTGTACAATATAGTGATTCACAATTTTTAAAGGTTACACTCCATTTATAGTTATTATAAAATATTGGCTATATTCCCAGTGTTGTACAATGTAATCTTGTAGCTTATTTTATACATAGTAGTTTGTACCCCCCTAGAAAGATTTCTTGGTGGATAAAAATGCAAGGTGTCAGAGAAAGAAAAAGGAGTCAAAGATGACTCTGAAAATTTTTGATGTAAGCACTAAAAGGATGGACTTACCATTTACCAAGACAGGAAAGACTGGGTAACGGGTAGGTTTTGGTGTGAAATTAAGAGTTTGGTTTTAGACATATTGAGCTTGAGATGACTATCAGACACCAAATAGAAATGTCTAGAAGGAAGTTGGAATTTTGACCTCCAATTTGGGAGGAATATTAAGGATGGAGATACAAATTGAGGAGTTGTCAGTGTTTAGATGATGTTTAAAGCCACACTCAGAGATATAGTGACCTTATTCCAGTTACTGGTGTCGTTAACATCCCCAAACACGAGTCTGTTTATGACAAAACCTATGCTTTCCCCACTAGGCAACACTAGTGATCCAATACTCCATCTCCTAGGAACTGCTGATCTGTCTTTTCGGACCCATTGTGAATCGATCCTCCCCCTTTTCTGCCCATCCCCACCCTGTTTAATTTGTGCCTTCACTATTTCACTAGAGAAAGGAAACAAAATATGTCCCAGTAGAGGAGAGAGACTGCACAGAAAGGGATGTCCTAAAGGCCAGAAGCCCCCACAAGTAAATCAAATGGCTTGAGACGAAAACAGAACTGAAATGAGAAGCTGGTGGAATGTGATTGCCTGGGATAGGGCATCGTGAGTCTCTAGAGGCACAAGGCATAGATAGAATAGCAGGGTGAGGTGGTGGCTGGGGTAGGTGGTGGAACTTGTCAGGACAATAGAATGAGGAATAATGCAGAGCTCAGGAAGTCAGATGACCATCTTCTGGAACTTTGAATGCTGTGCAAGGGGTGGGACTGTCTTTATTCCAGAGTCCTGTTTACCTGGTCAGGGCCACTGCTGGAAGGGGCCGTTCATCGTGCAGCTGTTAAGAACAGCTTTTATAAAGATATCATGGGGGTTGGGGAAACACTGGAACAGGGTTTGGGGACTTACAATAAATTTCCTTTAATTTTTAGCATCTCTTTGTTTCCACCTTGTCTATATTAGCTGAAAAAGACGAGCAAGACGCTAGAACAATGGAGAAAGTTGCGAGTGCCATCATTAAGCTTTGCTTCTGTGGTCTTTCTTCATTAATTCACTTTCCCAATGACCTGCTTTCAGCTGGCTCATGGTGACAAGGGATTTTTTTTGTCCTCCTACACCAGAGGCCTCATTATAGGTTGAACTGTGTCCCCCTTCCCCACCCCTGCCAATTTCAGTGTTGAAGACCTAACTCCCAGTACCTCAGAATGTGACCTTATTTGGAAATCGGGTCATCGTACTTGTAATTAGTTAGATTAAGATGAGCATTAAAGTGGACCCTAATCCAATAGCAGTAATGTCCTTATTGAAAGGGGAAATTTGGACACAGAGACATGCATAGAGGGAAGATGATGTAAGTAGACAGAAGGAGAAGACAGTCGTCCATAAGCCACAGAGAGAGGCTTAGAACAGATCCTTCTCTCACATCCCTCAGAAGGAAGCAACCCTGCCAACACCTTTTTTTTTTAATTGAAATCTCGTTGATTACAATGTTGTGTTAATTTCTGCTGTATAGCAAAGTGACTCAGTTATACATATATATATATATATATTCTTTTTTAAAAATTCTTTTCCATTATGGTTTATCCCAGGACATTGAATATAGTTCCCTGTGTTATGCAGTAGGACCTTGTTGTTTATCCATTCTATATGTAATAGCTTACATCTGCTAATCCCAAACCCCGCCGTCCATTGCCCCCCCACCCCCTCCCCCTTGGCAACCACAAATCTGTTCTCGATATCTGTCTGTTTCTGCTTCATAGATAGGTTCATTTGTGTCATGTTTTAGATTCCACATATAACTGATATCATATGGTATTTGTCTTTGTCTTTCTGACTTACTTCACTTAGTATGATAATCTCTAGTGGCATCCATGTTGCTACAAATGGCATTATTTCATTCTTTTCTTTGGTCAAGTAGTATTCCATTGTATATATGTACCACATCTTTATCCATTCTTCTGTCAGTGGAGATTTAGGTTGTTTCCATGTCTTGGCTGTTATAAATAGTGCTGCTGTGAACATTGGGGTGCCTGTATCTTTTTGAATTATAGTTTTGTCTGGATATATGCCCAGGAGTGGGATTGCTGAATTATGTGGTAATTCTATTTTTACTTTTCTGAGGAACCTCCATACAGTTTTCAATAGTGGCTGCACCAGCTTACATTCCCACCAGCAGTGTAGGAGGGTTCCCTTTTCTCCATACCGTCTCCAGCATTTGTTATTTGTAGACTTTTTAATGATGGCCATTCTGACTGGCTTTAGGTCGTACCTCATTGTAGTTTTGATTTGCATTTCTCTAATAATTAGTGATGTTGAGCATCTTTTCATGTGCCTGTTGGCCATCTGTATGTCTTCTTTGGAGATATGTCTATTTAGGTCTTCTGCCCATTTTTCGATTGGGCTGTTTTTTGTTGTTGAGTTGTATGCCAACACCTTGATTTAAGACTTCTAGCCTCCAGAATTAAGAGACAATAAATTTCTGTTATTTAAGCCACCCAGTTTGTAGTACTTTGTTACAGCAGCCCTAGCAAACATTTACAGGCCTCCACATACATCACTTCAACAGGTATACACAACAGGATACCAGGCTTAGCCTGAGGACAAGGTATTTATGCAAAAACTATTTCCTCCCCTCTAATTTGTTGTGAAGTCCTGTGCTAAGCCCCCAAGAATTTGTCTTTACTGATGCTTTTTAGAATCTGAGAATCATTTTCCCAGCTGCACCAATGGCCCTAGTCCAAGAGATTCATGGCATACACATGTACCTTAAAAAAACTTGACTACACCAGTGCAGGGGAGAAAGAGAAAGAGAGCAGTTTAAATGATGCTGGCAAGTTTGCCCACCATCCCACTCAATAGGTTTATGCTTCAGAATGAGTAGGAGCTAAGAGGCAGAAGTTGCTGCTCCAACCTGCTGTTTCCACCTGCTCTCGAATCTGGCCTGCCTTCACGTGACAGCACCTTCCCAGGCCTGGGTGATTCCTCTGTAGAAAGATGCCTAGTTTTCAGTATTTGGGGTTTAAATTACCTTGCCTTATAAGATGACTCTAACACCCATCCCTACATAGGCGGTGACCCCACAAAAATGCTGGCATGGGGCACTTCCAGTGGGCACAGTGGCATGTGGGCTGACCCCCACGTAAGTGCTGTGCTCCATGGCGTGGATTAGAACAGGCTCAACAGGCCAATTAGAAGATGCCATGCAGAGAGTGTTCATGAAATTATTTCTTTTCTCATGCAAGTCAAATGCAACAATGAGTGGGTAGTTCTTGTGTGAAAGAGCGGGAAGATCATCTAAGTTTAATTTTCTTTTTAAGCATCTCTTTTATACGTAGCAAACCTATGTGGAACCCAATGTAGAAATCAGATAAAGGTGGAATTTCCTTAGGCCAGAGTCACACCAGTCAAATATCTCAAGGTAGGTCATGTAGCCAAGAGAAGTGGGCTGGGTGCATCTCTGTTGAACTGGAGAGAACGTCCCTGGTCTAAAGAGGCAGCCACTAGGTGGCTTCAGTCCTGCAGGAATGGGTCCCAGCGTTACCAGATCTTCTACTTCCAAGGGAAGCCGGGAGGCTAGAATATGTGAAAACTCCTGATTTCTAAAACTTCTGCTCTGTGAAAGACACTGTTAAAAGAATGAAAAGACAAGCCATAGACTGGGAGAAAATATTTGTAAAACACATATCCAATAAAGGACTTTATCCAAAATATACAAAGAAGTCGACAGTAAGAAAACAAACAACCCAATTTAAATGGGCAAAAGATCTGAACAGGGGCTTCCCTGCTGGCGCAGTGGTTGAGAGTCCGCCTGCCGATGCAGGGGACACGGGTTCGTGCCCGGGTCCGGGAAGATCCCACATGCCGCGGAGCGGCTGGGCCCGTGAGCCATGGCCGCTGAGCCTGCACGTCCGGAGCCTGTGCTCCACAACGGGAGAGGCCACAGCGGTGAGAGGCCCGCGTACCGCGAAAAAAAAAAAAAAAAAGATCTGAACAGACACATCACTCAAGAAGATATACAGATGACAAATAAGCAAATAAAAATATGCTTGACATCATATACTATGACCTGTGGGAATTGCCAGTAAAAACAGTGAGATGCCATTACACACCTCTTAGAATGGCCAAAATCCCAAACACTGATAACACCAAATGCTGATAAAGATGTGGAGCAACAGGAGTTCTCATTCATGGCTGGTGGGAATGCAAAATGGTACAGCCGCTTTGGAAGACAGCCTGGTGGTTTCTTCCAAAATGACGCATAGTCTTAACCGTATGCTCCAGCAGTGATGTTCCTTGTTATTTACCCAAATGATTTGAAATCCTTTGTGTCCACACAAAACCCTGCACGTGAATGTTTACAGCAGCTTTATTCATAATTGCCCAAACTTATAAGCAACCAAGATGTCCTTCAGTAGGTGAATGGGTAAATAAACTGCGATATACCCATAGTGCTAAAAAGAAATGAGCTATCAAGCCATGAAAAGACATGGAGGAGTCATAAGTGCATATTGCTCGGGGAAAGAAGCCAATCTGAAAACACTACATACTGTCTGATTCCAACCATATAACATTCTGGAAAAGGCAAAAACTATAGAGACAGTAAAAAGATCAGTGGTTGCCAAGGGTTGGGAGGGTGGAGGGATGAACAGGCAGAGCACAGGGGACTTTTAGGGCAGAGAAACTATTCAGTGTGATACTGTAATGCTGGATACATGGCATGGTGCATTTGCAAAATCCATAAAATGTACAACACAAAGAGTGAACCCTAATGTAAACCACGGACTTTAGTTAATAATCATGTATCGATTCTGATTCATCAATTGTAATAAGTATATTGCGCTAATGCAAGATGCTAATAATAAAGGAAACTGGGGGCCAGAGAGAGGTGAGAGGGAAGAGTTAGTATCTAGGAACTCTGATTTCTGGATCAATTTTTCTGTAAACCTAAAAATGTCTATTAATTTTAAAACTCCTGATTTTGAAAGCTTAGCCACTAACTCAATAGGTAAGGAAAACAAAACCACTGTACAGGTCAAGAAAAACTCATCTGTAAGCTGACCATGAGCTCCTTGATTTTGACTTCTGCCTCAGGCCCCTACGGCAGCTCCGAGGGCACTGCCACGGGACACCAGGCTCCATGGGACACAGCGTGAAGACCATGTTACTTCTCCAATCTCCCATCTTTAGAGAGGAGGGAACTGAGGCCCTGAAAGGTGAGGGGACTGGCCCAGGGTGACCTGGATGATTAGAGACAGATTTAAGACTGAGACCCCAGCCTTCTGCTTTCAGTTTCTTCCCCCAGGGAGTCTTTCCCAAGACCTCATGCCCTCAGCCTCCTTCTCCTCCATTGCTTAATCGAAGAGAAAGGGCTGCTGGGCTCATTTTTATAGAGGCAAATGCTGAATCCTTGAGGCTTGGACTTGGAAAAGGGAAGACAAAAACGGGGTGGAGAGATTAGCCAAACAGAGAAAGATAAATTCTTCCAGCAGGGAGGTTTCTGCATAGCCATGATGACACTTAATGTTTCAACCACAAGTCATAGGTTGAGATTGACTGTATGTTGAAAACAGTTGGGCAACACTAAGGATGTAAGGGGAGGGAAGCCTAGCATTTATGGAGTACCAACGAATAGTAATGATAACTACCATTATTGAGCACTAACTCTGTGTCAGGCATTCTGTATGCCACAGGCTATTTTATCCTAAACAACACCGTAGAAGGCAGGCATCATTGCTATCCCTGCCATTTTACGAGGCAACTAAAGCACATAGGGGTTAGTGGTTGGCCCAGGGTCATATAGGCACTGAACAGTAAGGTTGGGATTTGAACTCTGGTGGTATGACTCCCTACCCCCTGTCATAATACCTCCTTAACACCCACCAAGTGCCCAAATTGGTGGTGTGGTGTTTTGACTGTGTTATTGAATCCCCACACAGTCCTTTGAGGCAGGTGCAATTGGTTATGAACATTGCGGTCAGATATTCTGGCTTCATCACATACCAGCTGTGTTGTTTTAGGGCAAGTTACCTAGCCTTTCTGTGCCTCGGTTTCCCACCTGTAAAATGGGGCTGATAACAGTGTCAATCTCTTGGGGCAACCGTGAGGGTTAAAAGAGGTAAGATGCCTGAGAACCCTAGCACTTTTTTTTCCATTTAATAAATGAGAAGAATGAGTTTCCGAGAGATTAAGTCACTTGCCAAAGATCACACAGCTGGTCAGTATATTGCCTTCTTGGACAGGAGGGAGAAGGGAGTTGGGGGCTGCTTCTGAAATGAATGTAATTCACTCTAAAATGAATGTAATTTGGACACCAAATGCAGTGGAGAGCATCGGCCTCTAATAGAGAAAATATGATTTAGTGGTTGGTTTTTAAACTAAACAAATTTACTGTGGTCTCTAAATGAGTCTCATGACAAGACCAAAACATTTCTTTTGCCCCAGATTACCAATATCGTATGTTAAGGAGAGAAAACCAGATGGCTCTTAAGCTGGTGTCGGTAGAAATATATATAGGTGGGTTGTTTTTTATAGCTGTTGGCATAGAAAATAAGTCATTATTCTAAATAGAAAAATATTGATGATATCATCGAGGCCATTGAAAGAACATCAACCTGATCTGATGAACTGGGAAATCAATAGATACTTTCCAAACAAGATGACATGCCTTTTTAATTGGTTGTGTGAGTGTGATATACTCTACTTCAAAGTTAATTCTCACTGATTTGGGGTTGTGATTGTTGTTTCTGTATGCAGGCACTTCTGGATCCACTTAGTGTATTATTAATAGCAATAATAGTACCTGCTGTGTGTGTATTCATTCCAACGGGCGCAAAGTCATTGGTATGTTTTTCAGCATCATAATAAGAAGATTGGCATTTCTGCCTACTTCCTAGGACATCAAGGGATGACTGGTGTGGGTTTGGCCTACATTGAACACATGGGACACCAGCCGGGGAACATCCTATTTCCCATAGGTTGTTGATTCAGAGGCAGGTGACTTAGTAGATAAACTCAATCGATTCTGGTTGTGGGATCTCTGAGCTATTACCTTGGCTTCATATAAAGCCCAACTGAACTGTGGAAACACACCCTTGTCACTGAAGGGTTGAAAAGGTCTTGGGGTCAGCGTGAGAGAGTTTAAGGGTCAGGGAGGGGGTGTCTTGCTGCCGTGCAGCACAGCTTCTGTTCGATACCCTGTGCATTATTTTTCTGACACACCTTCCTAAGAAGCAGGCCCTGATAAACACGAAAAGGGTTTGTCCCCAAAGGACTTGCCATCCCTTTCTGTATTTCTTGGTGCCTTTCCCTGCTTCCGCATTGTTTGGGGTACATTTCCTTTTGGAAAGTGACTGCATGTCCAGAGAGACCCACATTAAGGAAGAGGCGTGAGTGGATTCTGAAAATTTCCTGGGAAATCAGTGCTGGAAGGAACTTGAGAAATCATATCGTCAGTCCCCCTCTTTATTTTTTTATTTTATGTTATTTTTTTTGCATTTTTGAGTGTTTTATTTATATCAAATTGGATAAAATGTGTGTATTTCTCAGACAGAAAAGACATGTCGAGGTTGAAATGTACCTTGCAGCTATTCATGAGTCCCCCTCTTTATTGACAAGGAGGAGTTTCAGCTTACAGAGCAGCCTAAAAACATGGGCTGTATATCAAGCTACTTAAAAGAATTTTCATGTTTGCTTATGTAATGATGTACATAATTATACAATGTAATTTGAGTGACAGTAGAAAACAAAGTAAAATAACTTGATCTCTGTGAAACTCCTTTCTGGAATACTCACATTTTGGAGAAAATGATACATGAAGGAAAGGGAGGAAAAGTCAGAGAGAGGATTGGGAGAGAAGAAGAAGAGGACGGGGTGATGAGAGAGAGAGAAGAGAGTGACGAGAATAACAAGGAAGCTCCCACACCAGTATCTTAGTCCTCACAACACCTGCCTCCCCAATAGCCCAGTGCTTTGTCCTGGCCACCAGGAATGGTTCCCATGAACCACTGTGAAAGCCCTCAGCCCACAGGCAAAGAAACGCTGACGTTTCCCTCTGCATCTCCTCGGCATCTCTGGGTGATGCCTGACTGTTCTCCCTCAGGAAGCAAAAGCGATAGACCCCCAGTTGTTATGAAAGGAGAGCCGGTGGGAGTCTGCTTGTAGGGGGCTGAGCAGAGCAGTATATGGAGCTTGGAAAGGTGAGAGGTCGAAGACTGTGGCCAAGTGGGTGGGCTGGGAAGGAGGCCTGGACACTCCTATGCTCTCTTCAGAAAGCTCTCCGGCCCCTGCAGAGGGTCCCTGCACATGGAGTACTCACATTAGAAGATAAAGCAGCTGTCATGCTCCAGACCAGCCCCATATTTATAATGACCAACTCTGCCTGAGATTTACAAGCCCGGCCCTTAGGAAGGAAGCGCCTAAGAACACACACCAACCCTGAAATGAAGTGGGTCCATCACTCCACACCTTATCACCTCTTCATCCATCAGAATGACATTTTTTATGGCTGTCTTCCCAGCCCAAGGGCAGCCAGAGGGCAGTTGGGCTTCTCTTGTTTTCCCTCATTCTGCGAATGTTCAGTGACCCCGCTGCACTCTTTCCCACCACGCCTCATGGAGGATTTTTCCTGTCTACTCTTAGCTGCTGATTATTGATGTCCAGTCCTCGCTGTGAAGGCGGCGACCCATCCTGGGGGCTCTTGTGGCTGGTTTTAGTTCAACCAATTACAGTTTCCAGTCAGGTCTTTCTCCCTTGAGGGCACCGTCAATGCCACCTTGGGTGACGCCCTGCCAGAATGTGCCAGGATGAAGCACCCCATCACGTTACAGAAAGGGGCTTTAATGCAACAGCTCATCATACTTTCTCTCTGGAACTGTGACATTGACTAAGCCTCTGAAGTCCCCTGGAACTGAGCTTCCTCATGTTAGACAACAATAACAGCAATACTAATCATAAGAAGAAGTGCTAACATTTATGCTGTTCTTCTTATGTGTCCGGGATTATCACCCCCTAAGTGTTTTGTGTGGGTCAAATCTCTCAAGAACCCTGCCGTGCAGATATTATTATTATTATCCCCATTTCACAGTTGAGGAAACTGAGGCCCAAGGTGTTTAAATGACTCATCTATAGTTACTCAGCAGGTCAGTTAGTATGGCTGGACTTGGGGCCCAGGCAGCACGACTTTTGTTTGGAGACCTTAGAGAGTTTGCAAAGCTATTTCACTCATTCCTTAATATAGCTTCAGGAAGGAAGCAGGATAAGAATGATCGTTCCCATTTTGCAAACAAGAAAACTGACTCTCAGAATTTAAGAGATGTCCAAGGATATTTGACTGGGGCAGAGTGGAGTCTGGAACCTGTTCTTTTTTGGTAGGTCTAGACCGCTTAGCTCTGAGGCTCTGCAGAGTGTAGCTCTCAGCCCGGCGATTCCTGAAGGACCTTCTGGCGGCTCATCCGAGCCTACAAATTGGAGAGTCACCTCTCTTGGCCATTAGAACAAATGCTCCTTCCATTTTTCTTTAACGGTGATTCGATTATAGGAAGGAATTTCTTCTCACTGAAGCTAAACAAGTTGTTTTATGTAGAAAAATCTTGCTAATACCTCCTTAACAACAATGAATAAACTCCCAAAACATTTGGTTGGATATTTTGTTTTTTAACAGAACTCTTTAAAGGAGGCCTAATATTTACTGAGGATTGCCCTATCTACAGAATATTCATTAGGAAATGATTAAAGGATATTGGATCGCCATCCATTCATTGCCTCAATTATTTATGAGGAATGCATATTTATGGAAATGCTCATTCTGTAATCTTTGAATCTATTAGCTTTCATACTGAGTTTCATTTTGTCAGGTTGCCCCAAAATCCAGTGGCTAAATAGGACCTAAATCTATTAAATATTGACTCCAGTTCTTCCAGGCAGAAACGTTATTCTGTTAATAATGCAAGTCTACCAAGCGTCACTGATACTCCAAGTGAGACAACTTCTCAGTCTGAGTGGCTAAGCTTATACTCTCAGGCAAGAGAGCAGAGAGGGGTTTTCCAATTTGATGTCAGCCAGTTTCTTCTACCATGGGATGCTTGTGAAAGAAAAAACTGACCGAATTAAAACTAGCCTGTGGGCTTTATTTTTTAATTTCCTGTAGCTAAAAGTGTATAAATTGAACTGCACTAAATAAAGCACAATAATTTGTTCTTGAAATTAGCAAGCACACGTTTCAACCATAAAACCGTTGCTCTGTGATGTGAGACTGGATTTCATTTCAGTGGTCTTGATTTATTGTTTGGTTTGTTTTATTTTGAGGGGGTGGGGATAAGACCACTGCAGGACAAATCTATTAAAATGGTTGACAAGAAGAGATTTGTGAAGGTTTATTAATCTTTAAAAATCTGAGTCAGTGAGTTGAAAATGTTTAAATGTTAGGAAGACTTTTAAAAGACCTTAAAGACGTATATATGAAGCTTAAACCAAAATATTTGATGTTAACTTGGAGAGATATTCTCGTCTCTATTTCATTCTTCTTTTTAAGGTCATTTTCTATGCCCTTGCTTTTTTTGCTTAAGAGACAGATTTCTTGTCATGCAGGTTGAGAATGTGGTGAATTAGGACACCTTGGCTGGCTTTGAGAGAGCCTAGATGCTACCTTTGTAAACAACCCCCCAACTCTGCTCCTCCCCTGCTCCCCACATCTATATGCATTCTCTGATAGGAGCTAGTGTACATGGGAAGAAAAGGGAAGCATTTTGGTTGGAAGTGCAAACCAAGGGGCTATATGAAGAGAGGGGATAGAATTGCAGCCATTTCCTTGGGCTGGTTGTAAGTTTCTCTGGAAAGACAGGTAAAAAATCAAAATCATCAGAACAGCTCAAAAGAGACTTGACGAATTGCTAGACCCAAGCATGGCTGCTTTGGGCCATAGATAATACTTAGTATTACTCTGCCAGACAAATTATTCGGTTAGGATTCTTGGCTCCAATGACAACTCAACTCAACTCACTCAACTGGCTTTATGGAATAGAGAAAAAGAACATATTTGTTCATGTGACTGAAAAGTTCAGGAATAGTCTGGTTTCAGCTATAGGGTAGTCCCAGGGGCCCAAATGATGTCACCATCCTCCTTCTCTTGGCTCTGTTCTTTCCCAGATAGTTTCATGATGAGACTCCATGGCGTGGCAACATGGCTGCCAGCAATTGGAGTCCAGTGGAAAGAATGTTAGCCCGTCTCCCAGGATGCCCAGCAAAAATGCCATTGTATCTATTTTTTTTTAAGTATTCTTTTTTTTTTTTTTTAATAAACTTATTTATTTATTTATTTATTTTTAGCTGTGTTGGGTCTTTGTTGCTCTGTGTGGACTTTCTCTAGTTGCGGTGAGCGGGGGCTACTCTTTGTTGCGGTGCGTGGGCTTCTCATTGCAGTGGCTTCTCTTGTTGCGGAGCACGGGCTCTAGGTGCGCGGGCTTCAGTACTTGTGGCATGTGGGCTCAGTAGTTGTGGTTCGCGGGCTCTAGAGCGCAGGCTCAGTAGTTGTGGCACATGGGCTTAGTTGCTCCGTGGCATGTGGGATTTTCCCAGACCAGGGCTGGAACCCGGCACCCCTGCGTTGGCAGGTGGATTCGCAACCACTGTGCCACCAGGGGAGCCCCGCCATTGTATCTCGTTGCCTCTGGTTGGGCCACCTGACCATTCTTGAACCCATCGCCAAGTCTAGGGAATGAATGCTCTGATTGGTCAGGCCTGAGTCATAAGCCCACCCTTGGAACCAGGAGGAACAAAATCCACCCAAGTACATGAATTGAGGGAGGAGGATCAGGTGGTTCCCCAGAGGAAAAAAAGATGGTTGAAAAACCAGGTGGCAGGACCAGCAGAAAGCATGGTGTTCTCTAAGAAGCAGGTAACAGAGAGACAGAGCAGGGCCAACACCAGGCGGTAGCTGCTGTCACAGGTTGGGACATGCAAGGCATCCCTTTAGGGATACCAAGAGATAACTGAGAAACACTTCAAGGGGGCTCTGTTTCTGGCAATTAACTAGATGGAATTTGAGTATAAAAATAACAGGTTGATATTCTTTCTAAAGCAAGGCCTAGGGCATTTGATTACACTTGGAACTCTAGAGAAGACAGATGTCACTTAAAACAGAGTTGTATGAGCATATGCAATAAAATCCCCACAACACTCTATTTAAACTCTAGATATGGTTTGTTTTAGTGCAGTTTTTAAATGGTTCGTTCTGGTAGAAATACAAATCCATTTATAGACCGCTTCTGAGGAACTGGAGACAAAGAAGTCTTTATCCAAGGCAGTTATTAAGTTGAAATTTTCCAAGGCAACCTCAGCAGCTCAGAGATATGATTGCTTTTGTCTCCTGAAATGAATTTAGTCCTTTTGGTGTCTGTAATTGTGCCTTTTCTTTCTCATTCCTCATGTTGTATATTTTTGTTTCCTATCTTTCTTAGGCTTGCTAGGCGTTGGTAAATTTTATTTGTCTTTTCAAAGAATCCACTTTGATTTTACTAGTCATTTATATTTTGTATTTAAACTTCTAAAATTAATCAATTCCAGCTTTTTTTTCCCTACAATTCCTCTTCCAGCATCCTTTTAGTTTATTTCTTGCTGTTTTTTTTCCTATTCCATTAAGTTGCATGTTTAGTTTACTTATCTTCTTGATTAATAAAGCTATATGTTTTCTTCTGAATACAAATTTAGCCACAGCTCATAAATTTTTTGTATAGAGTGTCATTTTTCTGCTAATTTCTGGGTAATTTATCATTCAATTTGATTTCTTCTTTGATTCAGGAATTGTTTAGAGTTCTTTTAATTAGCAATGAGTGAGATTCAGTGTTGTTAATTCTGGTTTCTAGCTTTCTTTCATCATGATAAGAGAATATGACCAACATTTTGGAATTTTACAGTTTTACTTCTGGCCAAGAACACTGTCAATTTTTTTGAGTGTGTATTAGACATAAGAGGAAAAAGTAATTCTTTGTAACATGTATTATATCTGTGCATATATATGTACATGTGAACACACATGCACAAAAACACTTATACACACATATACTAGATAGACACAAGACACACATGTACTGGATGGACTCTATTGATTGTTATTCTAAACATTTATATCCTTTTTCTTACCCCAAAACTTATCCATTAGAATCTGAGAAAGCCAAAGTCCCTCACTATGATTATGGTTTTATCAAATTATTCTTACATGGTTAAAAGTTTTTGTATAATACATTTTACTGATTTCAACAATTCAGACTTTTCCTCTTTACCTAATTTCATGTTTTGGCCTTAAGTTTCACTTTATCTGACATTAATTTGCCATTCTTTCTTTCATTTGGTTTGTATTTGTATAATATAGCTGCAGTTATTCTTTATTTCTAAACTTTGTTTTTCATTTTATTTAAGGTACATACCTTACAAACCTAGCTCAATTTTGTTTTTTTGCTGGTTGGTTTGGTTTTTTTTTTTTAACCTAATCTGCGAGTCTTTGTCTGCCAATAAGAAAAGTAAAGCCATTTGCATTAATTGTGATATCTGACATTTTTGCTCAGATGCCATCATCTATCTTATTTTAGATTTTCTTTTATTTACTTATTTATTTCTTATTGTTTCTTCTTTTTTTTTCTGGTTTCATATTTTTTACATCCTTTTTCTGTTCTTTAATATGAAGTTAAGTTATGTATCTTACTTTGTTCCTAAGTAACTTCATATTTCTAGCAGTCATATTTAAACATAATTCTACTCCTGTCCCCGCCCCAAAAGCACAAGATTTTTAGCAGGTTTTTGCTTCCCCACTCTTTACTCCTATGTCTCTACCCCACTTCTGGGTATTGTTTAATTAATATGGCATTTTATTTCCAACCAATTATTAAATTTTTTTTCCAGTTATCTCATTCTTTTCAAATACTCTTTATTAACACTGGCATTATAATTTATGCCTGCACTATTGTGAGGCTATTTATGGAGGTCTTATAGTGTAGAGGGTAAGTGTGCCATCTCTAGAATCAATCTGTCTGCGTTCAAATCCTGACTCCATGACCTTGGGTAAGTTAACCCCCAGCCCCCCAAAAAAGTAATAGTAAAATGTGATGTTTTTTTCCTATAATGTGAGGAAAGTAATAGTAAGTAATACATAAAACATACTTAGAAAAATACCTGAGACACAGTAAGCAGGCAAAAACTGTAAGACAATATTATTTTCATTCAATTAGATTGAACTGGAAATTACTGCATTATGGCATTCGGTCTCCCCCAATTCTTGTACTCCATTATCTGCTACCTTGAGGTCTGTATTCTAATTTTATTTGACTTGCACATTTCATTAAGTAATTCCTTTAGAAAAAGTACAAAAGTCTTTGCATGTGTGGAAATGCCTTTTTTTTTTTTTTTTGGCTTCCCAATGTCTTGGTCAGGTGGATAGTTTTGAAATTATCATCCTTTACTTACCAGACAGGAAAATCAATGCCAGTCTCATTCTGTTCTCTGTGTAAGTAGATGGTTCTCTCTTTACCCTCTGATTTCAGAAACTTTACCTACATATAGCTAGACTTTTTGGTCTGTTTTTCTCTTTTTAATTCTGCCTGGCTTTTAGTAAGCCCTGTTTTTCATATGAAAATGCAAGTCATTTTTTAGGTCAGGAAAATTTTCTTCTGTAATGTATTTGATTATTCTCTGCAACCTGTTCCTTTCTCTCTTTCTGGACTCCTATTATTTCACATTAGGTTTCCTGGATATGTCCTCTGTATCACTATCTTTTCACTCATTATTACTGTTTCTTTGTGGTTTTGCTCCGTGTTGTGAGACAGTTTGTCCATTTAATCTTCTAAATTACTAGTTGAATATTCATCATGGTCCAGTCTATTGTTCAATTTCCTTGCTCTATTTTAACATTTAGAGGTTATTATTTTTTTCAGAAACTTTTATGCTCTTGGGTTGTTTTATTGCAACCTCATTTTATATCACTTTAAGAGTTTTCATTTTAGTTTTCTATGTTGTTTTTGTATCACATTGTATCTTGTTTCTATCATTAAATCATCCTTAATATGTGCCACCTCTCTGGTTTCACCTTGGTCTCCTCTATTTTGGAGGCTACTGATTTCATTTGCAATCTTTCTTTGCTTACTTACGTTAGCATATGTGAGTTATTTTGGCCCCTCTGTAGGTAAGGCTACCAGTGTCTCCTGGCCATACACGTATGGTGGAAGATTGGCAGGTAACCAAAGGAGAAGCAAAATATTTTCCCCACCAGTTACCAACAGAATAGCGAACTGAGTTCTGTTGCCTGGGCTATGGGGGCAGCCCTCTAGGATCTTATGAGTCTCCATTAGTGACAAGGATGTGCTGTCCCCAAGCTATAGAAGGGAAGCTGTTCATTCCAGGATTGGTGCTGCCCTTGAAGGCAGCCAAGGTAAGTGGGATGAGAGGCCTTCCCAGGGCTGTACACCCAGGAGATGATGCAGTTCCATCGTCTGTGCTAAGTGCATCCATGGCTCAGGTGCCTGGCCCAACTCAGGTAGCCCTGGGAGAGGTAGTCTTTGCCCCAGAGCCCTTCAGAGGCAGCTCACACCTGCAGTTCCCTTTCCCACCAACCCCCTAGGGCTGAAAACATGGCTCACCCCTCTTAGCCCCTCAACTGCCCCTCTTCTCAAGAACCCTTCGCTTCCCAACCAAACCCTGCAGATTCCCTCCAGGCTCAGCGATAGACCTCCCTTAAGCTGAAGGATGCATCCCTAAAGCAGAGAGTCTTCTCCTGGAATTGTATTTGAAATGAACTCCTAAGACACCATTAGTGCTAGAAAATCCTACTGGGAAGGAAAATGTTTTTCTTTTTAAAGAAAAAGGAAGACATCATCTCTTTCTGATTCAGAGAGAGAGATAGATTGAGATGTACAGATTTATAAGGCAAAGCTAGGCAATTTCTTTCTTCTTGGATACCTGAAGAGAGAGGACTCAGAGGAGGCAGGAAAAGCAAACCTTCCTACCTCTGTGTTTTTTAAACTGAATGTGGCAGATGCTGTTATTTGCCTATTCGGTGGACATTGCCACCTCCTTATTCCCAGTTAGCCATACTGGGAGGAGGAGTTAGTATTAGTCTGAGCCAGTCATGGAAACTCCATTCCCCTTTGCCAGAACTTGCTCTCCTGCCTTCCTTGTAGCTAAGGAGGGGTCATGATGAGTTCTGGCCAAAGACACTTTAAGATATGTGTTTTAGAGGACTCCTTTTCCTCCCTTTCATTCTTGGGATGATAGCGCGAGAAGTGGTGCCTGGAGCTTGGCAGTCATTTTGTGATAAGAAAATAAAAACAAAAACAGGGCAGTCATAAGAAGCCAACACATTTAAGAGGGTGGATTAACCTGTGTTGGAATGAATCAGGTCCTTGATAATAGAAGTGCATCTCTAGGCATGTGAGCTAATCATCTAGGTGCTTATGGCTTAGTCCACTTTATTTGAATATTCTGTTATTTGTAATTGAAAGCACTGTTCACTGATACACTGACATTTGGGTTAATGTGTTGGGATTATGCAAAGACAGAAAATAAATATTATTTTGTTTTAAAACTGAAACAAATATATTATAAAGTGGAATTCAACACTCCTGTGAAATTTTAAAATAAAATTTCATTAAGTCCTTGCAAGAATTCCAGAGCAATTCACACATAGGGAAAGCAGGAGTTAGAAGAGTTACATAATTGGCAGAAGATTTTCGTCTGCTGAGCCCAATTCTTAATGCAAAACTGTGCCCTCTTCCAAAAGGCAATTTAATGCCACTCCTACCTATCAAACTTATATTTTAACACAGTGCTCTGTGTCTTTTAACCAATGTACCTGTTGATGGTGACATATTTGAACATTTTACACCTTTTTAAAAATTACTTTCTACTTCTTTGAAATTGAATTGGCAAAATTAAACTAGTCAGTTATCAACAGAATGGCATGGCTCATTTCTTCATTATCAACCAGTGGGGTGTTTATTAAATAGTCACATGCATACTTTCGTTGTATTAGATTCTTAAAATATCAAATTAAACACAATGCTGACGGTCCTTGAGCCATAGGTTAAGTGAGAAAAAAAATCAAATGTGTTGTGGGGTATGTAACAGATAATTTAGACATCGTAGAGTCGTTTTCTTCATAAGACAGTGCATATAGTCTCCAACTTTTTTTCTGTATTGACAAAAAATAATTCCAATTTTCACACTGTCACGGTACAAATAGAAGTGTGACTTACGTCTCACAATTTGCATAGCTGATTTCATGTCCCTGTGACCATTCCATCATGTGCCTGACGGTTACAAAATTGTTTTTCTTTGGGACATCATTGGTATACGCTTACGCTTCAAGGAGTTTCCAAATTAAACCATGGGTTCATTATATGACACACAGGGAACCTGATCCCACATATATGATAATCGGGTTTAGCAAATAAGTAAATCAGGCCTCACAGAGCCTCAGATCTATAGCTGCATTCTCAGGGAGCTTGTGGATCTTCTGTGAGTGCCAAGGTACTCAGGTGCCCAGTTGTGAATGGTGAATAGACTCAGCACTCCTAAGGCCTGGGGTTAACCAGCCCAGAATCCTATTCTCCCGTGTGCAGTCCCCAATATACTTTTAACTAGAACACTCTAAACCCGCAAGTGGTACCTGATGAAAAGCCGAGTTTGGGATATAGCTTAAAGGCCTTTACTTTCGAACACTGGGATAATGAAGGAAACTTGAATGGCTCTGGCTTAAGGCCAGTCCCTCTGCCTTAGTCACCTGCCTCACCATGAGTACCTTGGTACAGCACTAAGACCACCTCCACGCCCCCATCCCTCTTCTTAGCGGTGCTTCTGTGCCTGTAGCTCCTGATGGAAGACAGCCCTGGGCAGCCGTATTTTATATCATGTGACTTATCCCAGGAACAGCAGAGTGGAACAGGGGTAGGCACTAACCCAAGGAAGCCAAGCTAAAGCTTGCCAAAGACGCAAGACATAGCCGGCCCCCCAAAAGATGAGCTGAGTCAACCAAGATCTCTGTTTCAGCTGAGAGGAGAGAATGAAGTGTCATTGATGGAGGCAAAGCAGAAAGGATATTATGCGGTAGAGTAGGCCTAGACAAGATGCTGGGGAAACAAATTCTGACAAGGAAGCAGGAGCTGTGAGGCAGAGAAAAGGTATGGTGTCCAGGGTGAAAACTGGTCATTGAAAGGAGAGAAGAGAAAGATGCCTGGGGAGAAATAGAGAAGGAGGGAGGGAGGGAGAGAGAAAGGCCAGTCCCTAAAACTGTCCAAGGCTAACAGTTTTCCAATTCCTGTACATGATCCTGTGTATCTTCACATTAAGCCCTCATTTTCCCAAGAGTTGGTCTCTTCCCTGCAATCCAAGGGGTCTGAATCACACGACAGACAAATGAGGAGGGGAGGCTGGTAAGTCTAGCTGCATCATGATGATGAATCCGGGTAAACACAAACCCCAGGACCTGTCTTCGTGTCCTTTCCTCTACCATCCAAGGCTCTCTGGACCACTCTTGCCCTAGAAGCTGCCAAACCCTAGAATCTCAGCCCTGGTAGGGTCTGGGATGCCAAATGTTTCACCCTATGAGGACATATTCAGAGGCAGAGACCTTGAAAGTCTCTCTCTGCAATGTGTCTCAGAAGCCTGGAAATTGAAGTTGGCCTCACTTGGCGTGACCTTGGCTGTGGTCTGAAAACTGTTATTACTAAGAACAAACTGTCCTGAGAAGGGGTACATCCCGTGAACTTAAATGAAGAGTCTAATTCAGAAAAGCAGTCTTTGGGTTTTCAGGTCTTTAAGGAGAAACTCAAAGTTTGCTTGGTTGGGAATCATCTTCTGAATTGCCTGTGACCTAATTCTATGAACAAAACCCTGGAGACCAGCCACTGTTTGTAGCTGAGGGAGGTATCTGTTCACTTAAATAGGGCCCGTCATGCTTGTAGCCAAATGCTTTGACAAGTGGGAAAGGACAAGTGAAATTATCTAAATGGCCCAGGCTATTTATCTATCTATTGTAAGTGCTATATTTCCTGGAAAGACGTGAGTTAAGAAAATAGTTTTAACTTGTTCTCTCAACTTCCTGGCTGCTTTGATACTCAAACCACATTTCAGTATTTCTGGGTTTTGTCTGACAAAGTAGAAATGCATGGAGATAGACGTGGGGAGGGGAGGAAAGGAAAGGATGTAGTGAAGACAAAACCATGAAACAGGAAGAATTTCAAGGGGTCAGAGGCTACAGTCTCTGTTTGCTGGCAGGGCTGCCTTGAAACCGAGGTAGACGTGCCTTTTGTTTCAAATTTGCAGTGAATATATACATATATATATATCTCCACTCATTTTTCCTCATCCATCTCAAGTCACCAAAAGCCACTTAAGCTAAGAAGAGTTGATCTTACATGGTGTCTATGTAATGGGTTACCAGGTTACCAGGTATTTGCCCTTCTTTTGACTCTCTCATCCATTGTGGCCTAAAATTTTGTAGATTGAAAGTCATTTCTTTGGGTTACACATCTCCAAGCATCCTCTTTTGATCTTTATATAAACATATCAAATAACTTTTTCTCTAGAGAAGTGGAGAGTTACTGGTGAATTTGAGTTTACTGGGCATCTATGTGAGCTGTGGAGAAAAACAAAACACAACTCTAATATTTCTGTAGTACCTTAAATCTGTGGTTGGCTAAACGCTTCATATATCATCTCATTTCATCTCCCCAACAACTCAAAAGATAGATAAGATAGATGTTCTTATTATTCCCAATTCTCAGATGAGAACATTGAGGCTTTGGGAGATTCTATGACTTTTTTGAAGTCTGTATATAAGAAGCGGAGTCTAGATGTGACTCACGTCCTTGGGTTGAGTGCTTTTATTTTTTCTACTCTAGGCGGACTCTCCAGGGAACTGAAGATACAAACTGTTCTAGGTCAGCTTTTTAGCCAGTTACCAGCAGCCAGGAGGGTTCAGGGCAGTAGCAGGCAGTGGGCCCTCCCATCCCCATGGACAGGCCAGCTCCACTCCCTGAGGATGGCCTCCAGGAGCCCATGGTGCTCCCAGGTGAGTGGCAGCTTGGCCACCCCTAGTGGGTAACGTGAGTTGTCTCTGTCCCCAAGACAGAAAGCTTTACAGGAAATTACCACTCTTCTCTGCCTTTACAGGAAATTACCCTCTTCTCTTCCTTCTCATTTTCTACTTGAAGGTATATCACTTTGAAACAGAAATCTCACCCAAAGTGTATTACTGATTTAGTCACCGTCTGTATTTGTTACCTATTGGTGCATAATAAATTAAACCCAAAACTTAGCAGTTTAAAGCAGTAAACATTAATTATCTTCCTTTCTGTGGATCAGAAGTTTAGAGCAGCTCATCTTGGTTCTTCTGGCTCAGGGTCTCTTAGAGGCTTCAGCATCTGAGGTTTGCCTGGGGCTAGAGGATTCACTTCTGAGATGGTTCATTCACACAGCTGTTGGCAGGGGGCCCCACTGCCTCACCACATGCACCCTCCATGGGGCTGCTTGAGCATCCTCACAACATGGCCGCTGGCTCCCTCCAGAGCAGGGGACCCAGGAGAAAGCACAAGGAGATAGGCCCAAGGCCCTTCATGTCCTAGTCTTGGAAGCCACACCATCACTTCTGTCATGCTCCATTTGTTACGCCTGGGTTGCTGAGTACAGCTCACGTTTAAGGGAGGGAAGCAGGGTCTACTGCCCCAAGGAGGGCGTATCAAGGTATCTGTGGTCGTATTTTACACCCACCGCACAGGCCCACTAGAGTACCGAGGAATCTTAATGACATTCAAGAAATGCCTGAGTCTTAACAACACTCAGGTAATGGAAGCAGAAGGATGAGGATTTCTTTCAGCAATGCACCTAGTCAGGGGTGGGTTATAGGATTATTCTGATGGAGTGCTGAAAAAGATGCGGTCATTCTTCTAACAAGCACACAGTCACAAATACAGCAGGCAGATAATTACAATACATTGCATCCGGTGTGCTAACAACCATGACTAAGATTTACTGAGCACTTACTGTAACCCCACCATTATCAGAAGGGCTCTATGTGTATTAAGTCACCTAATGCTCACAACAACCCCCTGAGGTAGGTACTGATTTGACCCCCATTGACTTATGAGCTCAGCTAGTAACTGGTGGAGCTGAGATGAAAGGTACATGAGCCAAGGGAGCCCAGAGAGGAGGAGCCTCCTTTTGCCTGGGTGGTGGGTGGTAAGAGTCGTAAAAGTCATCCTGAAAGAGGAAATATTTGAGTTGGGCTGTAAAGAGTAGGAGCTCTTTAAGAAGACAAGGTAAAAGAGATATAAGAATACAGTCTGGATAGTGAATTGTGAATGCTGAGTCTAGGGTGTAGAGAGCTGCTGGAATTTTCCCACAGTCCTCTCATATGTTCTGGTGGCTATGAGCAAACTTTTTGTAGAATTCACATCTGAGTTTTACACAGCTCGCGCCCACGGTCTGGTTTTGGTCCATCCCCAAACAGAAACTCCTGTACCAAATAGATCCTTAAGGGGACAGTTGTGGGTGTGTAAGAAAGAGAAAAATGTCTACGTCTTACCTGTGTCTAGTTAGCATGTTGCTCAGAGCAGGCAGGGAATGAGGTTGCCCTCTTTAAGTTCATTTCCTACGTGGCCTAGTTTGCTCTTCTTTGATCCATGCCACAGACAGTGACCACGGCCAGCTCCGACTTGACCAGCCATCCCACTGGTATGTCTGGCTGGTCACACTCAGTGGTTAAACCTCATGCACTTTATTAGGGGTGAATGCGGAGCACATCTTAACACACATCTTAATGACAGGAACCATCCTCCTGCGTGAAGGAAACTCATGATGAAGCGCATTATTGCCACAGCAAACTACTATCTGGCCCAACTAAGTACGGTTGTGGTGGTTAGTTGAATATTTTGGTTAACAAAGGATTACTACAGAAATCATCCGTACATTACCAATTTTCAAAGAATTAGAATCCAGTAAGGCACCACTTTTTTCTAAAATAAGTCTGTGCATGATTTAATATTTCTATGGAGACTCAAAGGCACTACAGATGTTGTGGGCTCTTAAAGTCCACATTATGAGGGTAAGGTTAGGTAGATGATGTTGGAAAGGAAAAAGAGGGCAAAGAATATTTTCCTGTGGAAGCCACCAAACTTGCTCTGGCCTTTGAGTGTGGAGGTCAACTTAGGAAATCATGCATCTTCCAGGTTGTTCCTGGAATGAGCAGACCTTCAAAGAGGAACGCAGGGCCACGCTAGAGGAAAGATGCCACCGCACATAGAGTCTTGGAGCTTCCTGACCCATAATTAGAAAGACGTCTGTTGAAAACTTCCGTGCTAATCAAAGCCAGCTTTGAAGGTGGGTGAGAGTGCAGTTTCTAGAGGTGTTGCTTCCTAAGAGCACTAGAGCATTGCTGGGGTGCTAGATCTTGTTGGAAATAAGATGGAGAAAGTTGTATTTATCAGAACTATTTGTGCAGTTGAAATATTTAAAAGAAATATTGTTTGAAGGGATTGAGGTTTCATAATAGTCGCATGATAATGTCTTCAAAAGAGGGCAGGTCTGGTTTGCTGCCGAGCTTTTCTTTATCTGAGTGGGGTCTGACAATTTGGGACCGAACAGAATTGTTCCGAGAACACAGGAGGTGCCTAAGGCTGTTGTCAGTTATCCTCTGCCTCTCCTCCCACCCCTCCACATAATATTGAACAGATATTTAAAGAAATTATTTTGGAGGAACACTGAATTATGAGGCGTCCCAGTAAGGTTGTCATGTCTCTGTCTGGCTTTGCTCCTAATGCATTGATTGTTTAAAGCTCACTGGGTTTTACTTATCCCGTGACCCCAGTCACCCCACTTTCTGCTGTTTCACTGTTGATTATGCTTTCATCAGAGAGTGGGACTGATTTTAAAAAAAGAAGAAAAGGGATCAAAAGCAGTCAAGTATTCTACTTTTTAAAAGCTCTAACTTTTTTAAGGGGGAAAATGAATAGAAGAGGTTGCAACTGGTGTTTAAAATGAGCTTTGAAAATGCCTGTATCTGGTTTTGAAATAAATCTGTACTAAGAAGGATCTGAAAGATGGTCTAAGAGCCTCCGCAGATGAGGAGACTGCTGTCCAAAGCGGCTTGCTGCAGGCTACAATGCCATTACAACGTATGTCGGGTTGGCCAAAAAGACGTTATAGAAAAACCCGAATGAAATTTTTGGCCAACCCGCTAATTAAGAGATAATCAATGAGATCCAGGAAAAGGATCCCCAAGATAGAACGAGTCTGAAGGATGTGTCCATCTGGTCATCACCTTTGTTTGTGTTCTTTCTCTTGTTTTACCTGGTAAGAAATAGGGAAGAGGAATTACTCATGATTACTTGTGATCACCCAGGATTACTCTTGAGAATAACACAACCAGCCTGGATTATGCACCTTTGTCTGACAAACATTTATATAGCAGTTATTACATGAAAGGCGCTGTTCCAGGCAGATTCTGAGTATGAACCCATTTCATGATGGTAGCAGCCCCCTGGGGCAGGTACTATTGGTATCTCCATTTTGCAACTGAGGAAACTGAGACACGCAGCTTAGCAACATGACAGAGCTGGGGTGCACCCAGACAGTCTGGCTCAGACTCTGTGCTGGTAACCGCTAAATCAGCCTGACTACAGAGCTCTGCCCCTAGTTTTTCCAGAAGCCTTTATTGTGATCCACCTAAAGTAATGAAAACGGGGTGATATGGTGCTGGTGAGAGCATAGAGCCTTCACTGGCTGGGAAGGGGTCCCTGAAGGGTCCGCAGGATAGAACAACAGAGCAACACAAGACACCCAGATGAGATTTTTTTCCCACAGAAACGTCAGGGTTTTTGGGGATCAGAGGGAGGAATGTGGGTGAGGGCGAGGATGAGGATGTTAAGACGCAGTCCATATGGGATTACATGAAGACATGTGTATATATGTGTTTGGAAGTCTGCATACAGGGTTCTGGTTGTGTGTGAAAGTGTTTACGCAGGCATGTTTTTATGCCCACTGTGTGCATGTGTACGTATGTGTGTGTGTATGCACCCGTGGGCTTGCTAATGCACACGGAAGGTGCTAGAATAAACTCCTAAAGGGACTTGGTTTCTTCCTGCTTAGTTAGTTCGTATCCACATCTGGGTTCATTCTGCCTCAGGAGTGCCTGGTTCTCCCTGTCATGACTCTGATCACCCTTCTCCTTGAGCCAAAGGAAAGTGAAGCTGAGAGGAGAAGTAAAGAGAGAATTTTTAAATTAAAACTTTTTTTTTTTTCCTGAAAGGGCCATTATTTGCTCAGAAGTCCATAGCATGAGCAGTACAGTTGGCTATTTTTGCACCTCTTTAAAGAAGCTGAGGCCCAGTTGCAGAGGACCACAGAGTCCGTGCTGGCCCCTCAAACCCACAGCCCATCCTGTGGGCAGCCAGGACTTTACCCCTTTGGCTCATGGGGACCAACCATCTGGCCAGGAACTAGGAACTTCAGAGAGCCCTCCAGGTCCTATTTCCCCAAACCCTTAAAACGTGAAGATCCCGTTCCAGACCAGCCCTGCTGTCCCCAGAAACACTATGTGTACGAGGCTTTTCAAGTTGCTGCTGCCTACAAGCAGACAAGCAGACAGGGGAAAGGAAACAGAGAACGCTGTTGCTGCTGCCTTTTAGCACACACTGTGGGCATTTGTCTGTCTGCAGAAGTGTCAGTCCAGGCTTCTCTCCCTGGAAGGGAGATCTTCCCCAGGAAGGGGCGACCAGATCTCTAGGCAGCTGGGATGATAAGCATGACCAGCAGAGGGCGCCACCGCGCTGACTCTCATCTCACTGCGCGGTACAGGCGAATGGCGGGGGGGGGGGGGGGGGGGATGCTCGGGAAGGCCAAAGATGGATCGGTTCATCTGTCTCCCTCCCCCTCCCGTCTCTTCTCTTCTCGCTGCCCTCTCCTGTGTTTCCTCCTTCCCTCTCCTCTCTCAGTCTTTCTTTCTTCCCACCTCTAGCCCCCGCCCCCTCCCCAAGTTGAGCAGTTCACCCCAGGGAACCTCAGGTCTAGTAACTGAGTGTTAATTATGTCTGAGTGGATTCTAGAGAAAAAGAAAACCATATACTGTATCAGCAGAGAAATGGTTTCACTATGAGGAAGCTAATGATGCTTTTATCAGGAACAATATAAAGATTGCTTTTTTACTAGTGTGTATCCCATAGGGTTCAGGGCTATGAGATATTTCTGTATCTGGCTTTAGGTTCCTCTGAGCTTTTACATAATCAAATCAATATAGCCATGATTCACCCTCTGGCAACAACTGCTCCCTGCAAGTTTGCTGTTGTTTCTTCAGCGGCTGAAGAGAAAATAAATAAATATATGGAAAGGAACTTACTATGAATCTGTAAACATTGATTTGTTCGGTCTTTGGGCTTCCTTTTTAATTGCTCTGTCTACACAAGCACACATACTCACACAAAGCGAGGGTGTGAGTTCACGGTCAGAAAACAAGGTGGAGAGTGCTGCCCAAGGGTCTACTGCTGTCTGGTTTTCAGAGTCAGAGACGTCTTGCTTGCTGGTCTACCAGCATCCTTTTCATACATTTTCTTTTCATACATCTTCTTTCCCATCCCCGTGAATTCCCTACATTCCGGGCGTGATTTTGGTTCTTGCCTTTCACTTTGAGTCATATTGTTTTTATCAGGAATTTCCCTCCCCTCTGCCTGGCAGAAATGATCCCCCTCCGACCTCTATCTGGTCTCAGGGCCATCAGAAGGAGAGAGAGCCCACGGCAACCTGAAAACAGACTCACCGTTTCCTTAGGAAACACACCTTCCCGTCTCGTGTCTCTGAGTCTCAGCCCAACCTTTACAGTTCACAGAAGCCCTGCTCAGGAAAAGTTTGACAACCTTCACAGGGCGTGTGACATGCCCGCCTTTGCTTCCCCTCCCTTTCTCTAAGTAAATAAACACAGCCGTCTTTCTTTCACACTAAAGCATGGGGGAGGGTCCTAGCCCTCTGTCATCCACTCTTCATAGATAAATCGGGATGACAGGGGCCTCTAAATACGGCTTTTTCAATGTCACTTGCTGCTTTGGATCCACAGGAAGTCAACTGAGAAAACTGGTGTGTTCAGCTGGGTTTGGAGAATAAAGGTGGAGCCTCACAGGCCTCTGGTCCCAGGGACAGGCGAGGATTGTTTAGTCATTTCTGTTCTGGTCCTGAGCCTTCGACGCCTTGTTCATGATGTGCTTCCTTTTTCCCGTCCCTCTGAAGAAGAAAAAACATTAGAAGTAATAACAGAGACAAGGCAGGAGAGAAGACCCACTTATGTGATCAGGTGTGCCGAGCCCCGGGGCTGATGGTGGCCACAAAAATAAAATGGTTCCCTAATTATGAGGGAGTCTGATCACTGAGGCCATGTTTCTGTGACAGGGGTGCCATACTCCTCTGAGAGGACAGCGAGAGCAAGGTTCTTCAGAGCTCTTCCTTCTTTGGGTAAATATTTGCCACTGAAGTGCTATCAGTGGTGCTGTACTCCAGGCCTCCAGGCAGAGGTGGTCTAGCTTGTAGTCAGGGAAGGAAGGGGATATTCAAACAGTACTGGGCGTGGTGATGCTGGCATCACAGCACGGTAGGCTGTGAGAGTCCCAGTGGCTGCCATTTATTGAACATCTCACTATGTACCAAAGACTTGCTTTCTGTGCGTTATTGCGTTAAATTCATTCTAATCCTCTGGACAGTGTGGCAAAGAAAGTCATTATTCCCATTTTATGAAAGAGGAAATTGAGACTCAACAAGTTAAATATTTGCCCAAGGTTGCGCAGGCTCCGGACGCGCAGGCCCAGCAGCCATGGCTCACAGGCCCAGCCGCTCCGTGGCATGTGGGGTCCTCCTGGACCAGGGCACGAACCCTTGTCCCCTGCATCGGCAGGCAGACTCTCAACCACTGTGCCACCAGGGAAGCCCTTACATGCTTCTTTTTAACCAATATTAAAAATTATACTGCTAGCACATTAAATCCCCTATTTCATGAATATTATTCTTAGAGAAGGGCTATTTTTTGGTTAAAAAGAAAGGGAAGCAATGTAAAGCAATTAAGTAAACTATATTGAGATGGTGGAGAGTGCAGACATGGCAAACATCACAAAGGAGGCCAACCTAATGACTGGAGGTTGGCGAACACTGCTGTCAGCCACACGACCTCACAGAGCAGGAAAGCAGGGAGATTGTTACTAGCTGCCTCGAATTTTGTGTTGAGAAGGATTCTGAGGCCTCATGTGTTATCTATTAGTGATGCCTGCCTTGGGGCACCAGGCAGGCTTGGGGGAAACTAAGAGTGACTTGTGAGGTCTCTTTGATCAAGCCAACCTGCTCCTTTCCCAAAGGAAGATGAAGCCCAGAGAAATTAACTGAACCATTCAAATGTTTTAAGTCCGTGATTCTACCACGAGCAGCTTTTTTCTAACAGGTCCAGATATTTGCTCATCAATATCTTTTGTCTTTGGGGAAGGGACGGGGGTCATGATATATGCATAATTTCTCCCAGTTAAGTTATTTCCAGTGGACAGACAGGACTGGAATCAAATCCTGCCCTATTCCACATGTGATTAGAAGAAGTGACCTTTTATTTTTTTTTTTAACATCTTTACTGGAGTATAGTTGCTTCACAATGGTGTGTTAGTTTCTGCTGTATAACAAAGTGAATCAGCCATACATATACACATATTCCCATATCCCCTCCCTTGCATCCCCCTCCCATAGGAAGTGACCTTTGAAGTCTACTCCTCCACAGAGTTGAGATCACCATCCTTATGGTGCTATCGCAAGGGTTGGATGAGATAAACTACGTAAAGCGTCAATTATGATAAGCAGAGTAAAAGTTCAAGCAACAGTACCTAGTATTCAATTATTCCCTTATCCAGACAATGGATATTTGTTCAGTGCCTACTGTGTGCATTGATCTTTAACCAGTAGGTTTGCACAACAGTGAAAAGAACAAGGCAATTCATTTTTCGGTGCACACTTCGAAGGCTCAGCTAACACTTCCCCAGGCCTTTATGGACATCATCTCTTTGGCACCCAGCCCTCCATCCGCACCAACACACGAATGCACAGATCCGGACCACATGCTCTCACACCAGGAGAATCAGAAAATACACTAAGAAAAATCCAATAATACTGACTTGAGGTTTTTAAACTCCTTGGGGGTAGATAGATACAAGTCAGTAAACCAGCATAGGGAAAGAAAAACGGTTAAAAAAAAAAAGCTAATAAAAAAATCCCATAGGAAGGAAATGGAAACCCCCCACCCCCCAAATGGAGCTAAATTGTGTGGTTGCTGGAGTTCCTTTCCTGGAAAGGGGGCCAGAAGCTGGGAGCATGCAGCACTTACACTGGAGTTGTTTTCTAAACAGATTTTTTTTTTTTAGCATTTATTTTTCGCATATTTTAACCTTTCTCAGAACGCCCTGGCCGAAAGCAATAAAAATGCTGTACTGTTAAACTTAAATTAGGGACCTGTGTCGGTTGAGGCATCCAGCTGGGTTTTTTTCTGGCAATGGGAGAAGGGCCCGGGGGGAAGGCACACGGCAGCCTGTCACCCTCAGGTGCTCGCTGGGCGGCCCCGGGTGTATGGCAGTGAAAGCAGGGGCTGGGGGAAGCGTAAGGGAAACTTAAGAAAATAATGAAGGGACATGTGTATGTTGAGAAGTTTAAAAAAAAGAAAAAGTTAAATCGGCCTGTTGTCAGAACCAGCAAGAGAGGGTATGACTACAGTTTCATTTTGGATTCCTAGTTACGAGAAGTGTGTGTGGGGATGGGAGTTAGGACTTGGCAGGGGGTGCCTAGAGGTAGCATATTAAAGGGGTGGAGAGTGGCCCAAGTTTTATTCAAAACAGTAGGCTTTAGCTAAAGCCAAGTTGGGCAAAAGAGACATGTTCACAAGTCATCACCAGTTGTGTCCAAAGAAAAGTCACTTTCCATCTTATGATTTTCCACGGTCCTTGGGGACCAAATGGAAGGCTTTAGGACTTTTTTCTTCAGGAAAGCACACCCTGGGTGAAGTATAAGTCTTGGGTGACACATTGGGTCACCTTAGCGTTGTAAGAGTTCAGCACAGCCTGACTTGGTCAGAAGGTACCTGAAGATGTACTTTGAAGAAAGTTCTATAATCAGGGATGAGTGGGTTTATTGATCTTATTGGAAAATGGGCACTTCAGCTTCTTTCCAGGGAATCAGCCGGGACGTGTCAGCAAAGAGTCCCTTTGGGCACATCGACCCAAACTGAAAAATGTGCTTAAAACATTTCATGTCTCCTGGTGCTGGTGCTACTGGCTGAATCGTCTGATGTGCTACGCGGGAAGAAACCCGGGGTGGGAGTTGGGGAGGAGGCTGGCATCGCCTCTCTCTGCAGACTGCTCTAGCACCGGCACCTCACAGCAGGCCTCGGGACAGTTCAGGGACCCACTGAGCCTCGGCACAAAGATCCTTGCAGTCAGGAAGGGCCTTCAGCTCACAGATGTTCTGCAGGAGGGTAGAACGTGCGAAGTGTCTGCTGGTGCCACCAGGCCTTGTAGTTGGGATCGGCGCTCGGGCTGCTAGGACATGACCAAAGGAAACAAATATTTGACCAGACGGCTGAGAACATCTGTTTGGTTTTGCTTGTGCGGATGCAGCCTGCTTGGCCTGAGGTGTCTGCTTCTGGCTGAGATGCAAAATGGACACCCGTTTGCGAACATGAGCAGTGCCAAGTATGGGCAGAGTCAACATAGGTGACTGCATTTTCCCCTGTTTAAATCCCTCAATAAGATAAGTTTCTTCCTGGTTTATTCCAAATGTAAACATTCGGTGTTTGAAGGGAGAAGACACAAACGGACCTGGGTGTCTTGGGCACCAGCTGTTCTCTGGGCTTGGAATACCTTTTTTCTCTCCTTTTCCCAACTAGGGATGCTAATGGGCTTCAAGTCACTGCTGCTTGGGCTGCCCCACAAACCCCCCTTCTTCCCTGGCCAGGACAGGAAAGGTGATGCTGAGGGAGAGGGTGTGTAAAGGAGCTGTCCTGGGAGGAAGCACTGAAAAAAAAGAAAAAGGAAAAAAAGAGAAGGAGCGGTGACATCCTGGTCATGCTTCCATGGACTTTTTAAGAACGCCCAGGCTGCCAGCCAGTGGTGGCTGCCGTGGACCGGTGGCAGAATGATGCCTGGTTTATTCTTAGTAAAGTGCTCGGGGAGCGTGAGCCCGGGGGCTCAGGAATGGAAGAGCAACCACCAAACAAAACAGAACGAGGGGGAGGGGGCCTCCCTGGTGGCGCAGTGGTTGAGAGTCTGCCTGCCGATGCAGGGGACACGGGTTCGTGCCCCAGTCCGGGAAGATCCCACATGCCGCGGAGCGGCTGGGCCCGTGAGCCATGGCCGCTGAGCCTGCGCGTCCGGAGCCTGTGCTCCGCAGCTGGAGAGGCCACAACGGGGAGAGGCCCGCATACCGCAAAAAAAAAAAAAAAAACAGAACGAGGCTCGCTCTGCCTGCCTTCCGGAGCCATTCAGAGCTGGGGAGGGAAGTAGGTGGAGGCGAAGACCCAGACATTGTTGCATTTTGAGTGCCCCCGGCCCCTGCCTCCTACCCCCCAAATCATGATTGTTTTATGTGGTTCTTTTTCCCTTTGGTGAGGAAAATGGGATGTGGTGTCAATTACTGGGAAAAATATACAAAGTCCTAATGGCTAATCTATTCTTCTAAGTATGAGGAGGACTACTACACCTAAGAGAGTTGATCTAATTGTGTAATAAAACTCGAATCATTTCAAGCGGGATCGGACCTGCCGGGTCTGTTCAAGAAAGCTCCGGCTGCTGCTCTTGCAGCCCGGGGCAGGAGAGTGGTGAGCTGACCCTGGAAATTGCTTGTGGGTAAAATCCGACGGGGGACTGAAGGGAGTCGGGAATATGGCAGCAGGGAGCAATGAGGGAGTGTAAAGATGGTGGACCGTAAACAGCATCTTCTTGTTTTATGTGTCTCCGTGGTGGCAGTTGTTTTCTCAGCTCGAATGTCTATGTCAAGAGTCTAACCTTGGAGCAGAATCCACATGCTGCCCCACGATGTTCTCTCCTTCTTTCCCCCTTCCCGGCTCTGGCTCTCATCTTTTGTAGATTGTTGTTTAGAAAACTCACCGTGCCAGGCCTTTTCACATAATTTACTTGTTTAATGTAATCCTCCTGACACCCCTCGTTGGAAAATCCAATTATCATTTTACTGATGAAAAAAGCCAAGAAAGACAAAGTTGTGCAAAGTTACATTGCTAAAAAGTGATGGTGCTGGAGCTCAAACTTGGACTTTCTAACTCATTTCTAGACTTTGCCATGTCCCTGTTTTGGGGCAGCACGCCTTCTTTGCAAAGCCCACTAACTGATTTGGGTGTCAGGGCACAGTGGGGAGTTTGGGAAGGGGACGTGTACACAGGAAGCTAGTGACAACACAGATCCTAAAATTAGCTTTTCTCCTTTCGACTCTCTCTGATCCGATCTAAAAACATGAAAAGCCTTGCAATTCCCTTACATGTAAGTCCAATGACAGCTTCTACCGCCACCACAAAAGGCAAAGCCTCTGTTTATTTAAGCATTGGGATTTTTTTTTTTTTAAAGAAAAATACATCTGGGAGTAGAAGTCACTGGGTTATAAATGAGCTCTCACACCACCAAAGAAAAAAAATAATAATTACAATAAAAATAATGGCACCATATTCTCTGATAAACCAGTGCCAGAAAAGCTCTTGGGGATCAAGTTTTGTCAGTCCCCAGCTTTTACCAATTTAAATTCTTGGCAGAGTATTAAAAAAAAAAAGTATAAGGTATTTGAAACTCCAGTCCCTCAGGTACTAAATCTAGTGTTTCCTGGCACTAGATGAATGTTACTGAAGTGAAAACCTAGCACCACAGGACCATATCTCCATGGCTGTTCATATTTATACTTAACAGACAAATATGTCATTCTTTCGGGATCTCTTTACAGGGCCAATTTTTTTTTCTCATATGTTACCCACCCTTTTCTGATAAAAATGAAGGCAGACCAAGGCCAGGACACAGACTTTGAGTTGTGAGATGCTCTTTTAGTATCAGAAACCATGTTTCCCCAAAGCTGCCTAATTTCCTAAGCCACAGATCGAATTAAGGAATAGGACAGGTGGGACTCCATGGAGATGGTGAAGGGGAGCAGGTTGGATGTAGCCTGGTGGCATTTACTCCCTGGTCACTTCACTTGTCCTTTTTCTTTATAGTGTGACTGTGATCCACAGGGAGAGTTGGAACTCTGTGGTCCCTCAGATGTTTTTGCCAGAAATTTGGCTTGGCAAAAGATGTGCAACTCTCTCTGCACAGTTAGCAAAAGGATCCTTTTTTAGTATCAATGTCTACTCCACTCCATTCATGAACTAGGGGTCATCTTTTCTATCCTGGACCCCTCCACTCCATTCATGAACTAGGGGTCATCTTTCCTATCCTGGTCTCCTGCAATTTGACCCCATCACAGAGTCCTCTAGTTACCTTTTAGAATTTGTTTTCTACTCTACTGCTACTAATCAAGTTTCTTCTCTCTCCTCTCCCCTAACTCCAGCTAATGAAAGTTTAGTCTAGAAATAGCTGGGAATATCTCAAATGACTCACCTGCCCAAGTCTGTAGACTACATTTTAACCTTCATCATGTAAGAAGGGAAGAGGACATGTTTTTATTGAACACCTACTATGTTTGAGGCATTTAGTCCTTACTCAGTTTTAAACTTGTATGACAAATCTTATAAACCTCATGAATAAAGGAAGGGTATTAATATTTTAAGTACCCTGAAACCCTGAGAAGCACTGCATAAAATATTGCAATGTGCCACTTCCGTTACTTTGTCTAATCTAGAGGTTCATATTTTTGCAAGTGAAAAATACGTCCTTTAACTTTCAGAAAAACAAGTTTTTAGTCAAAGTGTTAAGATATCTCAAGTCTCTGTACTTTGTAAAATATTTATATCCTAACCTGAGGGACACAGGGATGTCTCTGCAGGAATGGAAAATAACTGGGGTGAGGATTTTCAGCAAGCAGTTGCCACAGGAACTTTCCACATGTGCCGTGGGTACCACTTAAGCTTTAGCCCACACGGCAAGCTTGCCTTGGCCCAGGCTGGTGAGATGCTACTCAACTGTCTAAGGCGACTGAGAACCACAGCATCAACTGGTAATGGCAATAAGGTCGACTTTTTCTTTTCATTCTCCTGCTCCCAAAGTAAAGCAGCTGCCCACGGCAGCCCCCTGCTCTCCGCCCTTTCTTTCTCTTCTCCCTTTGGAGTTGCTCATCAACTCTAGATTCAGTCATGATTTCTTTCCTAATCTCTATGCCCCATGCTGACTTCTCCTTAGGGCATCCGTCCTGTGTGCCCAGCTGCCTGTGGGACATTTAAACCTGGTGGCCGCATCTCAAACTCAGCATGGCCCCAGATGAACTCTTTCTCTCCCAGTGTTCCCTGCTTTAGCCAATGTCCCCATTTTCCCAGTTACCCATATCTGAAATACTAGACCGTTCTGACTCTCCAGTCTTTAGTCTTTTTTAGTATAAACAGTAGCCATGTGCTTTGCCTTTTTTGGCTTCATAGTCTCATTGAGTCTTTATCACAATTCTATGAAGTATATATTATTGTTATTTTCACTTTATGAATGAGGACTAAACTCAGAGGTGGGAAGTGATTGGCCCAAGGTTACACTACTGAGTGAAACTACAAGTAGTGGGTTTCCATTCAGATCTTGGTCTGTCTTTCTCCAGAGCCCACACGTAACACTCTATAATATGGCGGTCAGGTAGAGTCTGACCAGAATTCCTAGGAAATGCCTCTTGAAGTCATCAGTCCTGGTCTAGTCCCAGTCTACCTAGCTTCTCACCCTCTTTCTCCTAGACTGATTTCCTAAAACCATGATTTCCCTGGATTCAGGCTTTTCCCATCAGAAACGTTATCAAGTGCTCACCTCATGAAGATATGTGTTTACTATTTTGAGCAAGACCCAACCTCTAGTGGTTCTCCATGAGAGCAGCCTTACCCAAAATGTGCTCTGGGACATTCCACATATACCTCCTCATTGGAGGGGCAAGAGTCTGCTCTGGTCCAGGATGGGGGCAAGACAGCTTTCAGTCTAATAAAAAAGGTAGACATTAAAGTTACAGAGGTGATGAATGTTTTGAGGAAAAGCACAGAATGCTTATGGGAACCCCTGAAAAGTGAACTAATCTCATCTAGTCTGCTAGTCAGGGAGGCTCCTTTTAGGAAGATCCATAGGGTGTTTATAGGTGTACATAGGGTTAAAGGAAACTAAATACATTTCTTTATTCCAGGTCTTCTCAAAGCCTGACAATGTGCTAAGTGTAGCTGGCGGTCAGCTTCAAGATGACCAGGCCTGCCTTGTCCACCTGTATCCCAGGGCTGGACAGTACCTGGAACAGAGTAGCCTCTCAATAAACATTTGTTCAAAGAACACACGAATGAACAACGAAATGCTTTTGGATGAAATTAATGTAGAGATCATGCCATTTACAATATTTATTAAAATTTTCATCATGCCTACAGTTTTGCATCTCCTGAAAGGTAAATTCCATCAAAACCTTATTTCCTTTAGGCTCTTTACTCCAGGTTAAGAGTTTCAAGGGATCAAGTATGGAAGTCACGTAGACCTGGGTTTGAATCTTCCTCCATTTATTAGCTGTGTGAACTTGGGAGACTTATTTAACCTCTCTGTTCCAGTTTCGTTATCTGTAAGATGAGAATTATAATCCTGACCTTCCAGGGTGACTGGGAGGAATAAATACAATAATGCGTGTAAAATCCTTGGCATAGAGCCTGGCACAGAGTAATCCAATAAATGGTAGATGTCACTGTTGCTGTTGCAGTTGCGGTGGGTGGCTTGTCTCCAGCCTCAAAGGGCTGGCAGTCTAGAGGGGAGACACAGCACCTACTCACACGCATCATCAGATGGGCCCTCACTCTCCTCGTGCTCAAGTGTGACCAACCCACCAACCTGAACTTTATTCAGACCCTTCTAGGGTCGTGTTCACTGTCTACCATGGAAAAGAACTGACCTTACTCCATGCACCTTTTAGACCCCAGGTGGAATTCTACCTCCCCAGTTGCAAAGCAGTTGCAAAGCCAAGTGATCCTAGTAAAGCCACTTTACCTGTTCTCCTTTCTGGTTTCTGTTTCTGTGGTTATAAAATGGCACTAACAATGCACATCTCATTGGGAGGTGGTGAAGATCCACTTAAAGAAGATAGCATTCATGAACAGGCCTTCTGCAGAGTAGGTGCATAATAGCGGTTAGCTGCCTGCCCTTCTTAACACTCCTTCTCCACCCCCCGCACCCCCCTTTCCCCTATGGGCAGGAAGCAGTCCTGCAGAGAGGCCCCAGTCCTCCTCCTGGGGCTGGGATTTCACTCTCGCCCTGTACAAAATTGCCATGCACTATCCAAACGTCCTTATGGAGTTTCTGAATCCCATGAGAGGTAAAAGGACTCTTCTTATGAGCACTTGCTTAGCTTTCTGGACCATCAGCATAGGGGCCAAAAGCAGACCCCTCCTCCCCCAAGTACTGACTTCCTGTCTTCTCCTGTTAAGTCTGCATGGTGGTCCCAGCTCCTAGAGCCTGCAGTCAGAAGGGACCAGCACGGCCTGTTCTCTCTGCCCGCCACCAGGCTCCTTTCTGACTCTCAGAGCCAACAGTGCGCCTCTCTAAAGATCCAGAAAACCCTACTGGAAACAGCCCCGCTGGTGCCTGTTCTCCAGGCTTTCTGAATCCACACTCTTGTTTCTCTGCGCCCAGCGAGCCTGCGCAAGTTCTTCTCACCCACTGAGAAGGGAGAGGAGAGAAGTGTTGTCTTCCCTCCCCAGTCTCTTATTTCTGGTTTCTTCGGTGGCCCCTCCACATTTCTTACTGTACGTCCTCGGGACTCTCAAGGTCCTGAAGAAGCAGCTGGGAAGAGCTTTAGGAGGGTACAGACACTAACTGTAAGGTGACAACATTCGGTTCTCTTAGAAGTGTGCATGGCAGTGCCTCTGGAGGAGGGGTGTGATGTTGTGGAAGCAGCAGGGCGACAGCTTGAGAACAGGAGCAAGAAGCTGAAGAATGTCTTCAGTGGGCGGAGGCTGCACGGGGGCAGGGGGGAGAGGAAAACCAGAGGTGGCACTGAGGAGGGACAACAGAGACCAAAAATATGGATGGAGATTTTCACTGTCTGCCGTAGAGTCCCTGTGGACCCTTACCGAATTTTCAGTAAGATCTGTACTGCTCACCAAAGCACTGTGCCAGTGGATTCTTTCTTGGGAACTCCCATAGGAGCTGAATTCTGCACAGGGTTGGTGCAGGACAACAGTAGAGCTTAAGCAGAGGCAGGAGCTGGAGGATACCTGGCTTCCAAGGTGTCCACAGCTACAATAATGAGGACAGGAGTCAGAGCCATGGCGGTTTCCTTACAGCCTGCTCATTAAGAAATTCAACACGCTCTGAGAACTACCTACCTTCTTGGCAGTCATGAAAAACTTCACGATGCCTGTTCTCATGGAGCAGGTGATCTAATGGAGAAAACAAATAAGCAGACACCCAGCTTGAATCCACACACAATGACCTCAAACCAATCATGGCAGGGCCATTAACTTCTGACCAGGGAAGTCAGAGAAGGCTTCAGGAGCCTTAAGAAATGACGTAGGTGGAGATGATTAAGGCTTTACACATGGGGGGTGCAAAGGAGCATGCTGGTGTTGGGGCACGGTTGAGTACTATCATGAGACTCATATCGAGAAGGGGGGCCTCCACCAGGGGGCGTCTTGAAAACACTCCCTGGACCTGGGGTGTTATTACCCAGACAGACATTGAAGATATTTGACGACACAGGTGACATAATCCAACAGAAGCGGACAGCCAGTGTAGGATAGATTGGAGGAGGAGTAGAAGAGGAGCTCAGAGACCAGCTAAGAAGTGACTGTAGCCGTCCAGGTGAGAGGATCAAGGCCTGAATGAGGGGTCCTAGCAGGGCCCCCTTCTCAGCTAGACATGCTGGATTTAATTGTCCCCTTGGATGTGCCTGTGGAAGAATTCTCGCCACTGAATAGTCAATCCTAAGAGCCCAGCTTGTGTATCCAAAGACCAAATCTGGCTTTGGTTGTTCCCCTCGCCCCTGCTTTCTCCATTCCCAACGCATCCGTCAAGGAAACGAATCAGAGCAAGGCCAGTAAAGCAGATAATTGGCAGGTTGGAGATGATGCTGGGAGAGGGCGTGGTCGGCCTGCCAGTGTGGGAACCGGGTGCTGGGGGCGGAGGACTCATGTGAATCCACGTGTGAGATTCAACTGCATGTTGATGCAGCCCATTTGCACGTGAACCTCATCATCTTCTCCTGCTTAAGCCCTCGCTTCCCCGGTAACTGACTCTCGCATATTGATTAAGATGTTGAAGTGTCCCAGGATTTCTCGGCGGTGATGCCGTCTCGCCTCCCGGCAGGCAGGGCTGGCAAAGCTCTCACTGTATGCCTGTCACCGCGTGCTCCTTAATGGATAAAGCTGTCATCTGAGAGCTGGAATGTCTTACAGGCACAAAGACGAAATTAACTGTTCAATAATGTATGGGACATGGAAAAAACTTTACCCAACAACTTGAATTGATTGCTCTAAGTGTTTTGACTGCACTTGCCTGCTTTGCATAAAGTCAGCGACTTTGGCTAGCCTGATTTTCACGCACAGCCACTTCTCGGCCTCTTTCAGAAGAAGAATTGAGAGACTTCTGCTGCTGCCAGGAATGGGCTGTCTGGAGCGGAGCGGGTGGGCGGGGTGGGAAGCAGGTGGGCACAGCCGACAGTCACCCCTTGGGACTCTTGAGTGATCCCAGGTCTTTAAAGCGATGGGTTCTGGCAGTTCTGCGGAACCTCGCTGGAACTGGTCATCACGCGTGAGGTGGTTGAATCGCTAGGTATGGAATTCCTGGAGTTCGGTGACCTCACTTGGCCCGTGGCTCACGTCCTCAACTCCAGCGTAAGGCTGAGGCCTCCTGCAGAGAGAGGATGTGTGTCGGACCCATGGGTGGGGAGAGGGCAACTGGGTCACACTTTTAACACTAGTTTGATAAACAATTTCCGTATCACTTAAATTGGACTTTGCTTATGGTTTGGGATTCAGTTAAACACATGCTCTCGAGCTATCCTGCAGGTACGAGAACCCACCGTGAGTTTCTCCCCAGTCTGCTCCCTTTCTAACCTGGAAAAGGGGGAAAATAGCGAGGTAGCAAACCTATACTCTACATCTTTTCTGCCAAGCTCAGCCTTTTAAAAACATAACAAGATCCTTTGAACATAACTCTGTTTTATCACAGGATCTTTATTGAAGTTTTAATCAACATAAGCAGCTGACAAAATAGGAGATTGCAGAGTCGGCTGTATGTTATGTATCCTCCTTGTGAGTCTGAAAAAAAAATCATAACATTAAAAGAAGAGAAAATAAACAGCCTCGTTTAAAAAACAAATGAATCCCACCAAACCAAGGAAATCCTCTCGCACCCAGAGGAAGACCTGCCGTGTGGCGTGCCGACGGCAGCCCCGGAGTTTGGAGCCTCATGGAGATCATTACCATAAAACAAATAACCATCTCGTTTTTGTCACCCACTATGAGTGAACTCAAAACCTTAGGCCCATGTCCAAAGATTCCTTCTGCACAAGCCCAGCCAACTATGGATCAGGCTGACACCACTATAGAAGGCAAGGAGGGCACAGCCTCTGTGTCCAAATCCAGATTCTTTTCTTGGTCCAGCCACTGTGCCTTGGCCCGTGGCCTCATCTCATCACCACTGCCTTCAACTTCCTTACTTGTTTCCTTTCTTTCCTTGCCCAAGGATGGGACAGACACCCCAGTCTGAGTTTCTCCACTTAGTGTGTAAGGGAGAAATCACTAGGTGAGAAGGGATGAATGCTTCTATTTTTCTGTCCCCATCTAGATCTCTTTTTGGAGCTGGGCTGCTGTCTTGCACTCCAAGAAGGGCATCCCCTGGGCCTGCATAGCGATTTCATTTCAAAAGTGGTGCACGGTAACTATTGAAGAGAGGGACCCTGGGGACTGTAAGACTCCTACCTTTATGGCCAATGCTACCTCTCTTTTCACTGAGACAGGAAGTAACTACCGGAGCAAGGGGAACAGGGCCCATTGTCTCAGGCAGGGCAAAGTGGTGTTGCAATGAGAGCTGGGCCCTCCAGTTGTTTAGACCTGGATTTGAATCTCAGTTCTGCCACTTAAAATGTGTGGGCCCAGCATCCATTGGGGCTCACTAAATATGCACTGACAGAAGGAATGAATGAGGAAGAGGCAGATGGTGAGGATATGGTGCCGATGGGGCAGCAAGGAAGGAGGGGATGCAAAGTAGCAGGGAGGTCCAGCTGGATTATGGTCCCTTACGAAGGTTTCTTGAAAGAATACTTTAACTGGGTTATGAAGTAACAGATAAATACCCACTGGCAGAGAAGACTCAAGTGGGACCAAGCAAGATGTGATAAGAGGATTGGCCTGAGGGGCCTCAGGGAGTCTGGAGAGTTGGATGGGGCCACTAGCAATGTCGGAGAGCCTTGAATGCCAGATGCAGCCCAGGAGTGAGCATTGGATTCTATGAGTAGGAGACTGGCAGGATCTGTCCTTTGGGAATGATGCCTTGGCCACAACGGAATGGTGATGAATGAGCCACAGGGAGTCAGGACAAGTGACCTGTCTGGGGCAGCCACCCTGGTGTGGAGTAACAAGGGCCAGAGCTAAGGCTCTGGGGGTCAAGACAAGGAAATTACACAATATTGGCAGATCTCCGGGGAGGCTGCCCAGCCATCCCGACCCTTCCCATATTGGGGTGGCATTCATATCAGAGTTTCTGAGTTGGAAGAGAGACTTTTCAGGTAGCTTTCCTGGAAGTTCTATTTCTGTGCATGTTGTCACTTTGCAACCAGATCCAGAGAACCGGATCACTAAGCCGAGACTTTTTCCCATCGTCCTTCCCTTGTTCCTACTTCCTCAGATACCCATCCCATGCACGCTGCGGCAGGTAGTGGGCACACAAAGATGTAAGGCACCAGGTCCCTCTTGCCTGCTGTTCTCAGACTACAGCAGACAGGCCAACTGATACACAGACATGGCTAAGGTGCTGGGGAGGCCAAGGGGACAATGTCACTAACTCAAATGAGAGGTACAGCTCACGGAAGCTCATACCTCTGGACTGGTCAAGTGCACACAGGAACTTGGCCTCTGCAAAAAAGGAAAAGAGAGGTTCCAAACCTGATTCCTTGCAATGGCATGAGAGAAAGCTTGGGAGAAAGTGGGGTTAATACACAGAAGCACATGGTTGGGTCAGACCAGGCACCTGGTTTGGTAGAAAAACCAGGCTGGCGCAGCCACGGTACCACAAGCACGGGCTCAGGCTTTCAGGAATCAACACCGCTGCCTGGGGGCGGGGGATTCTTGGAGAGACTTCACAGTTATTCTGGTCACCTTTAGCTTCTAGACTTCCTGAAGTACAGAGAATACTTGCCCCTTAGCCATGGGGAGGAGCAGTAAATTAGGTCAGAATTGCAATTTATCTCCATAGGTAACTAGGGGGAATTGTCCCAGAGCCTGGGTGACCAATAGCCAACTCCCCAAATCTGTCTCAAGGCCATCACAGTAAGTGATTTGCAGTGGTGGGAATGGAAATGATTTATTCTGAGAACCCTGTCGGTATTGCTGTTAAATCATTTGTATTTCGTTATGGGACATGAATGGGCTAGCCGTTCCCCAAACGACATTCCTTTGCTTGGGGCCCCCATGCCATTTCCACAACTGGTTATTTCAGGTGACAATTAACAGGAAATGATGATAACCACCCCCAGGGTGGTCACTTTTCCAAGGGAGGCTGCGTATTAAGTTTCAATTACTTATAGTCTCTGATCTAGGTCTCCAAAAGGAAATGAGCTACTTCTATAGTTGTCAGAGAAAATCAGTTTCTTTTTTTCTCCTTCCCATTCTCTGTTTTGTCAATTTTCAGGAAGTTAAACTAAGAGTTAAATTAAACGTTCTCTGGGGCCTCATCTGTAAGAAACACATCTATTTCTCTCACAGTCCAAACTCTAAAAGGCAAAGTAGGAAACGGAAAGAATAAGAAGCAAGTAGTCAAGCCAAACGAAATAACGTTTATTTGCCCATTTCCCTTCAAGAGGTGAATCCTGTGTTATTGAGAATGCTCCAGACAGGGTCCCCAGGTGGCAGCCTGACATCCCAGCATCCCCTGCCCTGATGGATGCCAGGCTCATTCATTCTCCTCTGAGGAACTGTGCTTTGGGTCCATGGAATAGTTTGTGCTGGTTTCCAGGCGAGGTAGCAAACCAGGGTTCAGCCCAGACAGGCCGAATGTGCAGGGCTTCTGCTGACTGCTGCCGCCGTGGCTGGCATGGTGCTTTTCTGCTGCCTCTGGTAAGGCGGGCGAGCAGTGTCTGTTTGAAGTCTGGTCTCTGGGAAGGAGACCCAAGAGAACATGAGCTGGGCTTGTCTGGATATCAAAGTCCAAATTAAAAATTTATTCCAGTGTTTGAAAAATTCCCGACCCAAACCTTCATATGGATTAAAAAAATACACACTCCCTTGTTTCTGCAGTGTCTCCAGTTGAGGACTAAAGGATTTATTCTGAAAAAGAAAAAATAAAAGCGAGGTCAAATAGTTCCATAAATGGACTCTGGTCAGACAGCTTCTTAGCTAAATCTGTAAGGAAAGTAATCTGTTTCACCATTTTGGGCGGCTGGGAAGCACTTGTTTTAGTTATCATTTTTGAATCTTCTTTTTTTTTCTCCCTCTCTTTTCCTATTACATGTCAGATCGCCTGGTTCCTCAGTGCTGGAGCTGGAGGGTAAAGAATGAGAAAGAGCTTCTCCTATTCAAACCTCCCTCCCCACTTCACCCCATTGGACAAAAAAAGTAGAGATGAAGGCTTTTTTTCACAGTTGTGGATTTGAGGAGGAAAATGATGGCCAAGCAAATAATCTAATAGTTATTAGGAAATTATAGATAGCAAGAACATAAAAAATCGTTAGCAGAAACAGGAAAACATTAAATAAAGGAGTAAAGATTTAAACAAGGCCTTAACAAAAATTTATAAAAGAAGTAGAACTAACCTGAAATGGGGAATTATTAGCGAAATATTGAAACAGAAGTTGAGAATGAGAAATCAGCTCCACGGGCAAAACACCTAGAGGGGACCCAGGGTCAGTATATCAAATTCCGGTTGAAAGCAAAGGGCAGAATAGAGGAAAGTGCTAGAACCATGTCAACAGACAGAAGCAATGGAAACCATGAATGGAGACAGTGTCAGAGCTACAAAGACATAAAGCAGCCTGCAAAAGATGCGCGCTAGGACGTAATGTATTTACACAGTTCCTCCGGTCCAGGGTTTTTGCTGTTGTTGTTTTGAGTGAAGTGTAAAGTGAAGTGTAACTGATATGCCTATCATTAGTGTACAGTTTGAAGATTTTCAGAGTGAGCACCCCCTTTCGGATGTGGCCGTGGAGCATCACCGTTACCCCTAAAACTACTGTCTGTGTGTGTCTCCAAGTGTGACCTCTCATCAGATATCCATCATAGATTAGCCTGCTTGTTTGTGAAAGTCACATAGAGGCTTACAATATTTATTTATTTTTTATTTCTTCTCCTTTCATTCAATTTTATAAGACCAATTTGGTAATCTTTTGTTTTAGGGCTAGTGAATTTCATGTCTTGTTCAAATTTACCTTCACCAAAATGATGGAGATATCCTCATGCATTACATTCTAGAAGCTTTATTGTTTAACTTTTTACACTAAAGTCTATGATCCATATTTTATCTATATTTTCAAATATAAAATTAGTTCTAATATCCACTTAATATTTTTTAATGTCTGTACAGTGTGTCTTGGTAATTTATGACAACTCTCTTTTTATCTAGTTCAGTCTTTCCAGAGATTTAATTATTAGTCTTCCTCTAAAGGATACAGACAAATACACAGAAACCCATTATACAATAAAGAATTAAGAGAACACCAACTGAAATGTATATAGTGAGTTGGTAGTTTAAAGCAGAAGAAATTATAATTGCCTGGAAAGCTCAAGAGAGACTTATAAAGTGGGAAGTATTTGAGATAATCCTTGAAGGAAAGGTAGGATTTTGACAGTGTAAATAGAAGCATTTGGGCATCGTTGGCAAAAGGGAAACTTGGAAGTAGTCATTTGGATAAAGTGTAACAGAGAACTGGGGAAAGCGGGAAGTCTGAAAGGTGGGAAGGTCCAGACTATCAAGAGACTTGAGTCATAGACAATGAGAAAACAATATTTTCAATATTTTGTTATCTTGACTATTTGTAAACATGAGGAATGATGTTGAGAAAAGACTCCAAGTCTTTTTTCCAGCCTGGTGATTGGGAGGATGGTGACATTTCTAAAAAAAAAAAAAAAAAAAGCAGGCAGGAGAAAGAGCATTTCAATGTTTAGAAATGTAGATTCATGGGTACCAGCATAAAGCAGAAGGCTGGAGGCAAGACTGAATGAGTTATCAAGGGAGGGAGTAGCTCAAGGAGACGATCAGGCTGAGTCCAGAGTCACTGACTAGCTCCCTTGTTTTTTGTTTTTTAACATCTTTATTGGAGTATAATTGCTTTACAATGGTGTGTTAGTTTCTGCTTTATAACAAAGTGAATCCGCTATACATATACATATGTTCCCATATCTCTTCCCTCTTGCGTCTCCCTCCCTCCCACCCTCCCTATCCCACCCCTCTAGGTGGTCACAAAGCACCGAGCTGATCTCCCTGTGCCATGCGGCTGCTTCCCACTAGCTATTTTTTCTAGCTCCCTTTAAGAAGTAAAAAGAGAATGGAGTCAGGGAGCTTGGGAGAGAGAGGGGAGTACGAGCCCTGGAAGCCAAGAGAGCAGGGCTTCCAGTTGGGGAGAGTTCATTGTATCAGCCTCCACAGAGGGGCTGTGTGATGAGGAATGAGAAAGCTACTGGGCTTGGCGTGTGGGAAATCACTGCTGACCTTCGTGGTGTTTAAGGAGATTGCAAATGTTTGGTGTCAATGGGAAGAGAAGAGAGAGCTTCATTTGAATGGGCCTGCTCTTCCTAGCTGTGCAACTCCCTCTTTCTTACATTCAGCAATTCTTCACTGGCTCCTTCCAATTGTCAGGCCCCATGCCAGGTACTCATTGTATGGTGGTGAACAAGAGAGACATGATTCTTCCCCTACTGAGCTCACATCTGTAAGAGGAGCTAAACGTCCCACAAATATAAAGAAATGATTTAAAAAACCATGATGAGTGGTCGGGGCAAAAGAAGAAAGGATTATGGGAGAGAATGAAAGGAGCTTGATTTAGAAAGCAGGGAGGGGTCAGGGAATGTTTACCATGGATGGCATGCAGGGGCGTAAATGGATTGTGACAGTATGGAAGTGACCTTGAGAACCTCATTCAGGGGCCATGTAGATTATGAAGGTCTAGAACTTACAGAACGTCGCAACTCCCCATCCTATGCCTATCTTTAAGAGATAGAGATCAATGGGGAAATTTTATAGTTTGAGACAAATTTTTCTTCAAAAACACATGAGGTATATCAGTCTATCAGTGTGAAGTTATAATGTTGGGAGACTACGAAAGCTAATATGATTCATTGTAATTATCATTTATAATGTATACTCCTAATCACATTGCTCTTAGAACATCTACATTATCTTTCACTTTTGAAACGCTTGTGTTTCCCAACAGACTTGGGAAGGGGCTTTTATCAGGTCCATCAGTCCAAACCTTTTAATGTAAGGGTGTTGCCACCTTAGAAGCCAAAGAAGCGTTTGCTAACCTCGAAAGAGAGCACTAAATAGTCATTAGCTTCTTCAGTCTGTTTACCAGCCTGCCTGTCATTGAGGTTAGACTGGCCTCCAGATTAACACTCCGCTCTGTCCATGGGCATCGTTGTCTCACAGAACGCGTTCTTTAGTAGCTGCACACGAGCAGGCCAGAGCTAAGGTCCCAGGGAAAAAAATGTCTAAAGGAAATTTAGTTTGAAATGAAATCTGTGTTTAAAAGAAAGCTCCACTCAACCCTTTTTAAAGCAAGTGTCCATCATTTGCACTAATTGGTCTCAGAAATACTGATTTGGAAGGGGGTCACACCCTTCTTTTATCACCATGGTAACTTCATACTCAGAATGTTTTCTTCACACCTCCTGTGCTCCCTTCACAGGAGCAAGGATGCTCCAAGGAGCCCTGCCCTCCCCACCGCCTGCATCGAGCCGCCTCTCTCTGCCATCTCCGGCCATCCTCTTCCTGTCTCAGCCTTGTGTCACTCGTCCTCTAGGCTTTTGGGTCTTGTCTCCCTCAGGAACCTCTCTGTGGAAGCCCTTGTCTCTGAGTATGGCGCTGGCCCATGCACCTCGACCTGTCAGTGTCAAGACCCTTTGGAACCCACGGGGACAACTCACCAGTGACCAGGGGCAGAGCAGCTGTATCAACTCAGCTTGGGGAAGCTCAGGTATCCAGTGATCTTGGCTGTGTGGAGTTTGAAATTAAGCCCAATATATTACTCACTGCAAAACCAGGGGCCGGCCAAGTTAAATAGAGCTCTCCCCAAAACGTTCATGGACTGAGTGGAGAAGGAAGCTCTGATGTGAAGAGAGGCTGTTTTGTGCTTGCTTTTATTTTTTTGAGCAACACGCTTTCCACAAGTGAGAAGAGAAAAGTAGGAACCTCAAAGAACAATATTTATTACTTTAAAAAGCTTGGGCCTATGACCATATGCCACGTCCCTCTAATTTTATAAGCTTTGCCACAATTGTAGGGAGGTCTTCTTTTGTCCAGAAACTGTGCTAAGGCACATTACAAACATCATTTAGCCTTCCTGATAATTCTGTGACGTGGGTACCGTTGCTATGCCCCTTTGCAGATGGGCAGGCTAAAGCCCTGCAGGAGTACGTGCATGCTACTCTTAAGTGACGGAGCTGGAATTTGAACCTTGGCATCTGCCTCCATATTGGTACCTGTCTGCAGGTACCAGTGCAAACAAATGCAAGTATCCAGGAGCTTTCACGAAGAGAACACTGCAGGAGAAAGCCATGATGCCACCGCTTGGGTCTGTGAATAGAAGCTGTGTTTGAGAGAAATTGGAAGTTCAAAAAAGTTGGGCATGCCCCGTTGAACTAAGCAGGGCTTGAGTCTGCAGAGTATTTTCTAACCAGAGGGAGTTCATTAAGCTGGTGGAAAAAAGAGGATCATTTAATGGACATAGAAAATGCTTTTATTTTCACCTAATTTTTCCCCTAGCAGAACAGTCTAATCTTCCCAAGTCATGGTTCGTGCCTTCTGCTGGCCTTCCTACCTGGGGTTATTTCGAGAGGCCTGAAGCAGAGGCCTGGGTCCCCCACCGGCCAGGCCGGCCCCTTCGCTGGATCGGGGCAACTGCACCGCGCTTTGTAGCTGCTCATCCACATAGATGTGTTTATTTGAGCACTGAGAATCTCGCTTCTCAAAAAGCCTCGGGAATTAGACTGTTTTCCACACTGAAAGTTTTCATTTGGAAAATAACCCTCTTTGTTCAACTAATGAAAAGGAGGGGCTGCTTGCTTCTCAGGCTGGGTAAGAATTCCATGGGCAGTAATTCTGTTTCTCGGTGGAAAATCTTTCGGTTTCTTAATGTTGTTTTGCAGACAGGCCCCTACCCGGCCCTCGCTCCAGGGACCACACATACACACATGTACGCACTCTTCCCACCCTTCCCTGTTGGCTGGGGATGGCTGCGTCCTCTTTCCAACACCTGCAGAACAAAAATAAGGTGGGTCCGCGGCTGACACCCAGCCAGAGGCATCCCTGCCTGTTTGGGAACAGAACGCTTTCCCCAGGCCGCGCTCTCAACCCCAGAGGCTGGGTGGGCCACAGAGGAAGGAAATTGGACTCCAAACATCTTCTTGTTTCTGTGCATCTCCATGTCAAGCAATTCTCTCACACCATGGAGGGGGCGGTCTGTAACATTCCCTCCTCATTAGGTTAGTATGAGATGGCGATAAACACTGTGCTGTCGTCGTTGGCCTTACAACGTGTCCGACGTGGTACTGAGTGGTCTGGATTTTGCAAAACCTATCAAAACATGGCCCCAGAGGCAACTTAGTGGAGGGAGAGAAAGCATGGATGCTCAGATCACTTAGCACCTCAGTCCACGGGCAAGTGGCAGCTGAGCCACTCTGAGCCTGTGTCCGCGACTGTGGACGAGGAAAGTTATCTCACAGGGATGTGCAGTGCCGGGGACGGGGTTCATCACGTTGTAAATGTCCAAGGAACCGTCGATCTGGTTCGCTCCTTTGTTCTTTGAAAACCGCCCATCTCTAGTCTAGCTGAGGAGACAAACCCCATTCCTGTGGAATAAGCTACAAATAATTGAGTGCTGTCCCAGCAGAGGTGAGCACAGAGCAGCGCGTCCTTGCCGAGGTCCACAACACAGTTAGTGGGTGCTGCCGAGGGGGTGCTGTGTGCACTAGGGACTTGAGGATCTGTCACCGGTGGGAACTGTTACATCTGTTATCCAGGGAATTTGAAGAATTCCCTCTGTCTATGGGAAAGATCCATCTGCCCTGAGAGGCGTGGCTGAAACACTGTTCTGCTTCAGGCAAAGCAAAAGAGATGGGCAAGATGACCGCTCTGTGAAAGTGGACATTTAGAAGATCCACATGCATAAGACGTAAAGAGAGAGTCAGCTGTTAGCACGGAGTAAATGAATAGCTTTGAAAGGAGATATAATACGAAACAAGTGTATCAGTCAGACCACTTTGGGTTTTAAGTGACAGAAACCCTCTTCTAATATGACGTTAAGCAAATAACGAACTTAAGGCATTCACGTAACTGAGACATTCTGGTTAGATCTTCAGCTGGGGCTACATAAACAGTCATATTATGTTGTTAGGACTAACTCATTTGCTCATTCTCTCTCTCCCTCTCTCCCTCCCTCCCCCTCTCTCCCTCTCTCTCCCCCTCTCTCTCCCTCTCTCTCACTCACCATCTCTTCATTTTGTCTGATAGCCTCATCCTCTCCTCTCTGTAATTAACTTCCTACTCTCACCTTAGCAGTTCGGCAGAGAGAGAAATTCTGTCTCTCAACCTCTGTCTATCAAAGCCAGGCAAGACTAATTGACCCAGCCCCGAACTTATCACTGGCTAGAGGATAAGGTACTATATTTTGCCAAAGTCAACCAAAGTGTTGGCGGAGCACCAGCTCTGTGCTAAGCACTGTTCTAGGCACTGGGGACCCACCAGTGAGCACGAGAGCTCCCTGCCCCCAGGGAGCTTACAGTCTTGTGAGGCCAGCGTTTTAGTGGAACCCTGATGCCTCCTGCTATGCTCTGTCAGGAACGGCACAGAAAGAGGGTCCTTTCTCTTCACCAAAGAAGCCAATTCCTTGGCAAAACTAACAGAAAGTCACCAAGTACCATTCTGTGTGCTAAAGGTTCCCACACATAAGGCACGTGTGCTGTGGCCTCTCCACACTCCAACCAGCAGAGCAGCCTCAGTGTGAAGGGTAGAGGGGAGCGGCAGCCAGCACCGCCAGCCAGAACGGCTTAGGTTCTGAGCAGACGTCACGGCTTTGGGGTTTCTTGCAGAAAATTCGGACAAGGAATGCAGATGGTTTCCATCGTTGGTGGGGGCAAGCAGAACGACCCTGCTGCTCGTGGCATCTGCCCTGCTTATCCAGCTGCAGGAGGATTCCAGAGATAAGAGTCATGCAGTTTCTGCTGAATTGTCAGTTTCTCCTGAGGAGCTCATGAAGACCTTAAAAACCAACTATTCTTTTTAAGGGGGAGGGCAGTATATATATATATATATATATATATATATATATATATATATAAAGGGGAACTATATATACACACATATGTGTATGCATATATATGATTATTTGATCTCTGGTCAGAAGCAGGTGGCATGCTGTACAATCAGCAGCAGAAATGGACTCAACCCTGTGCCCTGGTGGACTGTTCTGTAATGGGCACTGTGGGTTTAGGTTAGGGGAGAAAAAATGGCTTCTCAGAATGTTTGTATGTGGAGAGACCAGTAGATTTGTGTTTCTTAGTGGCTTGGATGTGTGATAGGGTGGGAGGGAGGACTCCCCTCATATAAGTTATTCAGTATTTATTGAGTAGCTACTATGTGCCGATCCCTTGGTAGATAGAATCCAGCATCTCTGCTTCATGATAGAGTGACAAGCACAAGGACCACACTGCGGTGGGAACGTGTCTAGCGGAAGCAGCAAGCAAATGACGCTCTCTCGTGTGTCCGAGACTCACGGTGGGTGTTAGGGCTTATGGTGGAAACAAATGGTTTTCCCCTCACCTCAGAATGGCTGCCTGAAGCCCCAGCAAGGAGGCTTGACTGGAAACCAGGAGGTATGGGAGAAAGGTGAAGGCGGGCTTCTGTGTCAGGCCTCGGAGCCATCTGAGGCCACCGCTCACTAAGCACGCTTAACCTCTGCAGGCCCCAGGTGCTGTGCGACAAGGCTCCCCAGGGCCTGTGGACAATCATTACTTTTATTATGCTTCCTACTGTCAGGTCCTCCGAAATCCACATGGACTGCTCTTACGATTTCAGGTTGTCCCAAAAGAGAAACTCAAGAATCGGTGATGAGCACGGCGGGAGAGGGAGCCGGCTGCCTATCTCAAAAGGGCACATCACCATAATCACGGGTACGCGGTGAGCATATGCAGAAGGAATGAATGGGGGAGCGTGTGTCAGGAGTAGCCAAGACGATACATAAACCAGGTGTCCCCACCCTGCACGCCTCCCCTCTCCACCACCAAACGGTGCCTTTACAGTACGTTGGGGGAGCCCGCGTCTTCTCCCTGACCCTGCAGGGCCCCCTCCCTCAATAGCCACCTTTGCTGCTATTCCACTGAATTCACCCTGGGTCTCCCCTGGGCTGGCTGTTGCCTTCATATTTCATGCGGAATGTGCAGCTTCCCAGGAGCCCGAGGCGTGCCCTGCATTCTGATGCGTCGGCCAGCTCTGACACCCGCCGGGTACGGAGCATGCCTAATGAGGCGGCTGACACCGAGGCAGAAGAGTCAGCCGGGCTGCTGCGAGGGCCTGCCATGAACTGGGAATGGGGTGGCAGGAAGGCAGTGAGGGCAGCCTAGGAGGGGGACCACTATTCCATCGCCAGATACTACAAACACGGGCCCATTTAAACGACACCAGGAATGGATCGGAGCCTCAAAAGAGGAGCAGTTCAGATCAGGAAACGTGCTGGGGAAAAGCTGCGAAGACTAAGAGGGGGGTGATGCTCCAAATCGCGCACGTTTCAGTAGGCAGGGCTACTGCCTTTTCGGTGTTTCTTCCAGTGTAGGGCTTCTTCAGGCTTCCTTAGAGACCACTTCATTATCTAAAAGATCCTGCTGAACAGAAGTTTCCCCTTTCTTTAAAGCTTCATCTACCTTAATTTCATGCATTACTCCTCCTTTTGACTGGCTCTGTCAGGATAACTAGGCCCTGGCTTCCTCTGAGATTTAGGGCGTTTACACTGGGGGCAGAGTGAGTGCCTACAGTCACCATCCCAAAGCTACACGGACGCAATGCTGACCCTGCCCCCTCCCTAATACTGCAACCCCGCCTGCCTCCATCTGGTCATCCCACGCTGAGCAAGTAGGTGAGGCTGGTTCCAGTTTACAGACAAGAAAACCAGGAGTAAGAGAAGGCCACACACCAGACCGAGGTCTCAACCATGGGCCAGGCTTCAGTGTGTACTTTCAAATGAGCTGGTCACCCCTAAAATCTTGTCTACCATTCTACTTGAAATGTATGTGGAAGGAGGTAACAAAGTGTGATTCCCAATAATTTAACTTAGATATATTATCAGTAAGAGTGAGACATTCACATTCAATCGGAAAGATCACTTTTTAAGTCATGGATGTAGCAAAAACTTTCCTTTAAAGCTTTGATTTTTGTCATCCCTGTTTCCCTGTGTGTGTGTAATTGGCTTTCTGTTTTGGTGCTGGGCGCAATAATTTCATAACAAAAATAGTAATCCCTTATTGAACTCTTACTATGTGCCCCACACTTTTCATTGGTTATCTCAAGTCATTCTTCTGACACTGGGAGCCAGGTGATAATTGTCCCACTCTGCAGGTGAGGAAACTTGCTCAGAAGAGTTAAGCAGGTAGGCCAAGGCCACAAAGCTCTTGAGTGGCAGGAGAGGAACCTGTCTGACTTGCAGCTCCATGCTTTTAACCCCTACAGCTCATGCCCAGATGAAGTCACCCTGGTTTGCAGCCACATCACATAAATACATTTTTAATGTAATTCAGTGCCGCTTTACTTTCAGCATCACTGTTCTTCGTGTACTTCCTGCCTATTGTGTTCTTAAAATATCTCCCTTGTTAATACCTGTACTTCTTCTCGTGTGGAATACTGGTTCTGATTTTAAGATCCTTTAGATTCTGTCCTTTCTAAGAAGAGAACAATTTCCAATTTTAAATTTTAAGTTAATTTTTTGTCGTCATTGAATACTTTTAGAATTAGAACCATAGAATTTTTGCAACTGGAGGAAACCTCAGAGGCGATCCATCCCCACATTGCTGCCAAGGCAGGAATTGCTCCTACGGTATCCCAAGCAGGTGGTCACCTCTGCTTAAGCACCCTCAAAGCTAGAAAGCACACTGCACCAAAGGCAGCTCAGCCTGCTCTTGGGCAGCCTGAATTGCTAGAAAGGTCTTCCTTCCACTGCCTCGTGTTGAGTGCCTGCCTACCACACCCATCAAGATTCACATCTACCACCAAAGGACCTCAGCCCCGGTGTTAGCTTCTTGGGGCTGCCATAACAAAGTACCACAACCTGGGTGATATCTCACAGTTCTGGAGTCTGGAGGTCAGAAATCAAAGGGTTGTCAGGGTTGGTTCCTTCTGAGGGCTGTGAGGCAGAATTTCCTCCATCCTGCTCTCCTAGCTTCTGGTGGTTCGTTGGCAATCGTTGGCGTTCCTTGGCTGATAGATCTTTGCCTTCACTTCATCTGGCATCCCACCTGTGTGCGTGTCTGTCTCCAAAATTCCTCTTCTTATCAAGTCACCGGTCATATTGGGTTGGGTACCCTCCTTACTCCAGTATGACCTCATTTTAACTAATTACATCTGCAACAACTCTGTTTCCAAATAAGGTCATATTCTGAGGTAAAGGCGGGGGTGGGGAGGTTAGGGCTTCAACATGTGAATGGAGCAGAAGGGGGCCACAATTCAACCCATAACAGTCCCTCTTCTGCACATCAACCTTTCAGACGTAAGAAGGCCCCTGTGTTTCCCTGAGGCTTCTCCTTCTTGTTTAAAAACCTCTAGCTTTTTGCCAGACTCTTCTGTCCTGGGAGTCTCTTCCGAACACACCCCTCTCTTTGTCAGTGGCTGAGAGGGTGGCAGTCTGCCAGCTGGGCTCTGAGGACCCGCTCCCTCGGCCCAAGACTCTACTTCATGTCAGCTCGGTGAGTCCACGCTCCCGGCTGCCTGGGTATGCAGAGCTTGACTCGTGTTAACCACAGACTGTACTAGTCCTCCCCGGTCTCTATCACACAGATTGCTCTTAAGCCTGGACTCCTCCACCCAGTAAGATGCTGATTCCCTTTCCAGAACATCAGTGAAACAACCCTGGCCAAAGAGTGATCCTTTTGGCACTTTGCTGGAAACTTCCTGTCCAGGCCTGAGGCAGTGCCACCTATTTGTGAGTCATTTAGTCACTTTCCAATTCCCGTTACTGCAAACCCTTTTCTAGTCTTCATATCAAATCCATCACAAAAGCAAAGACCTGGGACTTCCCTGGTGGTACAATGGTTGGGAATCCGCCTGCCAATGCAGGAGACACAGTTTCGATCCCTGGTCTGGGAAGATCCCACATGCCACAGAGCAACTAAGCCCATGAGCCACAACTACTGAGTCCGTGAGCCATAACTACTGAGCTCGCATGCTGCAAGTACTGAAGCCCGCGCACCTAGAGCCCATGCTCCACACAAGAAGCCACCTCAATGAGAAGCCCGTGCACCGCAATGAAGAGTAGCGCCTGCTTGCGGCAACTAGAGAAAGCCCACGTGCAACAATGAAGACCCAATGCAGCCCCAAAAAATAAATTAAAAAATTAAAATAAAATATAATCAAAAATAACTTATAACAAACAAAAAAACGAAGATCTATGGAGTGCTTCGAAGCCACCTCATTTGCTAATCCTGAAGCTGAAATGTTAGAAGATATCCAGTTTGTTTGGCAAGCTCGGTTTTTCATAAACACTCTGTGTTAACTTCTCATTGTCCTGTTGTCTTGCTCACTGAGCCTTTCTCTCTTAAGATTTGTTCCATTTTCTTGCAAAATAGTGAAATTCCCAGTTCTCTGTTTTCCCTGGATTATTTCCAGGGAGATAATGCTTTCCTATTTTGGAAATCGGTCCCACATGTCTTCTTTTAATACTTCTGTTAAATCCCCTGATTGTGATTCATAGTTTTCAGTCCTTTAATAAGTAGGCTTCTTAAGCAATTGTTTTGATCAGTTTTCTAATTTGGGCTTGGGGAGGGCAGTTACTTCAAATCTACTGATCTGTACTCTTTCCAAGGGCACCCTTTCCTGGGTAGGCTTCCTTTGTAGATATCAAAGAACTAAGGCAGGGCCAAAAGAAATCTGGGAGTGGAAGCAGAGTAAACCAAGTGGCAGGCTTCAGAGGAAAAAAAATAGCCAACTCTGTTTTCCTAAATTCTTTTGGGAAGAATATGAGATAGGGAAACTAGAAGGGGTTCAGAGTGGAAAATACTGGGGAACAAGAAGGAGAAAAGTGGAGAAGACATGGGATAAGGGAAGCTGAATTGCCTTGGTGTATGAAAATGAGATAACCCCACCAACCCAAGCGACATCCAGGCGGTGAGTCCAGGCCCTATCCTTCCAGGACAAGTTTTGGAATCTCTGGAGAGCCGTGGTGTCCCTTGTGTATTTGACACGAAGAGCAGGGCATTATTTATCACCCTCTCCTCTATGCTACAACATCAATTTTTAGGAATCAGCGTGTAGTATTCAACAGTAATTATTTCTATTTCTCATTTAGTTTTAAAACTAGCAATTAGCAATTTAAAAAGGGAAATCTCAATTTTAAAGATATGATTCAAAGTCAGCAAAATACTTCATGTGTGCGCTAAAGTGTACGTGTATTAAAGAAAATATTACACCTCACAGTTTGCACTCTGTTTCATGGCCTTGAATTTTTAAAACAAGAACTCTAAGAGGTCACGTAAAATAACAGAATTTTCTTGTTTCATCTTTGCCATCTTGTACTATTGCTGTTTTTCTCTTCTATTGTTTAAATGCAGGGATATGTTCTCTCACAGGAGTTGAACACATAAACAGCACCCAGTGTGAATTCAAAGGCTCCCTAACCAAGAATTTACTCCCAAAAGGAGCATGAATGTGTGTCTGCCTGTATTAGAGACTGCATGGATGAAAATTTCTGAATTAGCTTCCATGAAAAATATATTTATTAAGTGATAAGCAATAAAAATGTGCATATATATGTGTACGTATGTGTGTGTGTATATATATATATATATATATATATATATAACTAAAAGTCAACAGTAACTGCAACAATTATTTAACTTAGACCAACAAAAGACTTTTAGGGGGTGGGAGGAGGAATATTTTGTCATTGGCACTCTTTAGAATCACTGGCACATGGTGAAAATAAAAGTTGACCAACATCACACCTGTAGTTGTGCCGTTCTGCTCTTGCAACCCCCGGGGGCCACTGCTGGCCCATCATGGGGGTGGTAAGCAGGAGAGCGTACTCAGATATGCCCAGAGGACTGTTGCAGGCAAGGAAGAATTGGGGCCTGAAATAAGGGTCTGTGTTGTTTGAAGGGTAAAATTACGCATTGTTATTTCGTTCCACATATTTCCGCTTTGTCTCTTTAGCTCTACAGATAATCTTCAGGGCGCTGCCATCTAGAGACGTTTGGAGGGCCCAGACCCTGTTTGTGCTTCTCTGTATTACCCGCCTCCTCTGCCTGCCCCCTGGGTGTAGCACAGTGCTTGGTTCACTTTACTGCTCTGTAAATGTCCACTGATAATATTTCTCTAATCAGTATTTTCCACAGTTTAAAAGCACCTCGTCCTCTCTGTGCTATGTGAAATGAATCGCACCCTCTCCTCTTGCGTTCATTACCTACACCAGTGGGCTTGCTCTTCCCTAACACCTTTATGTAAGAGTCTTCATTCTCTGCAACCCTATTAGCTCACTTTCACTGCATCAGCTTCCACTGCCTTGGAAGACCGACGCAGGGGAAGGAAGAAAGAAGGCAGGAAGTGGAAAGAAGACCCCCAAAGATTTCACTGAGCTGACTCCACCTATGATCATTTAGATACAGGTTCTTAGACCCCCCAGGCCTGGCGAGGTTCCCATTATCTTTACAAAATGGAAGTGACATATCCATAGAGGTATCGCGGGGCCCACGTGGGAGTGCTTGAGGGAGCTGGAAGCTGCAGCCTTTGGGAAACTTTGCAGGCCCTTGTCTGCCTTCCTTGAGGGAGGAGATTCAGCTCTGTGAGTTGGAGCATTTCCTCCTGCCCACCTCCAGACCCTGCAGTTTAGTTCTTCATTAAAAGAAGGTCCAGAGAGGGGCTTAAACACAAAACTCCCCATAATGGTGAATACTCAGAATTACTCTCCACCTGATACTGCTTCATTTAATTGGACTAAAGCAGGCTCCCCCGGCTCCGGGCTCCCTTGAAATCCTGGCCAAATTTGTGGGGCTCCTGCGTGGGCCTGGGTAAATATGAGGCAGGTGTGCCAAGGGGCTGCGAGCTGGGCTCCCGTGAACTGTAATGGTTGCTGCATGACTGACTCCCCAGCTCCTCCACCCCCTGCTAAATCCCAGGACCCTCCCTACTTATGCAAAGAGCAGGCTCCCCGGTGCCGCCTTATGAAGAAGTGGTAGAGCAATTTCATTTAATATTGCTGGTGCTTCCATTAACCTGACTATATTGCTCTCCATCCTCAATTTAAGACTCCCTCTTTCTCTTGATTATCGCTGTATTTCAGAGCATCTGAATGTCCTCCCCAGACCTCTAAGCCAGCCTGGAATAAGTTGCTGATTGAAAGCTCCAGTTCCTTGAGGTTTTCTGGCTTTAGAGTAATGCGACCTTCACGTGCCCCACCCCCAGGCCTTGGAAACCAGCCTGGGCCTCCATTTTGCTCTGAATGGGGCTCCCTCTCGTGTGCTCTGATGTTCTCTGTATTCACTCTCACCTCTCTTTCTCTTCCTGCCCCCCTCCCTCCCTCCCTCCCTCCCTTCCTTCCTTGTGTCCGTACATGGTCCTCTGAATGACAGAGGCCTCTCTACATTTAAATTCTATAATAAGGGTCATGGTGGGAGTGAGCTAAGAATACTCCTTCTGGGCAGAGTACAACTGGCAGTGTACCTGAGCCAACAGCCCCCTCCCCATAGCTTCCCTACCATGGCTTGCAGGAAGCTGAGGCAGGGCCCCCAGGAGCACAACCCCAAGCTTTCCTGTGGAGTGCAGCCCTGGGAGGATGAGGCATTGATATGACTACAGAAGACAAAATGGTGAGGCATCCTGCCCCATCCTGTCACTGCATCAGAACCCTCATTCCATCACCACTCCCTTGCCAAGCTCTGGGAAAAGGCCACTGCCCCCATCCCTTGCATCCTGTGGGCAGCCTAGGATTGAATGAAAGTTGGCGTTTCAAACCTATGATAATTGGGGTGAAGGCTGCAGCTAGGTTTCTCCTGGCCCCTAATGTCTTCAGGGAGTGGTCCACTGCAGCCTGGCCAAAGGAGAGCACAGTCCTCTGACCTCAGCAAAGAATGGGAAACATGGGGTCAAATGCTCAGAGGAGGGGGTGATTCTCTAAGAATAAGAGGCCAAGATAGAGATATGGCTCAGAGAGGGAGAAGAATTATATGCCTTCCATGACGATGGGTCTTTAGGCCTCTGTATACAGCTAAGGAGGGATAGACGGAAAGCTATGGAGCTGGTCAGCCTTGAGGTTGGGTCCTGGATCCACAAGTCTCTAGCTATCTGGTTGTGGACAGCTTACTAACCCTCTCCGAGCTGTAGTGTCCTCGCTGGTAGAATGGGCCAGTCACACCTTATTCATTTCCTAGGATTTTACTTAAGTAGGAATACACCCTTATTTTTTGAAGCCTGAAGATTTTAGGGGTGAAATAGCATGTCTATAATTTACTTTTAAAATCCAAAAAAACATATTGTGAAGTAAATATGGTATCTTTTTCTCTTCTCCGGAGAACCTCTAGCCAGCACATTTACCCACTTTTATTCAAAATCTAGGTAACGTCATTCATTGTCTTGGTTTAAAAACCATCTACTAGCCAACAATGCTGTATTTTTATCTCCAAGCCAGACCTCTCTTAGGAACTTCAGACTCAGATATTCAACTGCCAGTTTGACGTGTAAAAGCTAGCATGTCCCAAGCAGAATGCTTGATTCCCCATCCCATACCTACCCCAACAAAAAAAATTCCACTGCCCTTCACAGATGTAGAGAACAAACATATGGACACCAAGGAGGGGAAGTGGCGGGGGTGGTGGTGGGATGAATTGGGAGACTGGGATTGACATATATACACTAATATGTCTAAAATAGATAACTAATAAGAACCTGCTGTATAAAAAATAAATAAAATTCAAAAAAAAAAATTCCACTGCCCTTATTCCAAATCTCCATCTCTGGGGCCCCTGGTACCTTGCTTCTCAGTCATAGGTACCAGGCCATTCCTTTTGCCAACCCCTCTGTGGCCTCTTTGTGAGGCCCTCACGCTTCCATCTCTGCCCATCACTGCCCCAGCCTCCCCGTTGCTCCCCCAGCATCCCAGTGCCCTTGAAAGGCAGATCGGCTGACCTGGGCATGAAGGGTACCTATGCTCCAACACAGTGCTCTGCACGTGTGTGCATGTGTTAATCACATGTTTCATGCTCAGTCTTTTATTTCTCCTGCAACAAATGCTGCCTCTAGTTTGCCCATCCAACAACTGCAAAATGGGATGGTGCCAACCTTGACAGCAGACCATAGACCATTGCTTGCCGTGTTGGGCCCCATTAGAAGCCTTCTCCTTGCACTTTTTGAGGTGGTTTCTTGCTGTTGTTGAGGTCAGCATTTGGACCAGCTTTGAACATGGAAGCCTCGCCCATTCCAAGGCGATTCTGGCTTTCTTATCAGACTCTGCCCTAATGGGAAGTGAATGCTGCAATCACAGGGCGCACTCCGAGGTCACAATTACGTAAGGATTATTAATGAAGCAACAATGTCAAAATTGTGTGAAATCAAACTCAGATTTAAGTACTTAAAATAAACAGATATAAAGTAACAGATGTCCTGTTTTGTTCTCAGATGATTTCATCCCTTGTTAAAAATAAATGCCTGGCTTGAAAGGAGAAAAAAAATTAAAGGGAACTTTACTTCCATGTTAAAAATTAATTGAATCCAGAGGTTGGTAAAGTTGGTAAGTGGTGTGGGTTTTTCTTTTTTTTTTTCTTAAGGCAAAGACATATTTGTGTTGATTTTTATTTCAGCGAGTAATAAATTCATTGCACAGCCCCAAATTTGATAGACCAAACTCACGTCCTTTGAAACCCAAAGGGAAAATTTCTCTGTAGTTATTATGTAGATAAGAATGGGGCCCAGTATATCCATCTGAGGAGAATTTAGTTCCATGCTAAACCCCAAAGGATGCAACAGCAGAGGCTTCAAAAATCACAGGTCCTGATTGCCATGCTCGCAGCCCTCAGAATCCCACTGAGGTGATCTTGCCTTGGAATTTCAGTGTGGAATTCCCAGAGAAGACTCCTACTGAAATTAGTAATGGGAAAGGCAAATTAGGTCATCTTGTCCGTCCCCCTGCCAGCTTCCTACACTGTGGTTAATTTTCTCCTCCTTTGATCAGATACATTTTAAATGTTTCAAGAGATGGAAATTGCACCAGTTGGCTCCCTCTAGAGTTCCACGGTCTACTGAAGTTACGGGACTCGATTTTCTGCCTGTGAGACTCGCTGGGAATTTTTCCAAGAGTGGAAGATTGTTTGTGAGCTGGGGGCTGCCTTTACCTGCCCCAAATGTCTCCTCATTGTTCTGGTGATGGCCCAATTTGGAGGGTTTAGAAATCCAGAGAAATGTTCATCCGTCCAAAATCACAAAATGGCCCTGGGAACATTCAAAGGAAATAATTTATTTGTAGATTCTGAGTAAAAACACAGGGGGATTGATACTGATGCCCTTGAATAAAAGATGGAGCAGCTCACAGCCCTGATGCTGGCTCTCTGTGCAAGAGAATTACATGTAGCAACATCTATTGGAGGGGATAAATAATCCAGATAAGAAATCGTATGTTTCCAGGCAGAAAATACATGTGTTACTAAACTGTTAGCCACTTTGAAAAGTAAAAATACTTTGTATTTTTCAGTCAGTTAAAATTACATTGCCTTTATTTCCAATCCCCATCTCTGAACCCCCATGCCGGAACAAACCAACATTAGATTAGCAATGAAAAGTAAAGGATGGGGTAGTGGTGATGGTTGCACGACATTGTCAGTGTACTTAATGACACTGACTGGTACACTTAAAAATGGTTGAAATGGTTAAGAAAAGCGGGGGGCTGGTAAAAAAATGCAGCCATTCTGACTCTGTCAGAGGTAAGCATTGGACACTTGATGCAATGGGTAGAGTGAGTGGAAGGGGAGGGGTCTAGTTTTGCTCAGACTCGCTTCACTTCTCTCCACTTGACTCTGCAGCTTCTCCACAGACCGTGGGTGAGCCAAGATGTCCCCTAAGTCTCCCCAGCTTCAGCATGCACCTCCTTTGTGGCAGACACTTCTATTGCCAACTCCCCATTTGTTCTCCTTTCCGACTGACTAACAGAACCTGAATTGGGGTTTTCAGTGTCACTTCACTCAGCCATTATAAATAATTAAAAACCGAAAGCTCACTTCCCGCCTCCCCTGCAGCTGGTGGCTGGCTGTGTGACTCACTTCTGGCCAATGAGATGCAGGCAGCGTCCCTGGGGAGGGTAGCCGCCTCTGTCCCGCTCTGTGTCCCTTTGCCTTCCGCCTTCTTCCTTTTGCTCCTGTGTGGTTGTGACGCCTGAAGGAGCAGCAGCTTCCTGCAACTATAGGGATGACACAGAAAGAGAGAAGGCAGGTGGTGACATTACAGAGTTGCCATACTCTGCCTCTTGTAGGGGCAGAAAATGCTCCCTTCTTCCCTTCTGGGTTCTTTGGCTGGTCTCATAATTAAATTGACGTAAAATGGATTAACAGGAGAAAAACAAATTTAATTTCGTATGTACAGAATTCCCAAAGATGTGAGACTCAAGGACAAATCAGGTAATTGAGCTTATGTGCCACCCTAAGCTAAGGAATGGGATAGGGGTCTGTGGCTTCAAAGGTGGGGAGAGGGCGATTCACAGGACAATAAGAAGAGCAGATGTTTGGTAATTAGAAATTTGCTGTGCCATGCAAACAGGCCTTTCAGATAAAAACGTTATCACTGGTAATAGCTTTTTTTTTTTTTTTTTTTGTTATAGACCCCTATCTGAATTCTTTTAGGTAGTTAAGGGAGAGGTAAACGTTTTCCCTGAGTCTGCTACGTCTTGATTGCCTTCAGCTCAAAATAATCCACATGCCAAAGTGGCATATTTTGGGGCGGCATGTTCTGCTCCCCTTCACCCTGGACAAATCAACACTCTGTGCACGCGCATGTGTGTGTGTGTGTGTTTCTGGAACAAGTAAACACCTTTACTTGTTTAAGCCAGGGCAGTATGGCTTTCTGTTATAGCCCTATGCATTCTTAATTGATGCAAGTTCTATATTTTATGTTATATTAAATTCCACGTTACTCCTTTGAATGAAGTGCTAAAGGACAGTGTTAAAATACAAATGCTCTTTGAGAGAAGAACATTTTAAGTTGTAACAAGCCACTGACATCTTATTGCAAGTGAGTTCATCGAAATAGCTATCCGGTCCAATAGCAGGGGGCTAAAGAATAGCCAAGGGGACAGATGGGCTTTGATGGAAGGGAGGGGATTTCTGTCCCCACTGGGTCACTATAGTGATGGAGCCCTGGGGTCTGGGGGTTGGGGGTCTTGGGGGAGGTGGGCAGTGCTTGAGGAAAGATGAATGATTAGAAAGGATGTGGGAAAGGCCAATTTTGTCCTTGAATTCATCTCCTGAAGAGGACACTTCAACTCCGAGCAGTACCTGATGGCACTGTGGGTCCACAGAAACTGCCCTCAGACATTTAGAAGGGAGATGGGAGAACTCTGCATAAATATTGCCTTGAAAGTTGAGACTTTAACAGGAGGTACCTCTGATTACAGTTTCTTTTCCTAAGGAAAAGGTACTTCCCTCCCCCGTTGCTACTTCTTCATACCTCCCCTGCTTTAAGAGCCTGCGCACACCCCTTCCCTTCCCCAAGACCCTGACAGCATGCCTGTGCTGGTTTCACAGCCCTTTCCTCCCTTGTGTCTCAGCCTCTCCTGGTTGAACGTCCCCTAGGGCTGGCCTGGCTTTTTAATCTGTCTTAGTATCTCTTGCAGTGCCTTATGCCTGGTGGCCTTTTTTTAAGTTAACATTTGTTGAGTGCTCACGGTAAGCCAGGCACCGTTCTAAGCCATTTACGGGAACCCCTCCTTCAATCCTCAGTCCTCGGTTCATCTCTATCCCCAGCCAGGGACGAGGCCCTCAGTGTTGGCCTGTCAGAGAAGGGCCTGTCTGCTGTGTAATCACCCTGGGCCTGTTCATCCTACCCCCTTCCTCTTCTCTCAAACTCTCACTCAACTTAATCTCCCTGCTCTCCCAATGACAGCGCCATGCCCTTAGCTACTCTGCTGCTAAAAGATATACCATCCCTACAAAGCTTTTAGTGGAGGAAATGACTTCATCAGGCTCAAGTTAAGAGGTAAGAAAGCAAGGGTCCTGGAGAAAGAGCATTCTAAAGAAGAGGGCCCACCGCAATCAATCCTGCACAGCACAGGGGAGGAAGACCCCATCGCTGAGCCCCTAAACAACCTCAGTAAAATAGTTTGCTGGGGGAAGCAGGGTCGCTCTTGATGGTGCAGAGTTAAATACATGGGTTTAGGCATCAGATAGCCTTGGTTTATGTCCCACCACGCCCCCACGGGACCGTGGGCCCGTCACTTAGTGTCTCTTAGCCTCAGTTTCCTCCTCTGTAAAACAGGAGTATAGTCCTAAGAGCTCACATCTCCTATGTTTCTGTGAGAATTCAATGAGAGAATCCAAATGAAGCACTTGGGGTTGTTCCTCAGGGGGGACTGAATACCAGAGATTACTGAGGTCGGGACGGGCTGTTGGAGCAAAAGCAGGAAGGCGGTGTTACCCAGAGAGGTTAGGAACCGCAGGAAGACCCTACCCTTTGAGACAGGAGGCGCAAAAGAGCAGGTGGGGTTACCCATGCCTGCAGGCGCTGTCTCACGAGGCCACTGCTGCCCTACTGCTGGAGCCTCCACTGCTGCCGCAGTGAGGAAGCAGGAGGCTGAGCCTTTGCAGAGGCCGCAGGAGCCCAACAAACCCGCCAGTGCTGCCACTCGCCAACCAGGTACGGCGGCCGGCGGTCACCTGGACGAGACAGTTAATTAGTTAACATGGATGTAACGACTTCTCCCTTGTCCCCACTTCCCAAGGTGCTGTGAGTGCTTCCCCATGACAGAACCTAACCCAAGCCGGCAAGGAAGTCTGGGAAATGTAGTTTTCAGGCTTCCAAATCCTGGATGCAGAGGAGAAAATAAAGGAGTACAAAGCGAAGAGCCAACTAAGAAATCACCAACACCAGCAGTTACACAATTCAAGCACTTGATTATGCTAATTACCATCATCCTCGTCATTCCTGTTATTACTGTTCCTGCAACCAACAAGCAGTGGGACCTCAGTCAAGTTATTTCACCTCTCCCGGCTTTCATTTCTTTATCTTTAAAGTCCCTCCCAACAAAGAATTTTCTTCTTTCCCTCATTTATCCAATCAACAAACATTTGCTGAGGACCCAAGTGTGAGCTGGGCACCAAGGTAAAATCAGCAAGATCAGGTTTGTACTAAAGGTCACAGTCTAGTGACAGAGACAAACAAATGAGTAATCATGAGCTCTTCCAGCTAGTTAAGAGCAAAACAAACTGACTCCCAGGCCAGTGCTCTTTTCTGTTTATTTCCTTACTTCCCTAATTTTCTAGCAAATTCCACAATCAGGGATAATTTCTTCTTCTGGCTCTGGGTGTGCACATAACAGATAGTCCCTTTCTCCAATAAGCTCCATTTCCCACTGTCCATCATCTACCCCCTCGCCCAACCTGGGCCCCGATATCAACTAGTCAAGGATGTAGCAGGGAGGTGAGCTGCAGGGAGGTGAGCTGCAGAGTGGGTCGTCTGCCTGGGGCCCTGGTCAGCACCTGCAGAGCACTCAGGGTAATAAGGGATGTAAAAATATGAATGCTCTGGGCCTCCATGATTTCCCTGTTTGCCCAGTCTGTCATTGTGCTACCCACAGATTTCCCACTATTGCTCATGACCCTAATGTGGGGTGGGAGACCCTGTGTATTCCATCTCTTACTCCTGCTCACTCTGAATGCATTTCAGATATTGCCGTGGAAACGTCAATTCCCCAAGCCAAGAAGACCCCTGTTTCCCAGAAGCTACTTCTACAAACTCTAGAATATAGATGAGCCTGGCCCAATCACACGCTACATCTCGACCCAGTGGATTTGCAGCACACCTGCATTGGAGGTAAATCGATTGGTGTTTCTTAATCCTGCATACTACCAGGCAGGTTCTCCCCTACTCATTGAAGCTTAGTAGCAACATGCCCTTCACTGTAAAGAGAATTTTTGTCCTCTCACTTGGGACTAAAGGTCAAAGTTTAAATCTATATTTAATGCCATTTTCTGAAAACTGGATTTGTGATTCCCTTTATGTTGGTATTACATATCTTAAGGGATTTCAAGGGGAGAAATCTGGGAAGCCCAGTTTCTGAGAATGACCTTTACTTTAAATGTGTAAATAGGATGGAGCTTGTGTTTTTGCTTTTTAAACCTTTTAATTGTGCTTCCAAAGACAGTTCTGGAAAGCATGGGCTGTGCTGAGCGGTTACTCAGAAGCCACTTTGAAAAGAAGAGACTTTGATTTTTGTCTTATACAGATGAAAGGCCGAAGGTTAATGGCTCCTGCTCTGTTGGCCTGCTAGCGACAGTTTCTTCTGAAGCTTTGTACCTTGAGCTACAGTGATCCCACATTAGAATATGCAAATAGTACGGCCTTTAACTGCCTCGGAAAAGGGAAAGTTCAAATTTACTTAATTCTATTTTTCCTCTGAATTTTATAAGACATTATTGAAGTGGTATCAGAATATCATTCAGAATGTCAGTTTTAGAATATTTCAAATATTTACCTACAGGTTTTTTAAATGGCTGCTTTCACAGTCTGAATGTGGCACTTAAGGCAGTTATAAAATTGACTTTCCTTGCACTTCATAAGCTCAAACTTGCATGTTTGAAAGGTAGCAATTGGGATTTCTCAGTTTGCAAACAGTCTCCAGGCATAGCTAGCTAGCTAGATAGGTAGATAGATAGAATTCCAATAATTAATAAATATACCATGATAAGCTTATTTTTTAAAAAACAGATTGTCATGTTATTATCACATAATCTCCAACTCTCAGACTCCTAAAATTTGGCACTTGTTATTTTGAAACTAGATGTGATTTATCCTTCATGGTTGTTGTATGACCAGGCCACCCAAGATGGCTGTTCTCTTGCTCTCTGTACGTCCCCTGATGGACCAGCACCTGCTTCACCTACACCCTACTCACGGGACGGACCTTCCTACATACTTGCACTGGCCCCAGCTAGTGATTGTTCTAACTATTGGAGCAGAACATCTCTACCTGTTAGCTTATCGAAGTGGTGGTAAGGGGCGTGCCCCTCTGCTGGTTTCCCTGGTAACTGATGAGCCAACCTGACATCAATTCCCCCTATAGCCTTCCCTCCCCTCTGGGAGCGAAGGCTGCTGTCCTGTCCTGCCCCTTATCTGCGGCACACGGTGAGCTGTGGCTCCAGGACCTCGCTTCAGACGTGTAAGTCCCTCATCCATTAAATCATTGATGGCTCTGTCGCCGACTCCGGGACCTTTCTTTGGTCTCTAGGCTGGGCAAGTACAGGGCTTGTAGGCCTGTGGGGTGCAGCCCAACAATTGGCAGAGCAGCCAGGAGACCGAGGGAACTCCCGTGAGCGCCAAGATGTCGGGAGATGAGGACGGGGGATGGGAAGTTGCGGGGAGGGGGGCATCCACGAACATATGAGGCCTGAAAGTTGCAGGGGGTGATCCTGGGGTGGCCGTCCACTTGCATGTGGGACCCAGAAGTTCCAGCGGTGATCCCAGAAGTTGTGGGGAGATCCCACCGTGGCTGTCTGCTAGTCTGTGAGGCCCTGGGTTGGGGGCCGCCAAGAGAGGGCAGAGGACTCCTAGAAACCCTTAAGGCTGTTGCAGAGATAGTGGCCACAGCTGTGGACTGGCTGTTGCTTTTTGTATTAAGAAAGACCACGGAGGCTGAGCTAACTGCCGAGGCAAAGGTTAACTTGAGTGCTGATTCTTGTTCCTCTGAAAGTAAGGCATGTGAATGTGAATGAATATGTATTATTGTCTATCACTGTCATTTGTTTAAACTGAATTGGCTATTTAGAAATGGAAAAAAAATCTCTGAAAATGTCCGAGATGGAACTCTTTTGACATTCTTAAACTGGTTTTTCTACACATAGGAGAGGTTAACTTTCTAGAAGGAATTGGTATTTCTCTTCTTGGGCTTTTGAGATGTAAATGATCTACCTGGGCTCTCAGGAATTTTAACCTAATCCCTACTAGTGAAGGAAAAAAAGGAGGCCTCTTAAACTCTAGCAGGAAAACTGTGAGATCTCTGTGTCTATATAGATACATATATGTCTATGTGTACCTTATAAATATGAGGTGTCTCTGCCTGCGAATGGCATTGCCAAGATTGGTTCGTGGATGAGCTCTGTTTCATTGGCTTAAGAAAACAATTAAGTATGATGCCAAAAACTTGGCCTCTGTGTGCCAGTGCCAAATCGAAGTTCAGAGACAGAATTTTGAGTGAAGTAGAAAAGAATAGCTTATTGCTTTGCCAGGCAAAGGGGGCTGCGGCGGGCTCATACCCTCAAAACTGTGTGGCCCAACCTGGGGGGATTTGGTGAGGAGTTTTATAGCAACGGTTCAAGGGTGGAGTTGCTGATAAGGGTCAGGGTGTGTGCAGGGCCTGGCTCCTTAGTCTGGCCTCAGGTGGTCTCCTGATGAGCTCCTGTGGTTCTCCAGGTTATCAAACTGTGACCTTCTTTCTGGAATGAAGAATGCTTCATCAAGTAGTTAACATCTTCCACCTGTTGGGGTTTTAGTTCTGCAGAAGAGCTCAAAGATATTGTTATGGGCATCCCTGGAGGAGGAACCAGGACCCTGCCCCAAGGCTGCACTATTGTTTCTTGACTGCTCCTCCCTTGTCTCTGCAGCCCCTCCCTTCCCTGAGTAGCAACTGTTTGAACCTGCCCTTTGGGACTCAGGGAAGCTCATGGAGGCTGACACCTATTCCCTACGTACAAGAAACGGGACACAGAAAGGTTTCTGTGCCCAGGAGCCCCACAGGGTCCTGCTCAGTTTCAAGTGCTTACGTAAGTTCTCAGAATTCAGTCTTGAAGCTGGGTGAGTATAGGGCTTTAGGCCTGTTAGGTGCAGCCCAACAGTCATATTGATAGAAGGGTGGCTCTGGAATTAGATTTCTCATTACTCAGCAATGTAACAAAATCTGGCCCTAGGAAGTTCCCTTTCTGGATCCTTCCAGACTGTTCTGCCCCCGTGCCCTCCTGTCACTCCCCTACAGCTGACTGGCCAGCCCATCTCCAGATGCTTTCTCTCTGCACAGCATCTATCCATGATGCCCTCTCAGCGGTTGCTTTTCTACAGATGAGGCCCAGGAAAGGGCACACCTTGCCCAGATTCAATTCAAAAGTGGCAGGACCAGGTTTCAACCCCTGGCCTGTCTGACCCAGAACACACACCCTCCCCTTGATTCCACTGTGCTCTGAAATGAAGTTCACTGGGCTCTCTCCTCTGAAAAAAAAGACACTCTTTCCCCCTGCCCCCCCCCCACTTCCCCGGTACGCAGGCCTCTCACTGTGTGGCCTCTCCTGTTGCGGAGCACAGGCTCCGGACGCGCAGGCTCGGCCATGGCTCACGGGCCCAGACGCTCCGCAGCAGGCGGGATCCTCCTGGACCGGGGCACGAACCCGTGTCCCCTGCATCGGCAGGCGGACTCTCAACCACTGCGCCACCAGGGAAGCCCCCCCGCCTTTCTTTTGAGAGCCATTTCTTGCAGCATTTATTTTTTTTACTTTCATCCACACCTGTCCTTCGGGTGCCTCCTCCCAGCCCCCTGCTTCCTCCCTCAGAAAGCAAACTCACAGACAGGTCGTGGCAGAAATGGGCTGGTGTTTCAGCCGCTTTAACAACCAGATCAGGTGTCTCTGTGGTCAGCACTAAGCTAGCCAGATGCAACAAAGCGGTACATGCCTGGGGCAAGTTTGTTCAATTTATAGCCACAGTGAACTTCGGTTTTCCGAGACACATCTAAATATTCACTTTATGATTGCCCCAAACTTTCCCCTGCCTCTCGCGGTCATTTATGCCTTACCCGTCCCCATTCCGCCAGCAGCCAGCAGCCTGAAGCCCCTGAATACCCCTTCAGGATATGGCAGCTCTCCTGCCTCTGTCCCTTCATCATTTTCCTGGTTGGTCTTTGTTACTTCATTCTTGCAACTGGGCTCCTCCCATTGTCTCCCCCACCTTTGTCCCTTTGCCCCCAAATAGCTGTCGCTGAAACCACTGTTGACCCTCGCCTTTCCAGCACTGCCGCTCTCCTCCGCCCTGCATCCTTTGTTTAACTGCGGCTGCCTTCGGCGAAGCTGATTAAACTCGCCTCCACTGCCACGCTTCTTCCCTGGGGCTTTGTGCTACCTCTGGCTTTCTTCTTACCTATCCTGTGATCTTTTACCTTCTGTTCTCCCAGCTGCCTTCAATTCTCCCTCTGCACTTTGTTTCTATCTGACCCCCTCTATCCCTTCACTTTTAACTGTAGCAGACTTGAGGGAATGTCTTAAAAAAAAACAAACAAAAAAAAACCCTGAAACACTCTCTTCCCTCTATTCCCTTCCATCTCTCTCCCAGCTCCTCCTTTCTCTTTTAAGTCAGGTTGCCACCATGTCAAACTAAAATCGAGTTTTATTGTTTTTGCCTGAGGCCCTTCCCTCTCTCATTCCTAACTCCTAATCTCCAAGCCTAAAGTACTCGGATTGAGACCCTCTTCTCCTTTTTTCCAGAGGATCTCCAGAGGTCATTCTTCTACTCCATTCTCAGCAGGAATATCTTCATTTAGGGTCTGTGTCTCATACACCTGGGTTAATGAGATTCTTGACTTTTCATCATGTAGCCCAAGACAAAAACCAAGACTGCCACCTTTGAGGCCCTCTTGGATGGCTCGTGTAGTTGTAAACACGTGAGAAGTGTCTTGTTCGTGGCAGCCGTGTAATAAATACTGATGCAGCGTAGAACTAGGTAAGAGTGTGGTTTCTGGAGTCCGGCAGATAAAGGTTCAAATCCTGCTAGATTCCTTAAAATCTCCCCATTCCTTCCTCTGTGAAGGATACATTATAATAAGAGTACCTATCTCACGTGCTTATTGTAAGGAGTAAGTGACATAATGTGTACAAAAGTTTAGCCAGTAGTCTGGTACAAAATAGTGCTCAAGAACATTAGTTGTTATTAAATACTATTTAATAGACAAGGAACAAATTCCATGGGATAGAATTGTACCTTCTTAAAGCTTAACTTCTGACTCTAATTTTAAAAAATAAATCTCTGCTTATTTCTGGGTTTAATTGACTGAAAGTGGTTCCCGTTGTTTCTTAGGCCCAATTTCTAGTTCTTGCCTATGATGCAGATTTTGGGTCCGAACAGTTCAACGTGAAACAGGCAGCCTCCCAGCTTTGTCTAAAAATCCCTAAATTCCCCTCTTCACCCTCTATTTGTGGCCACTGTCAGAGAGCTTTGAGGTGCCCAGGGGTCACTTGAGGGGACAAGTTTATACCTTAGGAAAGAATTATTTTTAACTTGCTTGACCTCCAACCCAGCTCCATGCGTTATATACATGTCACTTAAGGGCAGTCACAGGAAAGGCATGGGCACAATTCTTCCACAGGAGAAACTGTACTCTTTTAACGCTTTTAATTAAATTGGCCAGTAAATTCAATAAGCATTTTAAAGAAGGGTCAATTCAATCAAAGAAACAAGGCATTCAGTATAGCCACAGGTTTTGTCTTTTTTTGGTTGTTTGTAGATGAGCCATCATTGCAACTGAGACAAAAAATGCATCTGGATTCTATCAACTTTTTAAATTTTAATTTTATTGGAGTATAGCTGATTTACAGTGTGTTAGTTTCGGGTATACAGCAAAGTGATTCAGTGATACACATGCATATATTCTTTCTTTTTTAGTTTTTTTCTCATATAGGTTATCACAGAGTATTGAGTAGAGTTCCCTGTCCTAGACAGTAGGTCCTTACTGGTTGTCTTATATAATGTGTGTATGTTCATCCCAAGCTCCTGATTTAACCCTCCCCCCCCTTGCATGTTTCTCCTTTGGTAACCATAAATTTGTTTTTGATATCTGTAAGTCTGCTTCTGTTTTGTTAATAAGTTCACATGTATCTTCTTTTTAAATCAGATTCTACACGTGAGCGATGTCGTATGATATTTGTCTTTCTCTGTCTGACTGACTTCACTCAGTATGACAATCTCTAGGTCCATCCATGTTGCTGCAGATGGTATTATTTCATTGTTTTTTATGGCTGAATAATATTCCATTCTTTATATACGTACCACATCTTCTTTATCCATGCCTCTGTCGATGGACATTTAGGTTGCTTCGACGTCTTGGCTATTGTAAACAACGCTGCAATGAACATTGGAGTGCATGTATCTTTTGTGAATTATGGCTTTCTCCAGATATATGCCCAGTAGTGGGATTGCTGGGTGGTATGGTAGCTCTATTTTTAGTTTTTTAAGGAACCTCCATACTGTTCTCCGTGGTGGTTATACCAATTTACATTCCCACCAGCAGTGTAGGGGCCATCAACTTACTTTAAAGCACTCTCAAGGAAGTTCCCTTGACCAAAGGGCTAAGAAGTCAGCATTTCACTACCTTCTCAACAAATGATAATGTTTTTCATCATCCCTGTAAAGGCAAAGTCTGAAAGCCAAAGCGTTAGCCATTATTCCCACAAGAAGAAAAGGGAGTCCAGTGCCGGTGTCTGAGCCAAGCACCAGCAGCCAGAACCCTCGCAGCTTTTGGTTCTGGTGCATGATTAGTTCTCTATGAAGATGCTTAGTTTCCTCTCCCTCAGCTTCTGCGTGTATGAAATAGGAATGAGTGGTGTCTAGAGTGGCCAGAGACTCATAGGCAGGAACAGGTGTCAGCGAGGCCGTACATGAAATATTCGGTGAGATTCTTGGATAAAGAATTACCAGGGATCACTTACGTGCCTTCCCACTTCCAGATTTTACCAAATCTGTTATGTTAATGCATAGTAAAAAAAAAAAAAAAGGATAACACGGAGACCAAATTTTATTTCAAGTGCAGCCAGCTGGGAAATGTTCCTCTGAGCTCCCAGCCGCATCCTACTTGCTCTTCTAACTCAGGCACGAGCCTGCAGTCTCAGGGTCACCCACTCCATGCTTCCCCCCTCCTCCCCCAGCTTTGCGTTGTAGCCTCCAATCTTATCACAATAAAAGATCACAAGGCTGCTTTTTTGCTGCTAAGTCTCAAATATGCCCTGACATTAACCCTTAGAGGCTACAAAATAGTGTCTTTTTTTTCAGCGCTGTTCTGCTATTCATATCAGTGGGTCACCTAAGGTGCAAGAATACACACACATACACCGGACCCCATCCCCACCACTGGCTTCCATAAAGCCTTTGAATGAGGGAGTAAGATGCCTCCAAAAATATGTTTGTTTTTTTCCCTTAATTGACATTTTTGTGAAGAAAGTTATGTAGTATTTGCACGGCTCTCAGACTGTCTCATGCAGTGAGCCATCTTGTAGAGACAGCCTTTCCCAAACACCCTCTCACATCTCACCCCGTCCCCTCTGAAAAACGAAGGTGCGTGTTCTAGACTTTGGGGAATGGAAAAGGTCCGAACGGGCCCCTTCACTCAGAAGGCACCTGGTCTTCAGGCTCCCCAAACCTCATCCTTACTCTCCTTAATGTTTTTCTTTGTCCTGTTTCTTAAAGGAGCCAATTTGGAGCATGTGTGGAGCTGGTCTCCAGGGAGTAGCATGCTCTCACTAGTGAACCCAACTAGGGGGGAAGCCAGACAGGGTCACGTCCCCCTGATCCCCTTGGTGGAACCAAGCCAGCAGTCAGCTTGGAATGTCTGAGGAGGACGACTCTGGCAGCCAATCTGATTGCAAAACGCCACAACTCCTCCGGGCCATGAGTCACCCTCCCCCCGTGAGCCCACAGCGCTTTGATGCAGCCCTTCTCAGATCCCTGGTCCCACTGCTGACATGTCTGTCTAGCCCATTTCCCTCTGAGTCCAGGCAGACAGCATTACACTTTTCTGTGTGTCCCCCTGTGCCTAGCACTGTGCCTGATGCTTTGGAAGCCCTCACTAATTGTCTGTCAGATGAATGAACACAGATAAAATATCGGTTGACAATTAACCCGCTTCAAAGGATGGAGAACTCTATTTCTGGAAACTGTATTGAAGTAATTGGTTCACAGATTAAATTATTAAACTGCTTACTGGACAAATGAGTGAGTGACTTTCTTGGCACACTTTATAACAAGTGACACATCTTTGACCAGTCACCAGAAATGTGAGTTTACCTCTCAAGTGTTTATGGAGACCCATCTATGTGGCCAGGACTGTTCAGCATGTGGAAAAGGGGAACAGGGAAAGGGACACATAATAGAGTGAGACCCCAGCCCCGTCCTCAAGAGCATCTTAATCCTAACGAAGAGGGGCAGATTCAGAAAACTCTCTTCAGAATCCTTTTGACATCTCAAGCTGGCCCCCACATCCCAGGACAAACTTGCTGGGATTTAGACATTGCTCAGCCAGCCAGATTGTTTCCGGTCACAACATCTCAAGAGCACGTCATGTCACAATGTACTATGGTCACATCACTAAAACATCCAGACAGGCGTTCAACCATTATGAAGCCAAACCAGAGTCTGTGGGGAGATGAGTGGTTCCAGTATAATCCCAAGTCTGAAAGCAGAAAAGGCAAATGGAGAACTTCACTGGATGCACCAACTGAAAAAGAAAAGGAGATGTGCCAGCTTCTTCCGTCAGAGTTGTCTCTTCCTCCTGTCTGTTTAGGTTTCCTACCTTCTCATAAAAGGAGAGTGTGGCTAACTTTTTTTTTTTTTTTTTTTTGGATAACTCAACACCTATTTCCAATTCCCTTTTTTTTCACTTTCCTCCACTCTAGCAGCTGGAAAAACTATGACTTTTCTCAGCCTGCCTTGTGAGGAAGGGTGGTCATTTGATCTCTGTGGCCAAGAGATGGAAGTGTGCCAGAGGCCTCTGAGAATGCTTCTGCTTTCCTGACACCTCCCCTATGTAACCCCCCTTTCTGTCTTGAATACAGACATGATGCTTCATGTTGGACGATCTTTTTATGAACATGAGAGATAGATCTAGACAAACATCAGTCCCGATACCCTTGAACCACCAAAGCAACCTTCAGACTTATTATGTGAGGAAAAAAATCCAGTTTTGTTTAAGCCACTGTAGGTTTTCTATTACTTGCAGCTAAATACATTCCTAACTGGATTAGAAATTTAAATTTGTGCTTTCAGCTTTCCGTGAGGAAGAATCAACAAAACGTCCACAGTGAACAATAACTAGGAAAGAGAAAAATGGTAGCAGAGGGGCTGGTATCTCTGGGACCCATAAAGGCATTTGTGAAAGAAGAGCCCATTGTGGCTGGCTGTGGATATGCAAGGGGACCCTTTTCTTTTTTCCCAAATAACACACCATAGAAACTTTTATTTTCAGTTTTAATACTTTTTTTATTGAAGTATAGTTGATTTACAATGTTGTGTATTTCTGCTGTACGGCAAAGTGATTCAATTATACATATATATATACATTCTTTTTTTTATATTCTTTTCCATTATGGTTTATCATAGGATACTGAATATAGTTCTCTGTGCTATATAGTAGGACCTTGTTGTTTATCCATTCCATATATAATAGCTTACATCTGCTAACCCCAACCTCCTACTCCATCCCTCCCCCAACCCCCTCCCCCTTGGTAACCACTAGTCTGTTCTCTATGTCCATGATTCTGTTTCTGTTTCATAGATAGGTTCATTTGTGTCATATTTTAGATTCCACACGTAAGTGATATTATACGGTGTTTGTCTTTCTCTGTCTGACTTCACTTAGTATGATAATCTCTAATTGCATCCATGTTGCTGCAAATGGCATTATTTTTTTCCTTTTTATGGCTGAGTAGTATTCCATTGTATATATAAATACACCGCATCTTCTTTATCCATTCATCTGTCGATGGACATTTAGGTCGTTTCCGTGTCTTGGTTATTGTAAATTGTGCTGCTCTGAACATAGCAGTATGTGTATATTCTCAAATTATAGTTTTCTCTGGATATATGTCCAGGGGTGGGATTGCTGGATCATATGGTAATTCTATTTTTAGTTTCTGAGGAACTTCCATACTGTTTTCCACAGTGGCTGCACCAACTTACATTCCCACGAACAGTGTAGAAGGATTCCCTTTTCTCCACACCCTCCCCAGCATTTGTTATTTGTAGACTTTTTAATGATGGCCATTCTGACCACCATTTGTGTGAGGTGAGTTGGTACCTCATTGTACTTTTGATTTGCATTTCTCTAATAATTAGCAATGTTGAGCATCTTTTCTTGTGCCTACTGGCCATCTGTATTTCTTCTTTGGAGAAATGTCTATTTAGGTTTTCTCCCCATTTTTCAATTGGGTTGTTTGTTTTTTTGTTGTTGAGTTGTATAAGCTATTTGTATATTTGGGAATTTAATCCCTGTCCGTCACATCATTTGCAAATATTTTCTCCCATTCTGCATGTTGCCGTTTCAGTTTGTTTATGGTTTCCTTTGCTGTGCAAAAACTTGTAAGTTTGATTAGGTTCCATTTGTTATTTTTGTTTTTATTTCTGTTGCCTTGGGAGAGTGACCTAAGAAAACATTGGTACACGTTATGTCAGAGAATGTTTTGCCTACGATCTCTTCTAGGAGTTTTATGGTATCATGTCTTATGTTTAAGTCTTTAAGCCATTTTGAGTTTATTTTTGTGCATGGTGTGAGAGTGTTTTCTAACTTCATTGATTTACATGTGGCTGTCCAACTTTCCCAGCACCACTTGCTGAAGAGACTTTTTCCCATTGTATATTCTTGCCTTCTTTGTCAAAGGTTAATTGACTGTAGGTGGGTGGGCTTATTTCTGGGCTCTCTGTTCCATTGATCCATATGTTTTTGTGCCAATGCCATGCTGTTTTGATTACTGTAGTTTTGTAGTGTTGTCTGAAGTCTGAGAGGGTTATGCCTCCTATTTTGTTCTTTTTCTTCAAGATGACTTTGGCAGTTCTGGGTCTTCTATGGTTTAATATGAATTTTAGGATTATTTGTTCTAGTTCTGTGAAAAATGTCATGGGTAGTTTGAAACGGATCACATTAAATCTGTAGGTTGCTTTGGGTAGTATGGCCATTTTAACAGTATTAATTCTTCCAATCCAAGAGCATGGGATATCTTTTCATTTCTTTGAATCATCTTCAATTTCATGGAAACTCTTAAATAATGTTTTTAACAATAAAACCTCAATTAGCCAACTCACTGTCCTCAAGTATCTAATTAGAACTCTCAGAGAATTGGCCAGGCTCACATCGTTGATGACTAATAGTTGGACAGATACTTTCAGGTATTAGAACGCACTTTCACCTATGTCATCTGCTATGATCACCACCTCCTTCATCAGCTCCATGGATACAGATGGGCAGAGTCATGCCTGCCTGGGGTTAGAAGGGCAATTTTTGAATCCTCCAGGAAATAGACCTATTAGCTGATCAGTCACTGCATGTGAAATGCAGTGCATGCTGCATGCTGGTTTTACGTTTTTAAAAATTTGTGGTAGCCACTATATTGTGCTGGTCTATAGTACCATTACTCATAATAGCCAAAAAGTGGAAACAACCCAAATGTCCATCAACAAATGAATGAATTTTTAAAATGTAATATTTCATACCATGGGATATTATTTAGCCATAAAAAGTATTTAAGTACTGATACATACTACCACATGGATGAACCTTAAAAACATCATGCTCAGTGAAAGAAACTGGGCACAAATCACATATTGTATGACTCCATTTATTCTATTTTTAAATTCCATTTATATGAAATGTCCTGAATAGTCAAATCCACAGAGACAGAAAGTAGATTAATGGTTACCAGGGACTGGACAAAGAGAAGAAAGGGAGGTAATGCTCATGCATACTGGGTTTCTTTTTGGGTGGTAAAAGTGTTCTAAAATTAGATGGGGATGATAGTTGTACTAGCCTGGGAATATACTAAAAACCACTGAATTTCACACTTTAAAAGGGTGATTTTATGGTATATAAATTATCTCGATAAAATTGTCATCATGTATATCTATATATATCAAAGCTCAGACTCTGGAGCCCAACTTATTGGGTTTGGATTCCAACTTTGCCACATACTGGCTGTGTGATTTTTGGCCAAGTTACTTAACTTCTCTGTTAAATTTTCTCATCTGTAAAGCAGACATATTAATATTTCTGTCTCACAGGACTGTTGGGGGAATTAAATTAATTAAAGTATATAAATTGCTTAGAATCATGCCTTATACATAGAAAGTACTATGTATTATAAAAAGTATTATAATAAGCATTATTATTATTATCATCAAAACCCGAGTGTCTTATTTGGCACGAGGACCATTATTTATACCAAGCTGTAGATAAATTTATTTGAAAAATAGATAATTTTTTGTGTGTAGATTTTGTTTCCCTTTCTTCATCCATTTACTACCTAAATGGGTATCTGTTATGGTCTTGGTTGCTTGTAGATACAAAGGTAGTAATTTGGAGAACAAATAAATATTCCTCAGGTCTCACCAGCTGGAGATTTTATACACACACACAAACACACACACACACACACACACACACTATGATTTTGAACTCCACATATGTTGAAGTATAGAACTTCAAAGCATCCCTCCTTTTTCTTCTGGAAGTCCCAACAAGGAGCTTATATGAGCCCATAGTCTGTCAGTCAACTTCCATGGGTATCAAGTGCCCACATGTCCTTTATCTCCCCACCCTGGCTGGCGTAGAGCTGCCCGAAGGAGCCCCTGCTGCCCTGGGACAGTGAGCATCTCCAGTGCCATTTCCCACCCAGGCTGCTGTCTCCAGTGTGCCCAGAGCAGGCAGAGGACCCACGCAGAAGAGAGAATAGATACCTTCCCAACCACACTGTCACCCAGGCTGCAAAGCAGCAGGCCCATGCTCACAGACATTCTCAGGAGAAGAGTTCTCTCCTGCCCTGGCTCTCCTTCCTCTGATCGTGAGTTTAAACCTTACCCACCAGACCATACTCACAATAGTTTTTCCTGCAATTTTAGCCAACATCTTCCTTTATCTCCTGCTTCCTTCCCCTGTTAGTTGCCAAAAAAAAAAAAAATGTTCCCCATGCAATTAAAGGAAGGATCACAAACAGATACAAGTAGCGGGTAAAGAGTAGGCTCCTCTGTACTAGCAGCAGCCAGGAACAAGGGTCCAGTTTGGCCAGCGAGGTGCTCCATCCCACTGCTGGTAGAGAACTGCCACCTGAACCCCTCATGAGGCCGAGAGCCAGTAAGGCAGCCTTTTAAAAGGTCAGGCCATGCTGATTCATTCAGTTAATAGTTACTGATCACTTACTAGGTGCCTGGCATTGGGATAGTACCAGGGGTACCATGATGCATAAATACAGAATCTAGCCTAAATCACAATTTCCAATGAGGTGAAACTTGGGTGAATTTGAACATGCTTCCTTTCCCATTGAAACATCACTGATGTGCTATCACATGTGGATGAATAAGACACATTCCCAGCCTGGACCCTCCAACTCCCTCCATAGAGAATAGAAAGATAAACATTCTTTTATTTGCAGTTGACATGGTTTTATTTTCATGAACTAGGAGTGGCCTTAATAGACAACAGGCCCTGCTCTCCAATTACTGCCAAAAAGAAGAGCTATAGAACATCTTTTCCGAAACCACATCTCTGAACACTTAATTCACTCGGAGTTCACAGTCCGATACAGTTACCTTTTGGTCTATAATGTAAATACACATATCTGATACCTTCTAATCTAAATTTCCAGGATAGCTTACTAAGAACCTAGTCTCCAGGTGCTCATTTTATAGTATTCCTCTAGGGTAAAGAAAAGTCCCCCTAGGAGAGGCTGTGTAACTTATCTAAAAAACAAAACAAAACATTTGGGAAGAATTTCAGCAGGAGTGATTGGAACAAAAATGGAGAAGTCTAACTAACCCTCCATTAACCAAGCTCTCCTCTGCCTATAAGCATTCTGGTTAATCAAAGTTTTATTATACTCTCAAGGATTTATAGTAAGTCCTTAGGGGGACCACTTCAACATCTGATGGTGTGTACTTCCACCTCCGGGTATATACCCCAAAGAATTAAACATGGGGGCTCCAACAGATATTTGTATCAACACATAAGCACATGAAAAGATGCTTAACATCATTAATCATTAGGAAAATGCAAATCAGAACCACAATGAGGTAGCACTTTACACCCATTAGGATGACTACTATAAAAAAAGGCAAAATAACAAGTGTTGCTGAGCATGTGGAGAAATCAGAACCCTTGAGTACAGTTGGTGGAAATATAAAATAGTGCAACTGCTATTGTGGTTCCTAAACAAAAAGGTAGATCTAGAACTACATGTGATCCAGTAATTCCACTTCTGGGTGTGTACCCAAAATATTTGAAACTAGGTTCTGGAAGAGGTACTTACATATCCATATTCATAGCAGCATTATTCACAATAGCCAAAGGTAGAAGCAATTTAAATGTGCGTGGGTGGATGAGTGAATAAAGGAAATATGGAATATACATACAGTGGAACATTATTCAGCCTTAAGAAAGGAATAGAATTCTGATACATTCTAAAACATGAGTGAACCTTGATGATATTTGTGCTAAATGAAATAAGCCAGACACAAAAGGACAAATACGTATGATTCCGTTTATATGAGGTACCTGGGGGAGTCAAAATCATACATATGGAAAGCAGAATAGTGGTTCCCAGAGGCTGAAGGGAGGCGGGAAGGGGAATTACTGTGGAGTTATTGTGTAAGGGGTACAGAGTTTCAATTGGGGAAGATGGAAAATTCAGGAACTGGATGGTGGTAGTGATGTACCATGTGGATGTATTTACCTAATGTTATTGAATTGTGCACCTAAAATTATTAAAATGGTACATTTTATGTTATTTCTATTTTATTACAGTTTAAAAATTAAATTAAGGGAATTCCCTGGTGGTCCAGTGGTTAAGACTCCGCACTTTCACTGCCAAGGGCCTTGGTTCAGTCCTTGGTCGGGGAGCTAAGATCCCACAAGCTGCGGTGTGGCCAAATAAATAAATTTTTAAAAAATTAAATTTAAAAAAAAAAGAGAGAGAATGGCTGTATTTAGAATACCACTTGCATGTCTGTGCGTGAATGATCACAGGCCACTTGTTCTCTTCAGAGTCTGAAGACCTCTCCCCTCCCTGGCCTGTTTATCTTGTAGCAGGATCCTTTGCCTTGGCCCTGGTTTCTACTCCCACCATCAAGTAAGGAGTGTCTGATTAAGTAGCATTGCTGTATCCACATGTGATTTACAAAAAATAATATTTCACCCTCACCATCAATACTGTGCTGTGGCTGCACACTGAATAGGAATAATTTCAGAAGGTTCCAGCTGGCCTTCCTCAAAAGGTAAAGAAAATCCAGCATTTTTAAGGTCTCTCTAATCTTTTGTTGTTTCAAGTGAATGCTTCCTCTGAAGGACTATTTCAGCATTTCTGGGATCTATTAAGAAGAGCATAATGAATGTTACAGAAGCAGCCAACTTAAAAATGGCAGGGGGGGTGGGGGTGGGGGTGGGGAGAGAGAGAGAAGAAACTATTGCCTACTTACAGAAACCTCCCCTACCCCCTTTATACCAAAGGAGCCATATCTTCATGCCATAATAAATGCAAACTTGGAAAGGCTCACGAACCCGCCTGCCTCTTCAGCTAATGACAGCCTCAATTATGGGGCCTAATCCTGCATTCCTGACACTCCCCTTATGCCTGCATAACTTCCAGAGGAGTCGAAGGGCCCTCAGCCCTGGCCCTGGCAGGGAGACATTAGCTATGCAGCAGCAGTGCCTGGGGCATGGTGGCAAGTTTAAGGGTCTGTCCACATAATGACACACACTTGGAAGCCTTAAATCCTCATGCTTTGACTCTTCACCTTATACTGAAATAAAAAGCCACAGCAACTCCATTAAAAAACATAAAATTGCTCCACAGGAAATGAACATTAGTTTGATTCCAGTTTACATCGGTTTTAGGTTTCTTCTTCCCCACCCCCTTTTTACTTTCAATGTTAGTGTCCAGTTTTATGGAAAATATTTTCTTTAAGGAAAAGAATAAACACAAGCCTCGTGCTGGGTCTCTGCTTTTTATTTACTGAACTGGGCAAAACAGCTTTGATTTGCTGTCTCTCACCCTCCAGTAAATCAGTGGGAATTCCTCGCAAATACACCCACAGGCTCCCCCTTATGTCACCCTCTGAGGACACCTAATGACCTCTGGCTTATTGAGAAGTGGCCTTGTTTTATATAAACTAATCATCCGTCCAGCTGTATTAATAACGAGACTATAACTCATTTTCATCCGAGGCACACTCTGTACATTATCAGTCTCCTAATTAATCCCAGGCAATTCAGGGGGCAGGGATTATCACTTCCAGTTTTCCTCACCACTCCTCATTCCCGAGACTCGGCAAACAGAGGGTCATGCCCTGTGTCCTGCAGGCACGGCCCTGAGTCCCACCCCACCCCAGGTGCGCTCCCTCCGGCCTGGGGAAGCCTGGGAACTAGCACACCCCTCACCCCTGCTGATCTTGGAGGCGGTGGGGCTGCCTCGGGGGAGAAAGAACCTGGGGTCAGCAAACATCTGGCAAGCCTGCTGAACGGACAAAGTCAACAGCTGCTCCCCCCCCCCACCACCACCCCTGTCAGAAAATAAACTCAGAGATTTGGTGCACTGAGCAGAGCTGGGCCCGTGCTCTGGGCAGCTGAGACCCTTCACCACCTGCCTCAAAGCCCACCTCGCAGCCACCTTCGTCCTTTCTGCGGGTGAGGGTAGCCCCAGGCACACCCTGCCTGCCACCCCAGGCCAGGCTGCTAGCTGTTCAAAGTGGAGACCTGGGGCTGAATGTTCAAACCTCTCCACCTCATCTCCCCGCCTCACACGGGTGAAATCAGAATCCTTGTGATGACATGGTCTCCAAAGTGGATTCGTAGTTTTGCTGAAAAAGGAGTTTCCCTTCCTCTTCCTCCTCAGAGTGAGTCCGACAAGGTGAAGTGTTCAACCATGACCATGAGCATCTCTAAACATCTTCAAAGGGGGCCCAGCTCCCTTGACTCCTGGGGCCCTTCAGCACTAGAAAACCTTCCCTTGTTGCACTGGAAAGAGCTTAGGGTGCAGAGACCTGTGTCCAAGTCCTAACTCTCCCATCAACCTGGTGGTTACTTCACCTGCACAAGTCTTGGTGTTCTCATCTTTCAAGTGCAGATAATCCTCCTTCCTTTGCAGAGTGGTTGTGAAACAAACACCTTTTCAGGCTCCTTCATAAGCTTCTCTTTGGGTCAGTCAGTGATGTTGAAGTTCCTCAGCACAGGGGCCCTGACCCTCCTCCCTCCTCACTCTCGTTCCCTGGGCATTCCTGTCCACCCCCGTAGTGACCATGTCAGCACTACACCCCGTGGGCCTTGGATCCCTTTCGAGGGCTCTGTGCCTCACCTACAGCTCTTAGGACAAGGAGGAGGACTGCCCTCAGGCTAACTGCATGGCGAAGAGAGGGACATGCCTGGGGTTTGTATCACCCCATGAGTGTGGTTCCTTCGTGGCGGGTGGGGAAGCTGTGAGGCTTAATGGAGTCTCCAGAATTCCCCTTGCAGATCAGGCTGATACTGATGCCAAAAACTCGTCCTCTGTGCACCAGTGCTGAGTTGTAACTTGGAGACAGAGTTTGGGGTGAAGTAGAAGAGAAAAACTTTATTGCTTTGCCAGGCAAAGGGGGACACAGCGTGTTCAGGCCCCTCAAAAACGGTCCCAACCTGCAAGGATTCTGTGAGTTTTATAGCAGTGGTTCAAGAGTGGGGTTGCTGATAAGATCAGGATGTGTGCAGGGCCTGCACTGTTTAATCTGGCCTCAGGTAATCTCTTGATGAGCTTCTCTGGTTTCTTTAATTTGGCCTCAGGTGGTCTTCTCTGGAATGAAGAATGCTAACTCCATTTGTAAGGGGTTTTGCTTCTGTAAAGAGCTCAAAGATACTGTTATGTGCATCCCTGGAGGCGGAACCAGGACCCTGCCCCAAGGCTGCACTATTGTTTCTTAACTGTTCCTCCCTTGTCTCTGCATCCCCTCCTTTCCCTGATTAGCAACTGTTTGAATCTGTCCTTTGGAACTCAGGGAAGGTCATGGAGGCTGGAGTCTACTTCCTACAAACAAGAATCAGGGGACACGGAAAGGCTTCCATGGCCAGGAATCCCACAGGATCCAGCTTGGTTTCAGGATCAGTCTGACACCTCCCCTCTGCAAGGGTTTGCCCAAGATCAAACCCTTGCTCACTTCTTCCCCTTCCCTTACCAGGCTCCCGGGGAGCACAGCCTTAACGAGTAATTTGCACACAACCCCTCATCTCTGGGTCTGTTTCTGGGGACTCCTCTGATAATAAAAACCATGGTTTCACTTATACCTCCAGCGAGACTTGGATCCCTATCTTCAGACATGGATCTAAATCTTTCTTTGACATCTCTTGAATTTCTCAAAGGTGGTCTCAAGGCCAACATACCCCAAACAGAATTTATGGTCTTCCCACCTCCCCACGTCCAAATGCTTTCCAGAGTTCCCCAGCCCATGAATCCCGCCCTCTCACCACCCCACCCACTTTACAAGGTAGAATCCTAGGAATATCCCAAGACTCGTCCTTCTCTTTCAACTGATGGTCCCCTCCATCCCCCGTACAAGCCATCCTCAAGCTCCTGTTGATTTCATTTCCTAACTGTACCTAAAATCTATAATACTCCCCCCATCAACTTCTTCCACCACCCTGTCTAAGCCACCATCGACCCTTTTAGGGATACCTGCAATATCCTCTTATAGATTTACATACCTCCCTTCCAGCTTCCAACATCAGTGATTATTCCAAAATACTAATCTAATCATGTCACCTCCCTACACAGCATTCTTCAGTTGATCTTCATTGCTGTTAAGTACAAAACTCCTTACAGTGGCCACCAGGCCCTTCCCTCTCTCTTCACTCCAGCCACTGGCACTTAACCTCTGTTGTTTTGTCTACCCAGACTGCTCTTCCTTCCTCTCTTCCCCTTGTCAAGTCTGTCCGGGCCTTCCAGTTAACACAAGCACCACTTTCTCAAGGTAACTCAATCTGATCTCCCTGCCTAGGACATTCCCTATTTCAGGTTTCTGCAGCACCACGTGCCTCTTCTCCTTAATTCCCACTGTGGTTGCAAGAAGTTGCAGTCAAGTGATCACAAACATGCATCTGGGTGATCATGTGACGCAGCAACTCAAGCCCAAGTTCGTGAGACCAGGGGCTACATCAGGCTTTTCACCACTTTCTTCTCATTAGCACGTAGTAGGCACTCAATGACTTGGAAACTTAGAAACTCCAGAACCAAATGAGGAGGACTTTGGGAAGGGTATCTCCTCAATAGAAGCAGGGTACTGCTGTTCTGTCACTGTGATCTTCACATGTGACCTGGGAAATCAGAGGATCATGCTCTAAAATAAGGAGTTGTCCCCTTCTTAAGAGAGGGAGACAGGAAACAGATTGTAGGTATCTGTTCTAAAATGTCAAGCTGGTATTATCCCCTTCTTAAAAAGGAAGATACAAATAAATTGTAAAATGTTAATCATTTAACTGCCTATATTTTAATTTCTCCAGTTAAAAGGGCTTAAGGGGTAACCATGGTGCACCTGTAATAGCCAAGCTCTCAGTTTAAATGCATGATTTCATTTTATCCTCACAGCAACTCCACAACGTATTATTAGCCCCATTTCACAGATGAGAAAACTGAGAAGCTAAATGTCTTGCCCAAGATCACACAGCTAGTGAGCAGTAGGCTAGGCTTTTAGTGCAGGCCTGCCACAGGACAAAGCCATCTTCATGCCCTGTATGGCCTCACCAAAGATGACGCCTGCACATCCCGACAGACATCTGAAAGTTCATTTATTGAAAAAAAAAATGTTCATCTGTGAATGTCTAGCATCCCCACATGAAGTGTGCTTCTGCTTTATTTCTTGGTGAAAATCAGCATAAAGGCTTTATCTCCTGATCCAGTGGATACTGTATTTTGTAAGAGTGTGATTCATAGCAGAGACCATGAGTTTGTGAAGGACAAGGACCAGGTAGTATTTTTTTTGGTGATGCCCTGAAACTGTTAGTCTCTCTATAAGCTTTTGTGAAATGAAATTTTACTTCTGTCTCATTGGACTCGTGTTAAGACAAAGTATTAGAAGTTTCTGGTTCCACTTAGTTTCCTCTCTCAGCACCCAGCTTGTTTTCCAGACCCAAGAGCTTGACTGGTTTTGTGAAAAGGAAACTGGACCTTTGGAAACATAAGAATGAAGTTTTTCTTTTTAATTGTTGCATGACACAATTATTAGTTTGGGAATGGGATGGAATAAATTTCAGATAGGGCCAACGCTTTTGAGCAGGGAAGCAAATCATGCAGCCTCATTTTTTACTTCAGAACCTGGACATTTTTAAATAGAACCTGGACAGCCCAAGGTGAGCAACACATCTAAAGCTGATTTTTTGGTCTGGGACTTTGAGCCACAAGCAGGGACCACAGCCTCAGGATCCATGAGATGAGGGAGTCAGGCCCTACGTTCCCTGCTCCTCTTAGAATCTGTTTTGTATTTCTGTAAATGTTGTATGCTTTGTATTTCTTTCTTTGTTGCCAGGCTTGTCTTGCTCAATGAAGTCTGCCTTGGCTTGACAATTCCTTATAGTTTACTCACTTGAGGAGTTGGGGAGGAAACCAAATTCTCAGCCTTGGACAAAGCTCTTGATAATACCACTCAGGGCCAGGACTTCGGTGACTCTGTACGGTTTATACAATGCTTTTTTATACATTAACTTTGGGGCTGAGGCTTGCTGCCCTCTTTCTGAAATGTTCTATCCCAGGTCTTCCCTCCTCTGAATTCAGATCTCAACTCAATGTCATATTCCCTGACCACCCCTATGAGCAGACCTTTACACAGCTGTGTATTTTTTCTTTTTGTTTTTTTTCCAAAGCTCTCATCACTCTCCAAAATGATCTGGTTTACTTCTCTGTTTCCTTGCTGGATACCTCTCTCCCCATACTAGAATGTCAGCCCTACATGGGCCAGGACCTGTCTTATTAATGCTGCCTCTCTGGGGCCAAAAAACAGTGCCTGGCACATTAAAAACACTCAGTATTTTTTTTTTTTTATATCGGTGGAGGAATAAATAATTTCATTTGAGTATTGTGGTCCTGTAAGGTAGTTTTTATCTTCGTTTTTGAGATGAGGTAGCTACATCTTCATGATTAAGCAATTAGCCTGAACTCCACAGCCAGTCTGTGACAGAATCATACCTCGAACCCAGGTTTTCTGCCCTTGTTCTGGAGTCTTCTTACGGGAAGGAAAGTGAACTTTTACCCCAAATTGGATCATGCTGGGTACTCTTAAAAACAAGCACCCCATCAGGGATCATCGCCAACAGTTTGGAGTGTTAAAGGCCTGATAGAACCCTGACTCTGTCCCCTTTATCAGGGGTGAAAAAGCATATACAAGATGAGCTTAAAGGCACAGCCTGAGACTGCTTCCTACGTCAGCTCCTGGGTGGGTCACCGCCCCTCTGCTCTGACACACCACAGATCCTCCCATCCCTTCCTTCCCTGGCCTTGGACCTCACTGGCCTCTGGGCCCCTCATTCCAGGAGGCTCTGGCCCGGCTCTAGACTTTCTGCAATTTCTCTGATGTCCTAATTTCTTGATCACCTGTGCTGACATGATCCTGATTTCTTTCAATATGTCTTTTTCCCACTCCTGGGAAATTTATGTCTGTTCTGGCATATGTCCCCATCTTCCTTTGTGAAAAGAGAGGCAAGGAGGGGAAGGAAAAAAGCCTTTTCATATTTTTTAGCAATGTCTTCATGTTCTGTCAATAAATTACCTCTGCCAGCTTTTAGAGGCCCTATTGGCTCTTGTACTGACCTCTTGTTTCTCCTGTACTTGAAAAATACCTTATTATTTATCTTAGCCTCTCTCGCAATCTTCTTTTCATTCTTCACCTTTGCTTTGCTTATCATGTTTTTGCACTGTCTTAACTTTGTACTATAATTTCTCCAGCTGAGTTGCTGTTTGATTTTTTTTTCATACTTTCTCGCTTTCCTAGTTTGGATTACTTGCCCTACCACTATCACATCCTTCTTAGAGCTATTTTTTTGGCCTGTTTTCTATGCAGCAGGTTGCTAGGGAGCACATATTTTCTTTGGGCAGTTTCTATTCATTTCTCTCTGATTACACTCTTCCGTCAGCGGCTCTTCTTTCCAATCTTGGCTTTTCTTGGTAGGAGCTGACAACTTTTGTTCCCTCTGGAATTCCTGCACGTCCTTCTAAGAGGGTCCTAATTCCTTCTGGGCCTTACTTGGAATAAGCAGTTCCCCCAGACATTGGGCTACAGGTCAAGAGGAAGCTAGGTACCTTGATTAACACATGGCTCAAGCTTCCCCAAAGTCAAACTGCCTGTGGGTACGAGACCTTACAGCGAGTGGTACCCCTCGCATGCTGGCAGGAACTCAACCCCCTGCAAAGAGCTTCCCCAGGCAGCTGGGTGAATCCTGTGGGCTCACTAACAAGATGAGTCAGGTGTGAACGGTATCCTCTGGGCTCCTTGGCCAATGGATGCCTTTCTATCCACCAGGCACTGTTGCTAATGCTGGGCACTGCTGCCACCTCTCTTCGGTATTGTCACATTAAGTGGCGTCACCACCTAGCTGCTGCCAGACTCCTGCACTGCCATGGTCAAGACGGCAGCTCTCAATATCTCAAAGCCACGCTGTGTTTGGGTAGAAGACTTCTGCCTCCCGCATTATGCCACAAGTGCCAAGATGGTGTTGCTTGGGTCTTATAGAGCCTTCAGCGAGGCAGCATGTTTTGTTGTTACTTCCAGCTCTCCTTCACTGGAATGAGAGCCCTGAAAGATTGAGTCAACTGTACCCCCAGGATGATGGGTACTTGACTTGAAAGGTCATAGAGAATTGACCCTGAAGTTGATGGCGGAGCAAACCAGGGCCACTTATGAGGCAAGGATATGGGATTGTAAGGACATGATAAACAGAGTGCGGGGGGGAACCTCAGGAATCCAGAGGAGTGGAGCAGATGCACAGAGTGGGGTGGATCAGAGTCCTTGTGCCCATCTGATAAATTAACATCCCTGATTTCCTGGTTCGGGGCCTCACAGAGTCCAACAGCACTTCTTTTCCTTTTATTTTTGTGTAAATTATCTGCTGGACTTCTGTAGTCACACTCCTCTTCAGCTAGTTTAACTGGATTTCTTTGCTGGGCAGCCAGGGTCTTAACGAATATAACCTCCCGGTTACCCAGCTGTAGCCTCGTGGTGCAGTTTTTCTGGTGCTCATGCCTGCTTAGTCGTCAATATCCAGCTTCAATGTTGCTTCCTCTCTGCAGCCTTCCCTGACAGCTCCCTCTCTCAAGATGCTTCAAAACTCTGCTCATAACCATTATACTGTGGTGTGATTTAGGTATTTATAAACACTCCACTCGCCAGACCACGGGGTCCTCGAAGACAGAACCCTGTCTTAGTGCTTGAAACCCAGATGGTGTTCAGTCAGTGTTTGCAGAAATGCCTCAGTGGCTCTGAGCTGGTTCTGGTGGCACCACACTGACTGCTGCTCAGCCTTCCAGGCGCTCGAGGGGTCTGAGTTTCTGCTGACTTTGCTAACTTAGCCCTTCACTGTCACTTGCATCTTTTCCTCGTCCTCCCTGGTGTCCAGGATTGCTTGCTTGCTGGGTGCCTCCAGCTCTGTGCAGACTTCACTACCTTTGGATCTGTGACAATTCCAAGGCGACCCCGCTGGGGCAGAGCACATGCTGTTTCCCAGGGTTCTAGAACTCTTCGCTGCGTTTTGGCTCCTCTGAATGGTTTTGTGTGGTTGCCTAGGGCCTGGGCTACCTGTGTGTCTGCTCATAACAGCATGCCCCGCCTGATCCAGCCATCTGTTTGTTTTGGCTGCATCTCCTCCTTTATGCTCTCGCTTCTGAGAGATGGTGAATAGTAGCTACTTCCTTTAATCAGCCAGAAGCCCTCACTGCCTTGTCCATGGTAGAAAAATTGTCTCCAGGTCAGCAGCAGCTTTCTTACATGGGAGAGAACATCAGTGCTCATTTACTCAGGAAAAGCAACAACAACAAAACCCTCTTGCTCTGTTTTGACCATTTTTCCTTTATGGATTGCAGTGCCCCTAGCACATCCACCAGCTTTCCCTACCAACTACCAGCTATGTATCCAAGCTGCTGTTTCACCCCCTGTCAGCCTGGGGCAAGAGGGGCAATGGAAAAGTTTCACACCCTTGGGTGGGGTACTTGCTTTACTCCTGGTTCTCATGTACAGAGTGTTTTTCAAGAAGTGTTTCTGCCAGTACACCTGATGCTGCTCTAACCTCAGTACCAGTAGGTGTGAGATTGCCTGGGGGATCACGTGGTTTAAATACACTAGGGTTGTGACCCCTTTGCCCCTCAGAGTTTCACTTTTCTGACCTCTGCTTTCAGGCAAAAAGAAAAAAAAAAAAAAAAACACCCAGGTTCAGCTCATCCTCAAGAATTTCAAAATGAAATCCCTGGCCTCCCTCTGAACCCCACCTCTCGTGCTGATAGATGTGCCTTTCTTAGATTCTGTGACAGTCATGTGCCTTGGTCTGGAAATGGAGACAGAACCTTGGCTAAAATAGCATCTGCTGTTTTCCCCCAATGCACAGAACTGAGTCCCTTTCATTCCGTGATTCCCTGGTGAATCCTCACCTCCTTGAAGAGGCTGCCACACCACGGGTCACCACCAGGAGGCACTCTTCAGCATCAGATGCAGGCACAGAACCTGAACAGCAGGCAGCACATAGTGGGACTAAATGCCCACTTGTTAAAGAATGAAGGAGAAAAAGAACTGATTTTTCTCTACCTGGAGCCCAGTCCCTTCTCCCTGATATACCTAGGTATGTTCTACTTATCATTTGGGGCTCAGTTTAAATGACTCCTTCTCTAGGAAGCCCTTCTTGGACCAGCTAACTCCCATCCCCACCACCAAAGGTGGGTTAAACACCCCTTCTTTGGGATCCCATAAGCCTTTGTCATCAGTAGAATTGATCATCCTGTATACCTGCATTTCAGTTTTGAAAGTATTGCCTACAGACCATGAACTTGCGGGGTATGTGTGTGCGTGTGTGTGTCTCGTCCACAGTGTCTAATACAATGGAGGTACTTAGTAAACACTTACAGAATGGGGACTGAGCAGAATGTGTAGAACTTTCAAATATTCCCTGGGGAGGTTTAGTTTAATTTCTTTCGCCTTTGTCTTTTGCTCTTGCTATTATTACTATTGCTTTTCCCACCAAATCCCTGCTTTCAATATGGTAATACCAAAAGAAAAAAAAAGGGAGAAAAGATTTCAATGAATTGCAGCTTCCAGCTGGTTATCATTATTTAAATTTTGGCTTTATCTTTGTGGGCAACTGAAGCCTATGATTTAAGCTATCTCTAGCTGAGCGGGAAGGTCGGGTGCCTGCCCAACCACTCATATTTCCAGAGTGCACTTTGCTGTGTCAATACACATTACTTGTCACATTGCAAGAGTCTGAGGAGAAGTTTGATCTCCATTGTTAGATTGTTGTCATGTGTCAAATCACACAGCCCAGGGGGAATGAGTACAATGCACGGGAAAAGCAGACGGCTGAGCCACGGTCAGACTGCCTGAAAGATAAACACTGTTGTATAGACCAGGAAAAAGAAAGGTCAAAAAACAATCTGAAGCCTCAGACACAGTAAGGTTTACTTTCATTTTCTTGCCACTCTGAGCCTTCCATTTTACCAGCCTGGGCAAATACGCATTTTTCATCCAACTGGCCTTCCAGCTGATTCTCCCACAAGAGGGGAACTAGTTTGAATAGGTGGTCCCATCACTGGTAGGCAAGGTGGCAGCTGTGATGCCCTCACATCGAAGCTGACGAAACAGGCAGGCGTGGTGACTCTACAATCTCCTGCCTACCGTCTCCCTCCAAATGAAAGCTCAGAGAAAATGTGCAAATACAGCGAGACTCAGGGAAGAAAAATCCACTTCAGGGAGTATGAGGTAGCCAAGCAGGAAGGCTGGAATAATTGTTTGCTGCCGCTGCTGGTGATAGTTTTTTTCTTTCTTTCTTTCTTTTTTTTTTTTTTTTTAAGTTGGCTAAAAAACCCAAATGGGTACTAGATGTTCCATATTAAAGAAGGAATGGGCGCAAGTTAGTCTCCCCATTTCAAGACGCCCACGTGCTTGAAATAGTTTCCTAGAAAGGCAGATATAATTTAACTGGGTGTAGCTTAGCACACTGGCAAGGCATTTTTACGACACCTTCCAAATCCTCGATGGCTGATCTCGTGGTATGACAGCAGCACACCACATTCATTGCACCAGACAAGGATTAGGGGAGTAAAATTAGTCATGTATGTAAATTGTAATCACGTTGGATGGTTGTATGTGCTCATTTAGGCATTTTAGCAGTGTGTGATGCTATCCTCTCTGCAGGACTAATAAGCATTAGCCATAATGAGGTCAGTCAGTCAGCCAGGCATTCTCGGGGGATTTAATTGGGACATGGGTCTCTACTGAAGTGAAAATTAATAACTTTTGTCAATGTTCTGGTGAAATGTTCTGTCTTATTAAACTATGAGGGTCAATTAGAAAGCATTATGTAATAAAGTCCCCAGCAGCAGAACTCAAATTGAGTTATACCACAGTCATTATTCCAGGGCGAATGCATTTGAAAATGGAAAACCAGAGCGCCATATGGAGGATTCGGGTCAGATTTACAAGCATCGCATGTTAAGGCTTCAACAAGAAGGAAACAATTAAACGTAATACTGAAATAAATCAGCGCGCCGGGCGTGCTGTGCAGAGCAGGGAGCCCGGGGCCGGTGCAGCCCTGGAGCCGCAAAATGGCAGCAGAGTCGAAGGGCTTGTTTGGGCTGCATCAGGCAGCGCCGTCCCGCAGATGTCTCCGAGTGCTTGCTTCAAATCTGGGGCACACCTGGAAGGCTCGGGCCTGCACACCGCCTCCTATAAATAACTCTTTATTGTCTGGCTATTAAGACGCGAGATTGCTTGTATTCAAGTGCAAGTTATTGTGGTACAGCAAATTGAAGAATTTTAAAGCACCCTAAACAGCCCCCGATAGTCCCCATTCGGTCATGTTTTACGGTACTTTATTTTTACTTTTTTAAAATAAATCACGACTCCTTCACGAAAGGGCGCCAGAAGTTTCGGGCCTGGTGGGTTTACCCGTCCCCTCAGGACCCTGTTGGGGCCACGGCACTAAATCTGCCTTGCCGGGGCGCCACAAACGCCTTCCGGGGAATGACGGACCCAATCAGCGTCCAGAAAGCTTCTCGCTTCAGCCAATCAGTGCTCACGAATCCTACGCCATTACCTGTCTTCTCTTAGATCTACTTTTTGCTGGCGCCACAAGCGCTTTCCCGTGAATGGATTGGCACAGCCAATCAGCGTCCAGAATACTTCGCACTTCAGCCAGTCACTACTCATGAATCCTACACCTCTTCCCGTCTCCTCTAGCGCCGGCGAACTCTGCTCCCGACAGGGCCGGACACCTTTCAGGTACTTGAAAGGATCAGTCTATTGTGAGGGAGATAGAAAGCCTAAGCCAGGGTTGCAGTGTGACATCACAGTGTTCAGGCACTTGTAGCGAGGAGGGATTGGAAGGAGTGGATGGGGCGGAGGGCTGGGGGGCAGGGGTGTCCTCTCTCCTCTGGAAACCGGGGGAGGGTGGTTCTTATCTGCTCCACTCTTCAAACAGATTTTTAAAGATGCTGCGCAGCTAGAACAATTAGGAAATAGAAGAGAGGGAGGGAGGGGAGGAGGGGAGGAGGGAGGAGGGGGGAAAGGGAAGGAGATACAAAGAGGATCCATTCTGTACAGTTACTAAAGGAATACAGCTTTCTTATCTGCCCAGCCCACTCTTTTCTGAACTTTCTCATCCCTAGTGAAGTGAACTGGGGTCTGATTATTTCCCCTTTGATCCGCAATGCTGACTGTGTTTCTCATTAAACGCCAATTATAACAGTGCCCCCTTCTTGGTTCCAAACCATTATGGAAGACAGTCTGTTCCCCTCTCCCGCATCTCCATGGCCAAAGCTGTGGTCTGAGCCCCTGTCGCCTCCCACTAGGGCCCTTTTTCCACTCCAGCCCCGTCCCACCCATTTTCTTAAAACCAGCCACAGTAATCTTTTAAAAAACACAGATATGGTCAAGCTGTTTAAAAACTCTTTCACACTTTTGCTTTGCAAATAGGATAAAATCCAAAACCCTTACCACGGCCCACAGAACCCCTCCCAGATGTGTCCGGGGCTCACCGGGAGCCATGCTTCCTCTCATACCGATCCTGCAGGTTCTGAAACACGTGAAGTTCTTGCTCTCCTCGGGGTTTTTGCACATGTACTTCCCTTAGTCTGGAATTTTCTTCCTCCTGACTGTGGATGGCTAGTTCCTCTGAAGCTTAAGTATCATTCTCCGGGAGGCCTTTCCCAACCATTCTATCTAAAGTAGATGCATCTGGAACTCTGTATCATCACCCCGTATGTTCCCAGTATAGTACTTTCCATGGTGTATAATTTTTAAAACAACTTAATTTGGGTTATTCTTGTTTTCTGTGTTATCTCCTGAGTCTAAGTTCTGTGATGGCAAAGACCATATCTGTTTCATTTCCCATTTCGTCTCCAGCAGTGGGGGGCAAGTGACAGGTGCTATGTGTTAAGTGAGTGAATACCTCAATGAATTAAAGGGTAGCTTTGGAGGGAAACCTGAAGTTTTTCCAACTCCTTTATTTTCTAGAAACAGTGTTTCTGAGGATGGTGAAATAATATGCACAAAGAAACTTTTGGGAGAGTTGGAACCAGTACCTGGTTTACCCTGGCAATGTTTCTTCCTTCTACCACATCACCCAGTCCTATCTGTTAAACACACCTTGTCTTTATCCCTATTTGAATAAACACCACCCTAAATCCTATGGTGAAAGCATGTTTAAAACCAATTTAAAAAGTAAAGCTGCTCCATCAATAAGAGAATGGATGATTAGATTCAGGTATGTTCATATAATGGAATGAGTATAAATGAACCAAAGCTATAGGCCTAAAAATGGCTGAATCACAAACACATAATGTTGAATAAAAGCAGCTGGTTACAAAACAATATAATTGTGATAGCACTTATATAGAGTTCCGAAAACAAGCAAAACTAAATAGCATGTGGTTAGTAGATGTATGGTCAAACGCTAATGAAAAAAGTAGGAATAAGGAATGTTTTTTAAAAAAAATAATAAAAGCAACGTTTAGATAGTGGTAGTGGTTACTTGCTAAGTGTAGGGGTGGGTGGGAAGGGAAGGAGCCAGCAGAAAGAAGAGCGTGGAGATGGGGTGGGGGGCGATAACGTTATCTTCAGTTGCGTAGCAGTTTCATGATTAGCCATTTATTTCTTAGGCTTAATAATTTGTAAGTTTGTATGTATAAAAAACTGATGAATTTTTAAAACTTAAAATTGACAGGATTTCAGCTTTGCCTGACCATACCGAACCTCAGGGAGAAGAGGTTCTTTCTCCTTCTTCAGGAGTGCTTCAGAGAACTTCCTCTGGCCATGCACACACCCATTTAAGGCCGGCAGACCAGAGTTCTTGGGGCCTGTTCCTGAGCCAGGTCAACACTGTACAAAAACACGCAGTAGGGCTTCTCTGGTGGCGCAGTGGTTGAGAGTTCGCCTGCCGATGCAGGGGACACGGGTTCGTGCCCCGGTCCGGGAAGATCCCACATGCCGCGGAACGGCTGGGCCCGTGAGCCATGGCCGCTGAGCCTGCGCGTCCGGAGCCTGTGCTCTGCAACGGGAGAGGCCACAACAGTGAGAGGCCCGCGTACTGCAAGAAAAAATCAAAACAAAACAAAACATGCAGTAATCATGCAGAGTGTTTAAAGTTGGCTTTGGAGGTGACCACCCAATGAGGTGGAGCCCTTGAGCAAAAGTAACCTCCTTATTTGTCCTTCCACAGCTAACAAACCCTTCTTTACTGTCCTCGGGGCTTTTGCACCTTTTATACCCCCTGATTACAATGCAAACACCCCTGAGAGTATCCACATCAAAACCAACACCCGAATGATCTTCTGAGTGGGTAGGATGCTGGGGAGGGACATGGCAGAGGTGAAGGAGGTGAGAGAGCCTCAAAGGCAAGTCAGGCCACCGTCACCTTTGGTCCAGGCAGCCTTGCCTGTTTTTTCTGTACAGCCCCATTGATTTCACATTTTTCATCTCTGAACTGAGCCCTGGACTTGTTCCCGGCACACAATGCCCCACGATAGCCAGTCAGTGTGCCCCTGTTGACATTGCCACATGCTGAGATTAGCCTCCTTGGGTAATTCCTCTTTCTAATGTTAGTGGAGGGGGTTCCCACCATAAGGGTTTCTGGTTCATTTGTGTTACTGGGTCTCCCAGGGCCACACTTCTGTTTTGAGAGAGAATTTTGGCATCAGGCTCCTTCTGACATGTCAGGCTGAAAAGTGATTTTGAGCCAAGAGTTCTGTTGCTTCATTTTGGTTATTTATGAGAAGCTGGTATTTTCTGCTAACAGAGACAATGGGAAATTTCAAAACCTCAACATTATCAAGCTGTTGGGGTAGTGGTGGGAAAATAGAAATTGCAAAGTATTTCTCAACAATTCGAGTAACTTGCCTTCCATATTTTTTCCCAAGATAATTACGAAGATGAATGCCACTTGCATTTTGGAATCTTTTTGTTGAAAAGTATGAAACTATTCCAGGGAGATTCTGGACACAGGGTCCCCGTCACCACATAGTCCTATAGGAAGAGGCAGTCTGCCTGCACGTTCATCCATTGGCCAGTGAACGAATGAAAGAACAAACGAATGAGAAAACCACTCAGCTACACACACACAATGCCACACATAGTCATGCGTTACTATCCTAGTTTGAGGCTAGATTGTTTTTCTTAAAAATGTGAGTTTTTTTCTCTCATTATAAAACTAATATGTGCTCATTACAAAATGCTTGGAAAATACAGAAAAGTATAAAGAAGAAAATAGAGGCATCCATAATCCTACCTCACAGAAAGATCTTATTAACATTGAGGTTTATATCACACTAGTGTTTTTCTGAGCATGTAAATGTTGCATGGCTGAGATCTTACTGTGTATACTGTTGATATCTGTGTTAGACAGAATTCTAAGATGACTCCCCAGTGCCCTACACCCTTGATTAATCTCTTCCGTCTTGAGTATGGGGAGGAGGGAAGCTTTGAAAATGACGAGTATTACTCCCATGGCTAGGTTACGTTACAGTGGACTTTAAGAAAAGGAGATTATCCCAGGTGAGTCTGACCCAGTCAGGTAAACTTTAAAAGAGACTGGGCTTTTTTTCGACACAGAGATATGAAGCATGAGAGGGATTTGAAGGGAGGGAGATTCTCTCTTGGTGGCTTTGAAGATAGGACCACAGGGTCAGGAATTCTGGAAGGTTCCAGAAGTTAAGAGCAGTCCCCACTGACATCCAATAAGGAGACAGGGACCTTGGTCCTATAACCACAAGGAACTGGAGTCTGCAAACAGGTTGAATGAGACTGAAAGAAGACCCCAGCTCCAGATGAGAACTTAGCCTGGCCGACACATTCATTTTGATCATGAGACCCTGAACCTACAGAACTACAAAATGATAAATGGGTGTGGCTTTAAATGGCTACATTTGTAGTAATTTGCTGTGTAGCAATAGAAAAATAACCAAATATTCTGCTTTTTCATTCACATTACAACTTAAATCTTTTCTCCTATTATTGTTAACTAAAATTTTCATGTCTTCATCTAACGTGTGTGTGGATCATAACTGATGTTAACCAGCCTGTATTATTGGGCATTTAGGTATTGCCGTTACGATAGAGATTTGTTATTTAAAAATTAAGTGCTGTCTTCTTGTTTTGTGTCTGTTCTTTTTTTTTTTTTCTTGTCACATGGAAGAAAAGTGAAACATCTGCTGAGCCTATACCCGCCCAAGAGAGAGAAAGAAAGAGAAAGAGACGGAGATACAGACGGAAACAAGGTATGTCTAAAGGGTTCTCTTTGCTCCCAGATGGAAGGTAAAGACTTTGAAGGAGAGTGTGACCCTTTGTGTTTCAAAGGTGGAGCCCCTGTCCAAGGGTAGGGCTGAAGGCTGGGAACTGCAGAGGTTGAAAAAAGACTGGCTTCTCCCTAGTTGGTGGGTCCCCAAGACTGGGAAGAGAAATAAGGGTCGGACCCATCATGGAGCTGTGGTCCCATCTGAGCCTGGTGCTCTGGGTGACCTCAGAGGGGGGCCTGCTGCATGACCGTCTATGGGACTGAAGAGGCTCTGCCAGGGTCCTCAAACCCAGCTTGAGATGGAGGAACTGAGAGCTCTGCTCATCACCCTTGGCTAGTATTGGCTTCAACCAGATTTAATTTTACTTTGAAAAATAAATATGGCATTTCATACTTTTTTGAGATTTAGGGCATTACTACCTGTTACATAAATAGTACTGTGATCAATAGTCCTACATAAATATGTCTCTGTATTTGTTACTATTTTATTTGAATAGATTTCTAGAAGTAGATCAAAGGATATAAGCATTTCAACATCCCTTATATAAATTATCAAACTAGCAGGTTTTTAGATTTCTTAAGCTAAAGTATATAAAAGACACTAGATGCATAATAAATTCTCCCTTCAGCCTCTGCCCTCAACCACCCCAGTGTATCAACTACAGAAGATTCAAGGCCCACTTGAGCAAGTGTAGGCACAGTGTACTTCCTCCTGGGAAAAGGCAGTGTGCAGCCTAGGCTGTGTAACAACCGGGACAGGCATGGCCTGATACACACCTGCCTATACCAGTAACTGGCTGTGGACCTTCTATATGCATTTCTTGGGGCTGCCATAACAAAGTACCACAGCTGGATGGCATGAACAACATAAATTTATTGTCTCACAGTTCTGGAAGCTAAAATTCTGAGACCAAGGGTCAGTAGGGTTAGTTCTTCCCAGAACTGTGAGGGAAGAATCTGTCCAGGCCTCTCTCCTAGCTTCTGGTGGTTTATTGGCAATCGTGGCTGTCTTCTCCCTGTGTCTTCATATGGTCTTCTCTCCACTCCAAATTCCCCTTTTTATAACGATACCAGTCCTACTGACTTCATCTTAACTTGAGCATCTGCAAAGACCCTATTTCCATATAAGGTCACATTCGCATGTCCTGGGGGTTAGGACTTCAGCATTTTGGGGAGGGACACAATTCAACCCATAACACTTTGGAGAATCACATACACTCTCTAAGTCTCTGTTTCTGATCAGTAAAACAGGGATGATACTGCTCTCCGTATAGTGAGGATTAAAGTTACAAGATAAATGGGAGAATAGGTAGGTGATAGAGAACTCACCCCGTGTCTGGCACTTGGTACTTGCTTAATAAATACTGGCTAAAGTTATCAGGTAAAACTGTTGCTCTTATTGCAGTGCGCTCGCATGGACACACAGAAACCCATGCTCAGATGGGTGGAGATGCGTGCTTATGTGGCCACTCCAGTGCCCCTAGTGAGAAGAGGCCATCTTACTTTTCAAGTGTCTGGTGCCTTTCCCTGGTCCAGTCTTTACCGGCTGGTTGTTAGAAAGAACAGACCTCACCTCTCCCACAAAGCCCACTTCGGAGATTGGCGCCTACCTTCTGCTGCTAGTTTGTTGTTTGAAAAGTGCTGACGCCTCTCTTCATCCACAGTGCCAGGACTCTGTGCCAAAGCTGCCCACACGAGCGCAGCTTTCCCCACACACCAGGGTTTCGGAAGGTGGACCTGGCACCAACCAAACACATAGTAAGAGAAGCCCTTGTGACACACGTGCACACGCGTGCAGCCACATACACATGCGCGTGCGTGCGCCAGAGAGCAGAGACCCCCATCAGTACTTAAAGCAACTTTTAAAAGGAATAAAAATTGCTCAATCTCTTTGATGATATTCAAAAGGTCTTTTTTAATATATGAGAAAGCCCATTCTAAATTCTGAACACATCTGGTGTCACCAGCTCTTTCTTTCCCCCCTCTAAACCCTCTTAATTCCATAATTTAGAAGGTCTTAAGTCCCAGAAGGATCTGACTGCAGCATAATTGGGCATCCTGAACACTCCAAGTTGGATTCGATGCCCCACCTCAGCCCGGATACTTTTTCACTGAGTAGGAGAGGAGAGGTTTGGGGAAGGGGTGGGGCATGGACAGTGGCCTGCCTTTGACGGGAGAGCTAAGGTGCCTGCAGGAAAATGTTTGCTATTCATTTTGCCCTGACACTCCAGGAGAGCAGCACAGTTTCCTTTGTGATTGGAGGTAATGAAATCTACAGGAAAATCAATGTGGGCTGACAGGAGCATCGCCCAGCTGATCTGCAGACCAGAGACTGAATCACAGCAGGCTGCAGGCGGCGTGTCGGTTAGGTACCACTCGCCGCTGCCTCTGGGAGAACGGGGTTTGGGAAAGCTCACCCTCTGGGGTGCTCCTGACTCCTCTAGGCTGTCAGCCTGGCTGGCTGGGCTGCTAGGAGTTGAGTGACAAAGCATTCAGTTGGGTGGACAGTGTTAGGGGGCCAGAGGGCCACAGCATGCCTGGAGGGTTGTTGAGAGGAGGGGGACAGACAGAGAGAGAGAGAGAGAGAGAGATCCTGACATTGTAACAAAGAGATAGGGGGAGACAGACCGACAGGCAGACAGATACACACACACACCCCTCAGCTTTAAATGATCTACATGAGCCTTTATTACTTCACTACTTTTTTTTTTTTTAATTCTTTTTGGCGGCATTGGGTCTTTGTTGCTGCACACGGACTTTCTCTAGTTGCGGCGAGCGGGGGCTACTCTTCGTTGCGGTGCGCGGGTTTCTCATTGCGGTGGCTTGTCTTGTTGTGGAGCACAGGCTCTAGGCGTGCGGCCTCAGCAGTTGTGGCACGTGGGTGCAGTAGTTGTGGCTCGTGGGCTCTAGAGCGCAGGCTCAGTAGTTGTGGCACACGGGTTTAGTTGCTCCCCCGCACGTGGGATCTTCCCAGACCAGGGCTCAAACCCATGTCCCCTGCACTGGCAGGTGGTTTCTTAACCACTGTGCCACCAGGGAAGCCCCTACTTTACTACTTTTTAAATTAAAAAATTCAGACTATCTACCTCCACCCCAAAACATGCATTACTCTAGTAATCAGGAAAGAAAGTGTAAAAATAAATAAATCAGAGAAACTTAGCAAAATATAACTGTTGCCACCCCCCAAAACATCTGCACATCTGCTGGGCCCCTCTGCCGGCCCGGTTCAGCCAACCTCAGCACCCACAGCTACAATGGCAGCAGCAGCAAAGTTAGCAGGGGTCATCCTAATATGGCTGGGAATCGCTTCCTACGATTTGGAGACATAAATCAGAATAAGCGCGTGCTTTCCCCTCCCTATATGTCCCCTTTATCTGCACCACAGCCACTGACAGCCTTTTGGTCCCTGGATGTTTGGTTTAAGGCATTACCAACACTCCCCCTTTGGGGTTGGGGGTTCTTTTCTGGAATCTGTGTAGTTAAAACACCCGTGTAGTCTGTCGTGAGAAGCATGTGGAAAACTGCACTTGGGGAAGTAATGGGTTAAGAACCAGAGCCCAGAGAAAGAGTGAGCCCTGGTGGTGCCCATCAGTACCCATGGCCACCAAGTCCCAGAATCAGGAGGACGCTGGGTGGCCCAGAGTGGGACAAGGAGCTGGTGAAACTCACAGGCCTCTTGTGACCCCTTCCCGCCTGGCTGTAGCAAAACCACATCACCCACAGACACTGCCCCCCCCACCTGTCCTGTCTCCTGTCTTCTGCCCCTGCCTCCTGAACTTCCTGGCAAAGGCTTCCTACTTCACCTACTGCGTACGTTCCTAGCAGAAAATTTTAAGGCCGAAGAAGTGGCAGCCTCAAGCCCAGTTTATTCCAAGATTTGGGGGCAATTCTAGGTCTGAATTGGCTCCCTTTCCTTCCTTTCCCCCTGCACAGTCCCCGCTCGGCAAGGAGCTGACAAGGGCTCTGGACAGCGGGACAGCGGGATCCAATAAATCTGAGGCCTGTCTAGGTGCTTCATTTATCAAGAGGCCTAATTTACCCAGGCCCTTCAGACTAATTGCAGATTTGCAAAAACTGCTGAGAGCGTAGAACCGAGTATTGTGAATGTCCCTTGCCATATTTCTGCTAATGCGTTTCATCTGGAGTACATAAAGAGGCAGGGATGCTGATTTTAGACACAGCACTTTGGGGCTAATCCAGCTAAATGATTAGCCCTAAAATTCTGCAGTGATGTCATTTTCCCTACAGTGCTCTGCCAGTCGGCTTGTTTGCTTTACAGTGAGAAATATGTTCTCACAGACCCAGCTAACTGTCTCGGCATCAGGGAAATCTGCTCTCCGTGGTTTACTTAGGGCAGCAACGCAGCCTACTTGTCAGTCTCTGGATCTCTTCTCAGGGTGACAAGGATTGCCAGCAGACAGCAATAATGGGAAAATGTAACTTCTTTAAGGGACTCTTGGATAGACTTAGCTCTCCTCCATCACCCTAGGCATGCCCGTGGGCAGGTTCTGCCAGCCAGGGAAGCCATACAGGTTCTGAGCTTAGAGCAAGACGGGTGTGGTTAAGAGGTGTGGGTCTCAGCTCTGCCCCTAGCTGCGTTCCACAACCTCTCTGAGCCTCAGTTTCCCCCTCCAGGAAACAGACATGAACACCTGCTGAGAAGCTCAAAAGAGATAACATGTATGCAGGGGCTACCCAGGGGCAGCCCTGATGGCAGTGATGAACATGGAGATTTGGAGTGAGATGGCTCAAGTTCAGACTCAGTCACTTCTGAGCCCTGAGACTCTGGTTATTCATTCATCTTCAATGAGCTTGAGGCTTCTCCTGCTTCAGACACAGGACTATGAAAGTAGCCTTGCAGGGTAATTGGACTCAGCGTCCACTCACCCTGGATCCGGGTCTGTGTTCCACACATGACAGTTTCTCAGAAAACAGTACTCTGATTGGGGTTTATGCATTTCCCCAATATTGGGCCCATGTATTTATTTCAGAAAGAACAGGGCTGTAGTTATTGTTTTTTTCACAACCTCGAAAGTTATTTTCCCAATAAGTGAAAACAAGTCTGCATTTGGCATAATCTCAGAGTTGAAAAATAAAAGTTCCCTAAGTTGGTTGGACTTTCTGGATTTCCTTGCTATATTTTGGAGGAGGGGTAGCAATATCCTCTTCCACATGTAGACAAAGCTTTTGCAGATTCCAAAGTGTTTATCCTACTTAATATTTATAACAAACATGTATAGAGTGCTCAGTATATGCCAGGCACTGTAATAGAAGCATTTTATGTACAACTGCCCGTTTCAATCTTAACCACAGCTCTCCAAGGCAAGTACTATTATTATGTCCATGTTACTGATGAAAAAAATCTTTTGTAAGATTAAAGACTTAAACCAAAATTACACAGCTGGTAAGGAGCAGAGAAGAAACTCAAACCTTTGGGTCCAGCTGCCCCAAAACTGATGCTTTATCCAGAACATCGCACAGGGGCAAAATCACAGGAAGGGAAACCTGCAAACACAGGCTACAACCCAGCAGCGGTCTACCGAATGCCAGTTACAAAGCTGGGTAGTGTCAACACAGTATCTCTGACCTCCCGACAGTGCTGCAAAGTGGGAAGTAATACTGGCCCCACATTACGGGTGAAGAAAGTAACGCTTATGTAATTCCCCAAGTTACTCAGCTTGAAATTGGAGCAGCTGGGAGTGGAATCCAAGGCCAGCTGCCTCTAGAGGCTGCCTCATAATCTCTGTGCTACGCTGGGAGGAGAATGAGCCCTTAAAATGGGCTCATACAGCAGACACCCATGACGGAATTGCTGGGCCCGTCATCTTTAGAAACTGGCTCTGGTTCAGTTGTGAGCATGATCTTTCACAACTAGGCCAGAACAAATGAGGCTATGTCTTCGACACCTTCATAAGGCCCTTTGCTTGCCTAAAAACTCTATGGCATGATCCTTTAGCCTAGAGAATTGTTAAATAGCAGCCCAGGAGAAGCTGAGGGCAACGCACTTCTCTGTGTTCTGAGAGGCTGGGTGTTAAGCAATCTTATTAATTAGCCCGCCTGGTAGAAATGTTTGTCCTGATGGATCAAAGCTTGAAGCTGAGACACAGCACCCAAAGCCATGGAGGCAATGTTTGTCTTGCATCTCCCATCTCTGATTAAGAAGCCGGGGGCATGGGCCAAATTGCATGATGGATTCCTCACACATCGTACCATAAATTTACCCCCGAGGGCTGGGCGCCCTGGGTCCCACCCGTGTCAGCGTCCTAACACACAGCCTCAGAACCATAACGTAGTGTTCTAGGGGGAGGCTGAAATTAATGAAACTCTGGCTGACATTTTGAGCACGCACACACATATCTCAAGATTATCCCACAAGTATATTTCTTGTGGAGAGAGTAGTTTTTCCATATTAAAAGATGGCATTAACCTTCAATAGTCCATCACTTGCTTTAATCCTTTCCACCTGTAAATATTTCAGATAAAAATATCACATAGGCTGTGCCTGTGTCTTACAAATGTGGCTTACGGGGAGATGGAGATGATAGGCTGACCTTTTTCACTCGCAAATATCCATCAAAACTAGAGTCAGTGTGTGGTGGTGGAAGGAGCATGGATTTTGGGGTCTGCAAGGCCTGGATTCAAATACCAGCTTCATACCTGGATTCAAAACCCAGGGGCTTTGGGAAAGTTGCTTGGCCGGTCACCCCCTACAGGTGTGGAGTTTCTGCCCTGCAGAAAAAGGGCTTTGTGTAATTAGTCTGTCCAGAGGGGCTGAGTTTTGGTAATTCATCTGCCTGAAGAGGGTGGTTTCAAAACTCACACCGCCGTAAGCATGACTGCAGCCCTTGTTGCCTGACTTCTTCAAGACCCATCAGCCTCTTACGTAAAATCAAGAGCATACCTTCTTTTCCAGGTTCTGAGCTCGAGAGATGCTATGTGCATAAGCCCAGTCCCACGTTCCTGTCGTGGAAAGGAGGCCCAGTGCATTCATGGTAGCTAGAATCAAGATTACAGACTGGCAGCCTGTGGGCCAGGGCCATTCCACATAGGGGTTTTATTTGGCTCACACAGGGTTTTAAAACCTTTTGAGCCAAAGCCTTTAAAAACCATAACAGTCGGGAGCTTCAAAACCTTTCAAAATCAAGAGAGTTTTCTTATAAAAACCATACTTCCACATCCTCTTGACACATCTAAATGTCTGGGCACACGGATGGTATCCCCAGAGAGCGATAACTCAGCAGGACCTGTGGTGGGATGCTGCCTGCTGACAGGCAAGCTCGTTGCAGGTCCCACGGTCCCTAGCTCTCGGCCGCGTGCACAGGCACCTCCCTCAAGCAAATCATACTCACCGCTGGTTCCTGTTGCCGCCACAGTTTAAGACTTCCGGGCTTCTGCTCCTGAAGTGTGATCCGCTGGTCAGCAGCACCTGGGAGTATGTTCAAGCTGCAGAACCTTAGGCCCCAGCACAGACCTCCTGAATCAGGATCTATATTTTAACGCGATTCCCTGAGTGATCTATTTGTATCACTTCAAGATTGGAGAAGCCCTCGACTAGGACCCAGCTGGCAGTCTATGGCCTTCGGGCCCACTCTAGCCAGCTGCCTGTTTTGTCAGTTAAGTTTTATTGGAACAGAGCCACGCCCATTTGTTTATGTGTGGTCTGTGTGTCAAGTAGCTGCAACATGCCCTCAAAGCCTGAGATATTGACTATCTGGCTCTTTACGGAAAAGACTGCCAACTCCTGCTCTAGAAGAATGCTTTAAAAAAACATTTAATTGTCGGTTCAAATTGGACATTGCGAGTGCTATAGGCACCACAAAGGGAGTTTAAGTATTCAGGAGCATTTCTTAGTACAAACTGCTAGTTTCACCTTCTCCAGTTTCTTTTGGTTTGGGGTTCTCAGTTCTCAATCCTTAGGGAGCCCACAAAGCTGTATTCCTTAATGGTAGCAGGGGAGCCTCCTGCATTTGGACCTCCCACCCTCTTCCTTGTCTCTCTCTCAGCCTTCTGGGCATTTATTCCCTTTTTCATCCCTTCCCCAGAGCTTCCTTCTTTTCTTCCCTGTTACTCCTTCAGCTAGGTCAAGTTTCTTCCTGGGTGATTTGGGCAAGTACAACCCTGGGTCAGCCAGGATGGGGAGGTCAGGCAGGGCTCTCAGTGCAGAACCTGTGAGACAGGCAGGACTTTCACTGAGCCCAGATTCACAGCGCATCTTCTATACCAGTACTTTGCTAAAAGAGTGTCTGTCTCCTTACCTTACGCCAGCCTTGTGTGTACAGACCACGGAAGAGGAAAAGGGCAAAGGAGAGACTCATCCTGCAACCTGACAAAACACCTGGCCCACAGGAGGCCCTCGCTGATGACACCTGGTGGGCCCTCCCACCTGAGGCAGTGTGTTGTCCTTTCTTACTGATCTGGAGGTAGAAAACGCTGTGAAATACTGCAAAGTGAAATCATTTTCGAGCCAAAAAAACGTCTAGAGCCACGCACAATTTCCATATGCGGGTATGATGAATTTTCAACTGACCAGTCAAGAAAGACTCTTTATCTTCAAAGTGGAATTCAGCATTTCAGAAGGTGTGCCATCCAGCAAGGTGTTCACCACATGGGGAGTCCGCAGTGATTGGAAACATCAGTTGGGCCTCGGGGCTTGCACAGAAGATCTGGGGTATCAGGCACAGTCCCAAACCTTCCCTTGCAGACGAGAAGACTGGAAGCCTCAGAGGCCGGGGGTCACCACACTGGTTTTTAGTGTCTGAGCTGGGGTGGGCCCCCAGTCCTGCCTTTCCGCCTCTTTGTCTATTTAAATGTGATCCCATCAGGGGGTGACTGCAGAGATCACCGTGCAAATCCTTTGTATTACTGAACCAGTGAAGGGGTTCACAGCCCATTCTGGAGCTCATAACCATCTCTGCCAGGAAATGATCCTGAGGCAGAACTGAAATCCCTCTTGCCACACTCTCTGCTTTCCACTTGTTCTGTCTTTTCTAAAGAAGCATCGTTTGCTATTCTCTCTTTAATAATCTTTTGTCTCAGAGGATGGCTTCCCTATCCCCTCTGCCATCTCTTCTCCAAATTAATAATTGTACTTCCTTTCGTCTTTCCCCATTAGTCCTGTTTTCCAGCTCCTAAAAATCACTACCCTCAAACCGTTTCCAAATTCCCCACATTCCTACAAACCTCCTTCCTATCTTGAAAATTATATAGAAATGTATGGAGTAAACATAGGAACAGGGCAGCCATGTAGATATTAAACTCTATCACGTCATAGATGTGGCCAGGATTTCTTCTGAAGGAAGTGGTCAAAAGTAGTGAAAGTGGGCCTCTGGAGCTGGAATTTTCTCATTTATTTGTTGTTCTGGAGTCAGGGGATGAGGAGATGGTTGACAAAGACCTACTAAGAAATAATGATGGTAAAATTAATAATGTGACGATCATATTGAACGCTTATGATGTGCAAGGCTCTGAACTAAGGTCGACACATAGTATTTCACTCAGTCCTTTTAATAACCTTTGTAGAAAGCACCTGTATTGTGTCTGTATTCCAAACGAGGAAATTGAAGCACAGGGAGATTAAGCAACAGGCTCAAAGCCCTCCACTAGTAATACCAGGCGATCTCACAGAAAGGTTCCCATCCTGCTGTAGAAGGATATAGAATTTCTCTGATTGCGAGAGAGACTTTGAGAAGCCTGTTCAGGGAAGGGGCGATCCTTTTATCCCCCACTAGAGCCCCAGCATCTAGCAGCGCGTCTGGCACACAGTGGGTGCTCAGCAAATGCGTGTGGAGTAAGTGGACAAATCAGCTTCACTGCCAGCTTTGAGCATGAAGTCAGGGCTCAGTGCGCACTGCAGCTGGGATCCAGGTGATGACACTTGCTCACAAGAACATCCCTGTGAATCAAGAAGGGGTTATCCCTCCTGGCTGAGCAGCAGAGCCACCCAGAGCATGGGAAAGATGCAGCTTCTCTGTGCTCATCCTGGGTCTCCTGAAATGGAACCTTCTAGAGGCAGCCTGGGAGTCCACTTGTTTTCAGACCTCTCTAGCTGATCGTCAGGCAGAGCTGCCTGGGGACTCCTTCACCTTCCTTTGTGCCCAGGGAAGGGGAACTTTACAGACTGTATTCATAGGTGCAGACGACTCACATGGGCTCCTGCCCTTTCGCTGCTGATTGGCTCAGCCATGACGGGGCACCAGCAGGGGATCAAGGGAAGGGGGAGTAGTCATGCCCCAGCTCCCTTCTGACCACAGCTGCTTCCTCTACCAGAGGCCACAGCTCATCAGGCAGCCAGTCATGGCTCTCTCCGTCACCCCTTTAGCCCTTCTGGTTCTCCGCTGGTATTAGCCTGGGTGCTCCCTCAGCACCCCTTTTAGTTTCCCCTCCCCACACCTCTGAAAATGGTCCCATCACTATCCTTCTTTCAATCTCCACTTAAATGTGCCGCCTGCTTCCTGCTGGGACCCTGACTGGCACTCTGTCTGTGAAGTTACATACACTCACACACACGGGGTGTGGCATAAAGGGGGCCACCACGGGTTCCTTTCTAGGGACTTTGCTAATGGGACCATACTAAGCCCTTCATCCTACTTCTTGGACCCAGAGACTAACAGGTGACAAGGTATACTTGCAGTTTTTCAACCCAGATCTGATTTATCAAGTTTTGTTCAAAGTAAGATGGAAAATCCTAAAACTATCTTTTGGAGTACTGACCTGTACCATCATGAGCCTGACTTGAAAAACTCTATTGAAATGAAAACCATTCTCTTCTGAGGTTTCCATGTCCAAATAATTGAAAAGCCACTCTGCCCGAGGTACCTCAGTTCACTCGCTCCCTGTGTCTTGGAAGGTTGGGGCAGTGGGTGAAAGAAATAGATGAGCCTTATGGGAATGAGGCTGGGGAGAGAGGGCTAGAATTCCCTCCAGGAGGTGAAACTCAGGCTTCAATCACTTTCGCAAAAAACCTCAAAGTGAAAACTGCTCACAGCCCCAGGCTTTGCCTTTTTTCTGCCCAAACTCAGTAAATCAGCCAGTTCGAATACCACCCAGACCAGCATCTGCTGAAGCAGGCTCAGGCCCTAAAGAAACCCAGGCTGAGAAAGCTCCCTCCAAACCCCGTCTAGAGTTTGCAAACCTTGGCCAACCTTTCCCAAGCGCTTGGCCCAGCACACGGGTCTGGGCCCGGTTTAGGGTTTCAGAGTGGCAGTTTCAAAGCCGTCTCATTATTGCTGATGACCAGGGCTTGCCGAGAGCAATAGTGTTTTATAGCCTGCTGAGCAGAGGGCCCCAGGAACTGTGTGGGATCTGCTGCCTCTGAACTTGTACAGGAACCGTTCACAAAGGGGATGGAGACCACATGCTTAGCGAAAGCTGCTCTAAGTGAAGGTTGCAAAAAGCAGACAGCCAACTCTTAGGCTCCCACACAGCAGCCCAAAGACAAGCAGCGATATCCAGGTGTGGCCTCTGACCTTGTCTGTGGCCCTGTCGACTACAGGGAAAGTGCCAGGAAGCTGTATGCAACTGCGTGATATTTGAGGGCAAGTCTTCGTCCTTCCGGACGTCATCAGTTGCCCTTAGGATTACTATTGTTCCAAATTGGATGATGTTTCTACTCATTCCTGGGCCACCTTGTTCAGAGGGAGACCCAAACTCCATTCTTTACCAAACCCTATTTCTTTACTGTCACCATTCACCCTCTGCTTTCCTGGGCCAGTACAAGTCCTGAGAAAAACTGGAGTTTGCGTTTCAGGGAACAGAAGGAATATTTATTGAAACGCCAGACTGTTTTCAGCCTTTGAGTTTCACATTTAATCTTCATAGCAATCCCAGGAGGTAGCAGCCATGATTATTCCCATTATCATAGCTAGGAAGGAGAAGCCAGGTTTGTCTGACCCTTAGATGGCTTTTCACTGCTTATTGGGCATTTGTATTTTATCTGTGTGCTGCCGTTTTTTTTTGTTTTTGTTTTTGTGATACGCGGGCCTCTCACTGTTGTGGCCTCTCCCGTTGCGGAGCACAGGCTCCGGACGTGCAGGCTCAGCGGCCATGGCTCATGGGCCCAGCCACTCCACGGCATGTGGGATCTTCCCGGACCAGGGCACGAGCCCGTGTCCCCTGCATCGGCAGGCGGACTCTCAACCACTGAGCCACGAAGGAAGCCCTCTGTGTGCTGCCTTTTACATCCTTGTCCATTTTTTTTTCCATCGGACCATTTTTTCTGGACCCCAGGGCCACGGTTGGTCTCAGACCTTGTTCCACTGTGGCTGCACCACCGTCACAGCGCTGACCAAGGTCTGCTGCCACTGAGGGCCATAGCTCTTTCTACCCCAAAGGTATTTTTACCTTGAGCAGAAACCTCAGGAACTGAAGTATGGGCCAGCTTTGCTCTGTTAGCTTCGTGGCAGGTCCTAGTGTGAAGCACTGGGTGTGTGTGGGGGTGTGTGTGTCTATGTTTCCCCCAGTGCAGGTCTTGGGAACTGTTTATGCAACTTTTGGTAACTCGCAAACACCTTTGACAGAATTTCTAATACAGGTCCTCCAGCTGGCAACAGAGCACAACTCTTCACAGTAGACCTCAGATCTGTGGTGACAGGATTAGTGGCTGTCTCCCAGGGGAAGGCAGCTAAGGCAGCAAGACCAGGTGACCTCCCATCCCTCCTCTCTGTAGATTGTCTGTTCCTCGAAAAGTCAAACAGGACGCGATTGTGGTGGGTTAGCCCACAGGTCTCCCCACACCAGCCTTTGTGGCCCTTGGTGCCTGCCTCAGCAACAGATTTAAAGGTGAATCTGAGCTTAAAGACGCAGCTTGTGCCGTCTGGCTGTACCCTGTCCTGCCTGCCTCTCCCTCTTTCCATCATTGTTGATCTCTGTTTAGAAAAGGGACAGTTTAGAAAAGGGACTCTGGAGCCACATGCCTGTTACTTTCCAGCTGTGTGACTTAGGTCAAGTTACTTCAAGTCTCTGTTCTCAGTTTCCTTACCTGAAAAATAGAAATAACACTAATACCTGCCTTGTAGGACTGTTGTGAGTTGTTATACATAAAGCACTTAGAACAAAGTCTAGCATATGGTAAGCCTTTTGTAATTATAATAATAATAAATATTACCAGTATTATTATTATTCATTCTCACACATTGTTGCGAACTCTGGTGTCCCAGGCGCTGGGGAGATCAAAATGAATTAGCAACTGTCCTTGCCCGCGAGAAGCACTGCGTCAAGGAGGGAAGGCAGAGAAGTGAGCACGTGATACAGTGAAGCATTCCAAGTACCATGGAAACCTCTGTACAGAGTACCATGGAGGACCACAGGGGGCGGGGGGGTTATTCTGTGTACCTCCCTTGCTCACTGATTTATCCCCTGCCCCAGGTCCAGCAGCTAGCCCAGGGTCAGCATTCTACTATACTGAAAAAAAGTCAGGAGCTGAGCCTGAAGGCGAGCTTGCCAGAGGAGGGAGCTGGAACTGACTCTTCTGGTTTTCTAGAGGAGCAAAGGGGGAGGAGTGAGGAACAACCGTGAGCAAATGTGCCCTAGCGTGAAACCGCCTGGAGCATTCGGACAACTCCGAGTTCAGTGTGGCTGACCCTCAGGGAGGGGCCCCAGAAGAGGCTGAATGGAGTGGAGGTGGAGGGAGGGTGTGTGAGTAACAAGATAGAAGAAAACCGTTAGTACATTTAGTGGTAATCCAGAGGAGAGCTAATGAGGACCCAGATTAAAGCAGGCCAGTGAGGAGAGCCGGGAAGACTGGCTGGGCGGGGACTGTTGAGGAGGTAACCCTGGCAGTAAATTGGGGGTGCAGTCAGCCCAAGGAGGCCAGCCTTGATATCCCAGAGCTCAAGGGGACATGAAGACGAGAACTACTGGGACCCTCATCTACATGGATGAAAAGTTTTTGCTCAGATAGAGCAGCATTTTCTATCCAGCTGGCAACTTTGCAAGACACTCAGACCTTTTATCAGGTGTTTTCTCGGAGGAAAAGAAGTCATTTCATTCCGTGTATAGAAATAGGAATGAGTGTTCACAGTCAGGGTTCCGTGAATGCTCTCTGGCCCCAGGGCTGCCTCTCACTGTCTGACCCCCGGCTCCCCCTACTGGAGGTGTGATAAACACCCATGGCTGCAGGCCAAGCGGTGCAGCCCATGAAGTCAACATGACTCCAAGATCTCAGAATCCGTGCTTTTGTAAACTCCACCTCAGGTGTGAGAAATGGCTCAGGATTTCAAAAGCAGATCTGTGCTTTCACGGCCTTGCTGCTGGTACACTGCAGGAGGCAAAGGGGACATGGCTGGGTGGCCTGTTTGAAGTCACCCACCTGTGAGTTTCTCTGCCCCAAACCAACAGCACTGATGCCAAGAGACACCTAGGGAGGAGACGTCCTGTGTGGAGGGCATGTTTCAGCCCCAGTGCGAGGGGAAGCATCTCATTCTCAGAGTAGCAAACACCTCTTCTCTGTGTTGTTTTAAGTGTTAAAATTCCCCCCTCAAAAAGTGAGTGAAAACGTACCCCAGGGTGTCATCGTCTGTCACCACAAATGAACAAATAGGGGAGAGTACTGGGTATTAGCAAGTTTGTTTTGTCCACTTTCATTTGGTTGTGAATTTTTAATTCATAAAGCAGTTCACAATTATAATAATTTTAAATAATCCATTAAATTGTTCTGGGCACTGCTAGCATTAGAATATTTTTAAAGTAAATTGATTACTGACAGCCATTAAATTGCGTTGGTAGTCCTTTGACCATATTCCATGCATTCAATATGCTTTTCTGAGACGTGTTTCAACAAGTGCATGTTGTCAAGGTTGCATGTCTTCCTGATCCTGTGTGTTAAAATAACACTAACATCTGTTAAAAGTAACAGTAATGAGGCCGTTAGACAGCTGAGTTTACCTTGCTTTATGCAATATGTATACTCTTAAAAAGTTGCACCTAAGTAGCATTTTTGGTTGTCTCATACTTTATGTTTTTTTAGAAAATAAAAAAGATCAACACTAAACTCTTTTTTATGCATAATTTGAGATTCCCCATGCCTAGTTTGCTTAAACTAAAGTATACCTAAGAACCATCTTTTAAAATTAGGTAAACAGTGAATGCACATACATGTATTTATGCCTTCATTCAACACATATTTATTGAGTACCTACTGTGTGCCAGGCATTGCTCTAAGGAGCTCGGAATTCAGCAGTAAACAAGCCAATGTCCCTTCCCTCGTGGAGATGATATTCCAGTGGGACAGTCATACTAGCCAAGTAAATTGCGTAATGTAATTTCAGGCAGCAAAAAAATGCTATGGAGACAAATAATGCAGGAAAAAGAGAAAGAGAGAAGGTGGTGGAGAGGGTATCTTAGACATTGCATTCATTTACCATTGCTGCCTAACAAATTTCCATGAACTCCGTGGCGTAAAGCAACACAAATGTATTATCTCACATTTTCCATGGTCAGGAATCAAGGCATGGGTTAGCTGGGTTCTCTGCTTAGGTCTCAAGGCTGTAGGCAAAGGGTCAGCCCAGGGCTGGGTTGCATCTGAGGCTTGGGGTCATCTTCCAAGCTCCTGTGTTTGTTGGCAGAATTTAATCCCTTGCAGCTGTAGAAATCATGGAGGCAAAAGGAGGTCTGTTACTGCTTCTTCCTCTTCTGAGGGCTCATCTGATTAGGTCAGCTCTACCCAGGATAATCTCCAGTTGATTAACTCAGTCAAATGACTTTTAGCCTAATCATGGCGGTTATATCCTATTAAATCACAGGTTCCACCTGCACAAGGACATTACACCAGGGGGTGGAGGTCATGCAGGCTGCCTTAGAATTTTGCTTACTACAGAGTGGTCGGGGAGAACTTTCCATGGAGGTTACATTTGAACAAAGACCTGGAAAAAAATCAGAGACTGAGCTGTATAAAGGTCTGGGACAAAATCATATTAGCGTGTGCAAAGATCCTGTGGCAGGAATTGGTGTATTCAAGGAATGCAAGAAGGCCATTGGAGTTGGAGGTTAGGGAATGAGGGAAAACATGGTATGAGGTCAGAGAGGGGGGCAGACCACAGATCATGGAGAGCCTTGCAGGTTATGGGGAGGAGTCTGGAGGGCTCTGGGTTGGAATTGACTTATGATCTGATTTATATTTTAAAAGCCCTCTCTGACTTCTTTATAAAGAAGGAATTGTAGGGAATTACGGAATGGGAAAAGAGAGACTATTTATAAGACTGTGGCCGAAGTCCAGGCACAGTGAAGGTGGTTTGAACTAGGGTGGCAGCTGTTGAGTTGGAGAAAATGAATTCAAGGTGGGTTTTGGAGGTAGAATCAATTAGACCCACTGAAAATGTAATGATTTGAAAGCATACACTCTAGATCCAAGCTTTCTGGGTTCAGATTTTTGCTCTGCCACACACCAGCCATGGGAGCTTGGACAAATTAACTTCTCTGTGCCTTAGTGTCCTCGTCTGAAAAATGGGACTTATAACAGCACATACCTTATGGGGTTTTTTTGAGTGTTCGGTGAAATAATCCTGACAATAATTGATGTATAAATGTCATTTATGTATATATAAATGGTGACTGTTATTATATTGATATTTATCGATGATGGATTGGACATGGGATTTGAGGAAAAAAGAGAAATCAAGGGTGTTTTCAAAGCTCTTGGCCTGAGTGACTGGGAGAATCATGGAACGGGGAAGACTGAAGGATGCACCAGGGTCAGCTTGTCTAATATTCCAGTGATTAGGATACAGTTACACAATGCATGCATGCATTTGCCACTCATTAATGGTGAGAACTTGGGCAAGTAATGCGATCTCCATGAACCTCAGTTTCCTTATCGGAAAAAATAAATGGGGTTAGTAATATCCATCTTGCAATATTCATCTTACAGGATAGAATGAGGTAACCCCCAGCACACAGTAGGGCATAAGGAAATGTGAGGATCTCTTGCCCCTGGAAAGCAGAGGACTATAGGACAGTAGGGGTTTTCCAGTTCTTGTTTTAAAGACTGTTGTGAAAGCCATCTCCTTTCTACTCGCTTAGTCGGGATTCTCCATTGCTTTTGGCAACCACTTAAAAAGCCTGAGACAGCTGTAGAGACTGTCACTGGAAAGCTGCTAGGTAGAAAGTGCTTTGGCTTCCACTGTCCATGGGCTAGTTGGGAGTCTAGCTATGACCTGGCTGAAAGCAGACGTCATTGACCCTGCGACACTGCAGGCACTGCTGGGACCCTTACAAATGTGTGAAAACTCACATACTTACACACAACAGGAAACAGGAAATAACAGCTAGACCTGAAGAATCAAGAATGCACTTACCCTCTCACTGCTAACCTATTCTAGCCATTCCTAATTCTTTTTTTTTTTTTCATTCCTAATTCTTGAGATAAAATGTTCCTATCTCCTTACTAGTTCTGGGATCAAGTAGTCCTCAGAACATGAGAATAGAAAAGGATGCTGGATTCACTGTTTAGGTGTCTCCCACTGCTCCTTCAAGATCTCAGCATCCTGAAACCAGCTGCCCAGGGGACACCTACCATGACCTCTTGTACAAGATCAGGACTTCTCCTTGTATGTTCTCCGGGCTCCCTGTAATGTGTCTTCATAGTCACAGGTCATCATTCTTGCTTAGATTAACGTCTGTGTCACCTCCTAAACTGTAAATTTTGTGGGAACAAAGACAATCTCAGCTTCACTCACCATGGGCGTCACCAGCCCCTCATATAGACAGTCAGCTGGTGCAACTCTGCATCCACTATTCAGCACCAGCTGTTTGCCAGGGCCTGTGCAAGGCACTGGGAATATGGTGGTTTGCAAGATAGAATCCTTATCTTCAAAGGGTTCATAGGCAATGCAGTTGTTAACACTTCAGCCAGTGGTCAACTGGGATGGGATACCGGTGGAAAGGCATACGTCGGCACGTACGTTATCTTGGATGTTTGAGAAGTTTGGAGGAAATAGGAGTATTACAGACACTGGACAAATGCTGAAACATTTGTAACAACGCTGAAAATAAGCACTATTTGTATTCCTTTTCTACCAACAAGAAAACTGAGGTGCCAAGAGGTTAACTAATATCCTCAAGTTCACACAGTCAGAATGTGGTAAGACCATGATTTGAATCTAGGCCAGGGACAGAGTTGCAGAGCAGGTACACGGGAATACAACCTGTGCAGGCACAGGTCCTCATACTCAGGAGGACCCAGTGTTGGTTTTGATGCTCTACTGTTACCACTTTGAGATTCCTAGTAATTTTATCTTTGAACTTGGGTGTGTAAGTGAAGTCTGAAGGGACAACGGAGCATGCTCATTAGGAGATGCCCGTGATCTATATGCCGCCCCATGCCTCCCCATTTACATATAGCATTTGGGGTGCCCCATGGCACAGAATTTCAGTGGCCCCATGATGTGTGAGGGTCAGTGAGACTCAAAGCGAGCACAAGGTAAGCATATTATGCCTAGGGCTGGGTGCTGACAGCCCTGAGAGGCTGCATCATTTCCATTTGAACCGGAACTTGCTTCTAACACAGAAAGAGGGTAATGGCATTCTAAGAAACAAACAATCAGTGAACCCTATCACATCCTTTCTTACTCTTGTTACTTTCCTTTATTAGCCAGCGACTTACGCTGAGAATGATGCCATAGAAGGAAAGACAGAGGTCAGCCCACACCTGCCTTTCTGTTCAGTCCTCCCTCACTCAGCAGTGAGCCAGGTACAGAGCATTGCTGGGACTAGAAGGCATGCAGATCAAATGAATGAAGTTTGTGTAATGTTTCTACTGTTCTAGCAACAATGAACTACATGTGTGAGCTATGAAATAGGAACTGTGTAATTTTGTTGATTCCTCACTAGTTAAATGCTATCATGTTTACATTTAAAATTCCACAACATAAAGTTGAATGGTAAAAGGGATACTCATAATTTAAGATTTTTTTTTACATCTTTATTGGAGTATAATTGCTTTACAGTGGTGTGTTAGTTTCTGCTTTATAACAAAGTGAATCAGTTATACACATACATATGTTCCCATATCTCTTCCCTCTTGCGTCTCCCTCCCTCCCACCCTCCCTATCCCAACCCTCTAGGTGGTCACAAAGCACCGAGCTGATCTCCCTGTGCTATGTGGCTGCTTCCCACTAGCTATCTATTTTACGTTTGGTAGTGTATATATGTCCATGCCTCTCTCTTGCTTTGTCACAGCTTACCCTTCCCCCTCCCCATATCCTCGAGTCCATTCTCTAGTAGGTCTGTGTCTTTATTCCTGTCTTACCGCTAGGCTCTTCATGACATTTTTTTTTCTTAAATTCCATATATATGTGTTAGCATGCGGTATTTGTCTTTCTCTTTCTAACTTATTTCACTCTGTATGACAGACTCTAGGTCTATCCACCTCATTACAGATTTTAACTCTTTATGTAGAATGACATTAAATAGCAAATAAAAAACACCAGGCTAAGTCAAGAGAGAGACCGTAGAGGAAAAGAAAAAGCTTCATATTTTAGTACCTTTAATAGCACTTTTTCCTGCTTTTTGAACAAGAGACTCTGCATTTTCATTTAGCACTGGGCCCCCCAAATGCAGATGGTCTTGGAAGGGAATTTCTCTAGCTGGCACTGTTCAGTGCTACACCTCCCCAAGATGTTGTAACCATTGTGTATACCTTGATAAGAAGGGCCATGTAATCACCATTACGCTGTGTCCTGTCTCAGTCATGTACTCCTCTGACCATGACGTTGAGCTTCAATTTCTAGCCTCAGTTTCCTCAGAAGCAGTGCAGGGACAAAGCTAACCCCCTTACCAGGTGTCTATGAGAATTAAATGAACATGCTGCCTAACTGTTACGTATCTACACTCATAGAAGGGATTGTGGTTTTTATCACACATACACTCCCAAGGAAGGGCAAGACTGTCATTGCAGCCCAGGTAGAACCAATCATGGGAGGAGCCAGTGACCAGAGCTGGCGGTTGGTTGATCAGCAGAGAGCAGCTGCCCTCGACTTGAAGCTTCTCATGGAGATGGCATCCTATCCACAGAGTTTTGTGGAGGAAAAGCAGCTTCCTCTCACATCCAAAGAATGGGTATCGGAGTGCTGCCCAGAATCAGGGGAGGCTGACAAGACACCAGATACTAAGCACCACTGAGTCAAAGTCATCCATCCAAAACACAAGTGACTCCATGATGACTTCCAGCCAAACTCACCAGTTGAAAAGTTCATGTGAACTTTGGGGTTTTGTTGCAAAACATATAATCAGGCCAGGTTTCAGGTTCCATAACAAAGTTCTTCCCAGCCTGGTGACCGCAAGCCAGACTGACATTTGTGAGTGCATTTCTATGGAAAAAGAAGGTGCTGCTTAATTGCATTAGGAGAATTGTAACACAATCCATGGGAGAACACTGACATGCTTTGACAAGCATGAGGAAAACGTACTCTTCTCTGCACCATGTCCGTTTTCTTTGGGGTCATGGCCATTACCGTGGAGATAATATGCAAAGAAGAGCGAGAATTTATTCCCCTAATGAAAACCAAGTTGGCTGTTCTTTCTTGGTAATAATCACAGCAACCACCCAGCATATTGCTAGCAAACCGTCCTACTTCCTTCCAGTCATGAGGATTGTAATTCTGTTCTGCACAAGGCTGTTGTGACGTATGAGTTCCCCAGAGGGAGGGGCGTGCGAAGCATGCGGAGAACCTAGGGTCTTCAGGGAGAGAGAGCAAATAGGTGGAGATAACACTTAGTGCTGATTCAGTGTTGTTTGTTAACCAGAAAAATATAGGAAGAATATGGAATAAAATCCTTCAAAGACAGTTTTTCAAAGTACATATGACCCTGGGGAAAGTGTTTTAGGAAGGAAGTTGAAAATTATGGATGTTTCAAACCGGAAAATTGTATAAATCGACGTTTCCTAAAAGGGAAGTGTGTAACTGTGCTTCTTGAAAGCTCAAAATCGTATTTCTGTAACAGGGATAATACTTTGCAAATATTACACATCTAACTTTTTGGTTTTCTCTTAAATCACCTTCCCCTGCAGTCTTCCACCACCAAGGCTGAGGCATGGGGTTTCTGGCCCCAGGGATACTGCCTAGAACAAAGAGACCATTGATCAGTTTGAATCTCAAAGCTGACTTTCTTGACCTCTTAAGCAAGAAAATCATCCTCAAAGCCAGCCATTGTTGAGAAGGAAAGGGATTTTCTAAATTCCTTCAGCTTCCATTAGTTTGTCAAGAGCCATGCCTGGTGGAATAGATCCTAAAGAGATTTACTATAGCCATCATGATGGGATGTGGAGTGTGAAGCTGGCTGCTTTGAGCCTGAGAGGTTGGACGAAGAAGGCTAAGGGGGCAGGCAGACAAGGGAAACCAGCGGGGTCCTGGCCTCTCCTCTCTGGTCCTAAGTCCTGGACCTGGGGGGCCTTGGTAGGAAGACTGAGAGCATCAGAAGGACTGTGACTCACTTCTTGTCACACTTCTTTGGGGATTCCTGGGGGTGGCTACAAGCCTCAGGAAGCCCCCTGTATGGTCACCTCCAACATGATGCAAGACCAGGGGACACAGTGGAAGCAGAAGGGAACCCTGCCTGTGAGCCTAAGGCAATGCTCTAGGTTTCTCGTGCCCTTGGGATGGCACACGGAGGATCCAGGGTATAGTGATGAGAAGGTGGGAGGGATGAAAACAGTGACCAGAATGAAGAGGCCGTAACAGGCCCTGAGACCAGGAAAAATGGCCAAAAGTGGGTGCCATTACATCACCCCAAAAGGCCGGGTGGACAGTGACCCCAGTACGGGGAGCAGGCCAGCCCTGCCACTTTACAGCAAAGACCAGCAAGGATCCAAAGGACCCCACCTGGTGTCCTTTCCCCTCTCCCACCACATTACATGGAAACCTCTTTAGCCACCCTAAACCACCTTGGGATGGAGAAAGAGCTTTTACATACAGAGGACAAGAAGTCTAAAAGGGAAAATTTAAACCAACCCTAGAAAGGAGTTGCGTTTCTAATAAATAAAATATGTAAATGAAAATGAGAAAATTTAAATCGGAAGAGACTCAGATATTGTTAATTGGCAAGTGGTGGGGGGCGTGTCAAAGGCAGATCAGACCAGCTCTAGTAGAGAAACTATTTGATATTGCACGTCTGAGTAGAGGGTGAGCCTGCAACCCTGCTACATCTTTATTCCTCCCCATACCTCGCCATTCTATTGAACGTGCACATGTCATCTTCCTTCAAGTCAAAGCAAATGTGGTGTTTGGAAGTGTCCTCTGGGAAGCCTAGGGGCACGAGAAACTTTCTTTAATGTCCCAAAAAGGCAGTAGCAATTTGAAGTTTGCAAGCTATCCTCTTGAGAAGTCCTCAATGCTCTCATCACTTGAATTAAAATCAAAGCTGCTGGAAAGACTTGCCAAGCCCCTCTGTGCACCATGTAAAAGTGGAGGTCAGCATTCTTTGGGGTCGGGGGAGGAGAACTTGTTGGGAGGAAGTGGGAGACGTGGAATGAAAAATCATAAGAGCTTATCTCCCTTTAAAAGTCTCAGTTGAACCCACAATGTGTTGAAGCCAACTAGACAGACTCGGGTCTGCACAGGAAAGAAAGACTACATTTTATGCTGAGAGGTAGCTAGTAACAGTTAGTGAGCAGAACTCCATTGCCATCAAGATCTCTGCTCCCTCCAAGGTCTCTGCCCTCCCTCTGCAGGGCAGTGCTTACCGTATGCACACATATATGTGGCCCAGGCAGAGCCCAAGAACCCTTTCAAGGATGCCTAAAAGCTAAAGTTCAAGAGCGAAGCTGTATCTGGGGGACAGAGTCAGGAAAATGGTTGCACATGTTGGGTCACCTCCAAGGTGCTTAACTGTTATTGAATGCCTACTTTATTGTCATAGGCTGTGTCATGAACGTACCCATCCTGAGAAGCTGCTCTCCCCTGCCTCTGCCAGCCCTCACTGATGTCCCGCAGCTTCTGAAAATCATGGCCAGGACATGGAGCAACCCGACTTCTTACAAAACACACAGAGCATCAGAAAGATTCAGCTAAAGGTTATAGGTAGAGTTGAGTATTGAAGATTAAAGTATGACCTGGTGTGTTTTATTGCTGAACATCAGATGTTCAGCAGCACAGAAACATCTAGAATAATGGTTCTCCTACCTTTTACCCGTGTGCCCCCAAATTCCGATCAGTGTGTAAAATTGATCTTTGTTAAGACAGGGATGCATTCTGTTCCAGCGATATCTGTGAGACGGAGGTGAGCGGAGCCAGCCATGCAGAAGTGTGGAGCAGGGTCTACCTGCCTGTGAAAGTGTATGAGGTGAGGCATGACAAGAAGCCAGTGCTCAGGGTAGATCAGTGTTAGCTGGAACGTGGGAGAACTTTCCTCAGGAGTGTAGAGCAATGTGTGATCGAGGTGGTCAACAATTCTATTCAAGGGAAACTCAAGGCTGAAGGACAGGCGAGTCAACAGTGAAATAGCTGTAGATGTAACTTAATCCCATCCTTTGAGTGCTACCACATGTCTCAGATTCAAAGAGCATAGACTACGAAGGGGGAGAAAACCACTGGTTCAGTGAAATACATTCTTGAGGAAGGAAGTCACGCGTTCCACGTATGATATTGTCTTAGGCCGATGTACATTCATGTGATGGTTAATTTCTGTGTCAACTTGACTGCCGCAGGGTGCCCAGATTTACATTGTTTCTGGCTGTGTCCGTGAGAGTGTTTCTGGATGAGCTTAGCATTGGAATCGGTAGACTCTAGAGTAGGTTGTCCTCCCCAGTGTGAGTGGGCATCATTCAATCCACTGAGGGTCTGAATAGAACAAAAGGTAGACGAAGGAGGAACTGGCCCCTTCTTCTGCTTTCTGTCTGCCTGCTTCAACTGGGACATGGGTCATCTTTTGCCCTTGGACTGGAATTTACACCATCAGCAACCCTTCTTCTCAGGCCTTCTGACCTAGTCTGAGTAACACCACCCGATTTCCTGGGTCTTCACCTTGCAGACAACAGATCATGGGACGTCTCAGCCTCCAAAAATGTGTGAGCCAATTCCTCGTGATAAATCTCCTTTCATATTTATATATTGATAGCCGCTAGGATATCCATATGTATCTATAGATGTACAGATAGATATCTTATTGGTTATTTCTCTGGAGAACTCTGACTAATATAATTAATTCACAAACTCCCATCTTTGTGCTACAAAGGGTATCAGAAATCATTCAGTCCAACCCATTCATGGTTCCATACACATTAATTGTATGTCCTACGGACTGTGCTAAAATAAGATGTAACACTGCCTTCAGTGTGCTCTCATTTAAGATAATATTGCATATTTTATGTCGTAGAATCATATGTTCTTTGACTGGAAGGGACTAAAAAATTCACCACATCCAACTCCCCACATTTGATAATAGGATTCCAACCAAAACATTCTCATCAAGTGGTCCTTCAACACTTGCTATTCAAACACTTACAGTGACCAGGAACTCATTACTTCCTAAGGCAGCCCATCCTAGCCTTATGGTTATAAATTACTAAATTACTCTTGGAAATTCTTATGCATTGTTAAGAAGCCATAATTTAACATTAGACATTAGCTAGTTTTTTTTTTTACTATTCTCTGAAAAATATGTATATGCACAGATGTACACACTGAAATACAGAATCAGTTACCATAGTACTTCTCAAATTAATAGGATTAATTAAGAGTGGATTCCACTCTTGTGTGTTCACATGCACATAAGCACACATATGCACACATATTGTTACTCCAGTTCTTAAATTGTCATCAAGAATGGTTTATTTATTCAAGCATTGGCTGCTCTTTTCTTTGGAAATTATTAACAGACCCAGCAGAGTTTTGTGTTTTTCTAAAGCTCACCAATTTACCTTGGGGCAGAAAAAACGTGAGTGCAATTTATCATTTGTGCCAAAATAAGTAAGCCTTGATGAGGTGAGCACCCATCAGTTGCTTAGGTAAGTTAATAATGGAAATGTCAGCATGGGCACCACTCATTCATTGTCTGTATATCAGTGGACAGAGCCAGTTCACAGACTCTCACCTCAGCATGTACCCAAATCATCAATGCACATGCTTCTAACCATGTGCAAACTTTCTCTCCAGGAGTTATATTGTGGAACAAATATATTGCAGGTCCCTTTGATTAAATACCTTCCTCCCTACTGTATTTCCCTATTGCAAGCACACTGACTGGAAGACAGGCTGTCGTGTTATTATCACATTGTAGTGGGCACTGATGCATTTGATAGACATGTAGGCTGTAAGACATCTAGATTTCAGAAGGGATGAGGGATGGGAACATCCGTTGGAATTAAGGAAATGGCAGTTTACTTTCCGGAGCATCAGAGAAATAAAATGCAAGAAATTTCTTCAGCTGAACCACCGCAAAGACGCATGAGTTTAGGTTTGTTTGGTGTTTCTGCATGCTATCACTTGCCCCATTCCCTCCAACTGTTCTTCCAAGGCCCCTGTTCTCATGAATGTTATACTTTCACCTCTGTTAGCATCTTCTCCTGGACACACTTACTTCTTCTGCTTTGATGTTTGGCAGTGGTGCTGGGTTTTTTCCAGCCAACCAAAACACTGGGCCATCTCTAATCGGAAGGTGTATCATCTGGGTTTCTTTAAGCTCCTAGGCTGGTACATGCCGAAAACCAGTTGCATCAGGAGAGATGCAGCCCATGAATTATGGACAAAAATAGTATTGGGGAAGATTGACCTTCACACAGACAGATAAATAAGTGGTAACAGTGAGACGAATAAGAACACGTAGATAAATAAGTGATACTCTCAAGCAAACTTTTCTTCTCCCTACGTCAGCAACCTGAAAACTTGGACGTTCTTTATTCAGAGCTCTCTAGAACTCGAGAACAGACCCATCATTTACTCCAGTAGGATGGTCCAGCGAAACTGAGACAACACCCCATTTCCCAAGCTCCTTTGTGAACGGTGGCAGAGTTTGTGCAGAGTAATGGACACACTTTTTCTCATTATGAAAAAGCCATAGGTTGAGGCTGGGGATGGGGGCAGAGGGTTTCCCCTTTCCCTGGAATAAGCTTTGCAAGATATTTGCTTAAATCCTGAGAGGAAATTAAGAGCAGGTCAGATGCTCTCCAGGTCACTGTTTTTGCCAATTCACTGGCAGTCCCTTCCCCAGCTTTGTTCAGCTAATTAATCCCCCCCCAGACACTTGCATTCACCACATGCAAATTACCACAGAAGGGAGCTTTTTTTTCCTCCTATTTTTTTTTTAACATACACTTGAATTATACTCTTCTGACATATGCTTCCAGCCCCACTGAGGGGTTTCCAACAGCCTAATAACAAACAGATTAGAGGCCAGAAGAGCATGTATTCCTCAAGTCCTTCTCTGCGTCCAGCTGTGAGGCTGTGCGGCGGTTATAGGCAGAGGAGAGCCGAGCTGCGGCTCCAACTCTGATGTTAAAATCTCTGATGTTAAACTGGAAACTCGGTGTGAAGGCCTCGGGGGGATTAGAGAACACTAACTTTGTTGCCCATCAGAAATGGATAATATTCCCCGTTCTGTTCCTGCTGGTATCAGTTCCAAGTTGGAAAGCGGCCTCCTCTCCTAATGCAAGCTGGGGCCAGAGTGGAGCAAGCCTTCTCAGATATTATAAGCCAGTGTGAGCTCAAAAAAGAATTCACTGCTCAAGGCCAAATAGCTTCAAAGCTAATAATCCTCCAGAGTCGGTGTGAGAGTGCTACAACTGTCAATGTCAACTTACACCAGGCATGGTGAGAGCGAAACTTCAATAATGACATCATGGAGGAGAGGGCAGAGGGCAGCCGCTGCAGAGGGAAGTGCCGGGGCCCTTCAGATCTTTGAAACCTGCAAGGATTTATCCGGACTAACGTGTCTCCATGTAGTCATTGCAGTCTTAGGCTACTCTGATTAAGGATTTAACGTATTCAAAGGGTTTCGGCAGCAGCAAGATGACACGTCTTTGGGAGCTCTATTGGATTCCATTATCTTCTCCTCTCTTCTGCGGACGCACTCCCTCCTCCCTGTCATGTCTCTTCCCAGGCCTCTAGACAGGCCTCCTCAAACAAGAGGCTGATCCAGTTTGGGGTCCGTACTGGCCCCCATCTCCCCTCCCTCTTTGTTCATGCCTGGGTTTGATTGTCAAACAGGCCTGGCCGCACTTATGTACTTGAGTGTCAGGATGCAGACCCCAGCAGACTTGAGCAAATTCCTTCAGGATTCCCCTGAGTCTCGCATAACTTCCTTAGCCAGCCCTGTGGTGGAAAGAACGCAGGTTCCTGTTAGAATACACCCAGAGATATATACGGTCGTGGTCACAGTTCAAAAGAATAAACTTCAGAGAATCCTAGGGGAGGAAGGAGGGGGGAAAGTGAAGCCCCAGGCAGGAGTGGAAGGTCAAGGAGGAAAATTCCCACCCACCCCCAAAGCCCATGAGGACAAAGCAATTCAACTCGGCCGGTGGTTGCTGGCCATAAATGAAGCGCCTATCTGCCAGGCATCATCGTGACTGCAGGGAAGAGGTACTTAAGAAGGCTCATTGCGGAAGGGAGACACCCTGAAGACGTTAGCAGCAGAAGGAAGTTGAGTACTTTGCAGCTGCAGGTACATCTAGCGCCCCCTTCTGGAGGGCCGTGTGGTCTGGTTTACCAGGTAATGATGGGTCCAGTGTTGGAGGCCCTGGACTCCAGGGATAAGAACGCAAAGTCCGAATCAGAGAGACTTGAATGCCAATCTGGGTCTGACTTGCTGTGTGCACTTGACAAGAGCCTTCACCTCTCTGAACCATGGTCCTGATGTGAAAAATGAGGATAATACCTCAGAGCATCAGGGTTATGTAAAGATTACATAAAATAATGCAGATAAATCACTTAGCAAAGTGGCCCTAGTAAATGTTCAATAAATGTTAGCTGCTGTCGTTATCATCATCATAATCCAAACAGCAGTGTTTTCCTACAACTAAAGGAATTTAAAATACAGGGACTTGAGAGAAGCATGAAAACCCTTCAGAGGGAAGAAATAATGTCTACAGATTAAACTCTACACAGCTTTCCATAATGGTTAATGTCAGTATACATCCAGATTGAACATTCCAAGTGTGGTCTACGGGAATGCCTCTGGAATGTTGATGGAGTCCCACTCAGCAACAACCAACCATGAAGAGCTTGGGATGTATTCTTGTATTAATCACTATCTCAACCTTATTAAAGCACAATTTACACATAACAAAATACACACGTTTTTGGCACACGGTTTTGATGAGTTTGGGCAAATGCGTTCACTCATGGAGCCACCACGGCAATCAGTTTACAGGCATACCCCGTTTTATTATGCTTCGCTTTACTGTGCTTCGGAGATATTTCGTTTTTTACAAATTGAAGGTTTGTGGCAACCCTGCATCAAGTAGGTCTGTTGGCGCCATTTTCGAACGGCATTTGTTCACTTTGTGTCTCTGTCACGTTTTGGTAATTCTCACAATATGTCAGTCTTTTTCATTACTATTATATTTGTTACAGTGATCTGTGATCAGTGAGCTTTGATGTTACTGCTCCGACTTGCCGAAGGCTCAGATGATGGTTAGCGTCTTTTAGCAATAAAGTATTTTTAAATTAAGGTTGTACATTGTTTCTAAAAACAATGCACACTTGATAGACTACAGTATAGTGTAAATATATCTTTTATATGCAATGGGAAACCAAAAAATTCATGTGACTCAGTTTATTTGTATATTCATTTTATTTCCGTGGTCTGGAACAGAACCCGCAATATCTCTGAGGTTGTAATGAGCGCTACCCCACACGCCAGAAAGTTCCCTTGTACCTCTTCCCAGTCAATACTCACCCCTGGCCCCCGGCCCCAGGCAACCATTGTTCTACTTGCTGTCACTATAGTTTAGATTTGCCTGTCCTTGGTCTTCAAATAAATGGAGTCCAACAGTGTGTATTCTTTTGCTCAGCGTAATGTTTGTAAGGGTCTTTATTTTATTGCATGTATTGGTACTTCATTTGTTTTCCGTTTCTGAGTAGCATTGTGATGTATGGATGTACCACATGTTTAGCCATTCAGCCTATTGATGAACGTTTGGATTGTTTCCGTTTTGGGTTGATTATAGAGAAAGCTGCTATAAACATTTACTCCATGTGTTTTCCCTTCTCCCGGGGAAATATGTAGAAGTGCAATGTTTTAATGTTAAAAGAAACTGCCAAGCAGCTCTCCAAGGTGGTCACACCCCATGACACCCCCCACTCTCGGCATGTCTCCACGTCCTGGCCAAGTGTGAGGTATCGACGGAGGGAGCCGTGTGTGGGTTGCCCTAGGAACAGGGCAGCAGAGGAAGAGCTTATCACTGACATTGTTTAGAGTTGCGGATGCATGGTGATAATAAAAATCAGATCGACTTGCTGTGGTTTTGTTACTGTTTTTAAATTCTCTGCCGACAGTGCACCCCCTTATTCCCTGCCCTGGACAGACTGCTTGCACCGCCCCACCCTTGGTGCTCCACTGCGCCCCAACAGTCGGCACGGTGGGTCTTTTTAACCTCAGCTCCCTTAGTGCCTGCGTAGTGGTATCTCACTGTGCTTTGAGTTTGCCTTTTCCTGGCGGCTGATGAACTTGAATTTTTTGCCCGCTCATACATCTCTTTTTGTGAGGCGTCTGTTCAAATCTTTTGCCGATTTTTAATTGGACTGCAAATTTGTCTTCCTTTTACGGTGCTGTAAGATTTCTTTATGTATCCCGGATGCAAGTCCTTGGCCAGGTACGCATATAGCAAATATGTTTGCCCAATGTCTGTGGCTCCATAAACCTTCCTTTCTGTGTCATCCTGCTAATCCTTATCTCAGTGACCTTCACAGACACCAGATTTCTACCTCAACACCAGCAGTCCACCAAGTACATTTCTATTGCAAAGAAGTGCCTCAGGTGGGCTTTTCCAGTGTCTTGCTCCTAGAAGTGCCAACTTCACACCCCCTCTGCCCCGCCCAGCGTCATGACAAAGGACCTCATGCTGGGCTTAGTCTTCCTGAACACTTCCTGCTAGTTTCCACAGCTCCCACCCAGTCCATGCCTGTTTACCTTGTGTGCTTCTTCATACCCACGCACAAAACCCAGAACCCAGCTGGACTATTTCGAAGCAACGAAACTCCCTCCCCCATAGCGCTGTCCGGGGCAGGTCAGAGTCTTCCCAAGGAGCCGGGGAATTCTGTCCGCTCCACCTGGTTTATAGAGGTGCGATCCGGTAATGGGCCACTGACTGGCAAAAGAAAGGAAGCCCGGGGGGGGGGGGGGGGGGGGGGGGGCGGGGAGGCAGGAGAGACCAGGACCTGTAAAAACGGGCCCATGTACCACTGCAGGATAATGTCAGTAACTCACTCAGGGATAGATTGTGAGGATTAAAAGAGATGCTACATAAAAGGCACTCAGTATGATGTCTGGCACCAAATAATTGCTCAATAACTGCTAGCTTTTAGATCAGGATCCCTTTTATCTGACGCAATATGGACTGGTGTTGGTCAGTTAATGGAAGAAGCTGGTTGAAAAGGGAAATCAGAGAAAATTATGCTACACACCTTCAACATTTTATTTTAACTTAAAACATATAAATGTACATCCATTCACTGTTCTTTGATGTAAGTCCAGCACCTTTCCTCTGAGTATGAGCCCATGGATGGGCGTGTCCAGCTACCTTTCCTGAGTAGACCACACCCAGTAAACGCATCATCTACCATTTGCAGTTTCTGTTTCTTTAAAGTGGTGCGAGAAGTTACACTTGCCAAGTCCTCTGAGTGAAGAATCATTATAGATGTGTGCATTTTCCCCCAATATTTAATGGTAGCTTACCCACACCTAACTCATGAGCAGTACTTCAGCAACCCATTGCCATTTGATCGTCTCAAAGTAGTCAACTTAGTTTGCATAGGAATAATGACTCTTTTTTCTTTGCACTCTCATTTTATCATCTGTTTGCAGAACATTTCATCAAGTTACTTAATTGCAATAAGGCTTTTACAAAGACACGCGAAGCAAGAATAAGACAGGTTTGGGAAAAAAGATCCACTGACTCTTATAAGGCAAGGGTGCGTTCACCTGGTGGGAGCAGAAGTGCAGGCTGGAGCAGGGCATGCTGGTGTACGGGGAAAGAGCACAGTAGAGGCACTAGAGGTCCTACAAAACGACTGCCAGCCAGGCTCACTCCCTGTGACGTGGGCATCAGGAAATGTATTTTAGGAAGGGGCTGAAGAGCAGCTGTTATCTAGCAGGTTGGTTAAATAGAAGCAGTTGAGAGAAGGTCTGTGTAACTTAGGCCTGCACGCTATTTGTTGTCAAACTTTGGACTTCTGAGATTATAGTAATCCCCTCTCATCCGAGGGGGGGGATGCATTCCAAGACCCCCAGTGGATGGCAAAGCCATACTCAACCCCATATGTACTGTTTTTTCCTATACATCCATACCTATGATAAAGTTTAATTTATAAATAAGGCACAGTACGAGATTAACAACAACAATAATAAAATAGAACAGAAAAATACACTGTAATGAAAGTTAGGTGAATGTCTCTCTCTCTCAAAATATTATACAAATTTAATGCCTTTTCCATCTTAACTAAGCACTTATCACATACTGTGGCTGTAACTTTTGCAGTTTGAGATGCAGCAGCAAAACCAGCGCAACTTTCTTTGTCCTTCTTCACAATTTCACAGATAAAAGATTTGTTCTTACCATAGATCTTAGCAACCTCAACATGTGATTTTTTTTTCTTTCCTTTTTGAGTTGAGAACTTTCACCTTTTCAGTTAAAGGAAGCACTTTCTGGCTTCTCTTTGGCGTACCTGAATTGCCAGCGTCTCTACTCTTGTGCTTTGGGGCCATTAGTAAGTAAAATGAGGTTTATTTGAAGACAAGCACTGTGATACTATGACAGTTGGTATGATAACCGAGTTGGCTACTAAGTGACCACAGGGCAGGATGCGCTGGACACAAGATTCACTTCCCCAGGCAAGACGGAGTGGGAGGGCGAGAGATTTCACCATGCTATTCAGGACAGCGTGCAATTGAAAACTTATAAATCGTTTATTTTTGGAATGTTCCACGTAATATTTTCGGACCACAGTTGACTGTGGGTAACTGAAACCGTGGAGAGCAAAATTGCAGATAAGGGGGGACTACCGTACTTCCCACACCTCTGGAAATCCACGGGAAGAGGCTTGGGGAGTTAGAAGCCCTGGGTTCTAGTTCTGGTCCTGTTAGTACTTACACGCCGTGTGACCTTGGCAACGACACTCACCCTCATATCCTGGGAGGAAGGTTTGATTCTCCGGGAGCTGAGTGATTCTTCCCACATCACCCTTGAGCACCTAATGAGATCATGTGAGGAATGCTCTGTCCGAGTTATGACACATCTTAGCCTGAGCAGTTTCTCCTGTCACTCCTCGAGTTGCTGTAACCAAGAGGCCAAAGGTCAGGCCATGCCACATTCGGGTACTTTCAAATTCCAGGCACCAGTCACTTAGGAGAGGAAAGGGCAAAGGCATGTTCCTCTGTCAGCTCCTCTCAGCATCTTGCTGTCGCCCCCCCCCCCTCCCTGCTGCCAGAACATCGTGTACCAGGCAGAGCCCCAACCCGGCCCCCGTACCTCAGGCAGCAGCTGCCGTGCCAGACAGCCCTTCGCCAGGTCAGTACTCCTGTCCCCCACAAACACAGTTAGCCACAGCTGGATCCATGCCCATTCTCTCTGCACCTTTTTGGGGCGATGAAGGTGTTATTTGGAGTATGAAGAAGGAACCAGCGTTAAAGGCGTCTACCCACCAAGCACGTACACAGCTTCGGAGGCGGCTCCAAAGAGGCAGGAGCATCTAATGAGAGCTTCTACTCAGAAGAGTCCTTTTAATGGGGTTAGCAGCCCTCTACGTGGAGTGCTTGTGAGGCTCCCAAGGATGCCTTCTGCCCCACCCAGGGCTCATCCTGAGCTGCCGGAGGCAAGAGCTCCTGCACACTCGCAGCCGTTTGTCCCTGGGACTGCAGCCTCCAGGGAGGGGACACATAAAGTTCTATCCTCACGTCCCCTGTGATCTGCAGAAAGAAGGAGAGTCTTTCTGCAGAGCTATTTTTTGTTGGGCTGGGAAAGGAGAGCTTGAGGACACGGGGACATGGGGAAGAAAGAGGAGGCAGTGTTTGTGGGAGGAAAAAAAGAACACAGAAAGGAAGAGGACGAACAGAGGCTGCCCAGGACTGCAATGGAAGAAAAGCCTGAAGGTGAGCCGGGTGCCCCTGCAATGCTCACTGACATAACAGCTCACAGATGCAGAGGACAGAAGCAAACAGCTGTTCTCCGTGTGTGCGTGTGTGTGTGTGTGTTCCCACAAAAGCCTTAAAATCATTTGATAGTATTTTAAGTATTTTTCCAGGATAAATATATTGACATTCTGTGAATTTTTTCTTCCTATCTAAACCCAGCCCTGATTTTTCTCTCTCCATCTGTGTTCCTTTGGCAGAAACTTGTACCAAAAGAATGAAGGAGTAAAGGGTCATTTTGGGAAGTAACGGGACACAGGCCAAGCTGGGAATGCTCCACGGCTGCGGTGCGCTTCTGGCAAAGGGACCCAGCCACCGGCCACCCTGTGAAATGTCCATGATGGAAGACTGGAGCCCGGTGAGGGGACCAAGCTGCGGGTCCATCTCTCATGTGCTTGCTTTTATGTCAGGTTCACAGCAGCTCTACTTTGGGATTTTTGTGTAGTTTCGTTTCGTTTTTGTAAAACTTCAGCCCTTCTGTCCATACCACATGCTTCGTGCAGAGGGGGTCACATGAGCTTTCTGAGCCTGGAATTTCAACTCTGGTTGTTCCCACACATCGTGGAGGTTGAGGAATAAAGCCTGCATGTTTGCTTTTAACCACTGAATGCCTGGGTAGGCCCTGAAGAGAGGGTCAGTGTGACCTCCGGAGAGCTGACATTCGTTGTTCTACCCTGAAGTGGCCCTTCTGGATGTCCCCCTGACTGAGCGAAGCCGGCTGTGATCTGAGTTACTCTGTAGGGTCCTCCCTGGCAGGTGAAATGGAGGCAGCTTCTCCAAGGCAGCTTGCAGAAGTAGAAAGAGCGTGACTTGTGGAATCCCAGTTCTGCCCTGTCCATGACCTTGAGCACGTCACTTAATTTCTCTGAGCCCCACATTGAAATGTATCTTAGACTTGACAGCAGGATTAAATGAGATCTGAGGACAGTTCCTGGCACAGACACCAAAGGTGGCAGCCACTTATCTTACATGCTCTGGCCTCCATGGCCTGGTCCCTGGAGAGTTCCCAGTGCCAATGGATGAGGCTAGGGCAGAGCGGGGCAGGGAGGGCTGGCATTTAGCGGAAGATTCTGAGCTTTCTGTGTTTCACCCCCCGCCCCCCTCCTGCTGCTCCCAGGAGCTCTCCATGTTGCAGGGGTAGCCCTGAGCGCAGTTTTTATGACTCTAAGTGATCCACAGAACAGCCCGTGGCCGCCCGTCACCGTTGGAAAGGCCAGGTTGTGCTAATAGGAAGTGATGGTTGATCCCATTTAGTAGGAAATGTTCAGGAAGGCAGGATTTAAAGGAGGCTCACATTCCTGCGGCACTTCTCCTGGGAGCTCAGACACAGGGGTGAGAAAAGTAGACTCAAATGCATCAGGGCCTTGCGATTTGGATGAAAGGAGAGGTGGGGCTGGCAGGCCCTGCACCAGTCACCAAGGATTGTTCTATTTCTGTAAAACCCTTTATTCAGACTGAAAAGGGGGAAAGATGGCGGGGTATTTGGGAAGGAGGGAAATGCTCTCAGGCTGGCATAGCCTTCCCAGAGGGGCAGAGACGGTGGAGAACAGGCACACAGATCTCCGTGCTGCTACTCTGGGGTCACCCAAACAAGGACAGTTCTGAGTCTTGGCAGTTTGATGCCTCGACCGATGAAATGTTCCACAGTTCCATCAACAGTTTGGGGAGCACACGGGTAAACAGCGTCACCATCACTTTCCTGGCTCAAATAGATGATGGTGTTGTTCATTATTTCTTGTAATCCATCAAGGCCCTTCTGGGGTAGCTCAGAAATTTGGCGTCATTGTTCAGTCCCAGGATGGGAGGACCACTGGCTTGCTCCAGGATCCCTGTGTTGTATCCGTTGATGGAGGGTCCTGCTGATGCAGCCCCAGAGCCAAACCTCCCTACAGGATGGGGGCCAGGTCATAATTCAAGGCAGGCTCAACTCTTTCTCCACCCACTGCCCCCTTACCAGATGAGCTGTTGGGAATCACTTGTTTTCTCAAAGAGCAGCCCCCTGGGGCACAGATCAACTCTTGCCCACTGACAAGTCAGGTGAAGTGGATCGAAGAAAGGAGGGCCACTTCCACTGGGGCATAGAATCCCCTGCTCATGGGTCTGTCTAGTCCACTAGACTCTGCTCCTTGAGGTAGGGACACACGCTACCTCCTAACGTAGGGCCCGGGACATTCTGAGTGTACATTTTGTTACAGAGACTTAGATACATAGTACAGTCCCTGGCCAAAAGGATCACTTAGCCTAGCTGGGTGTCTTAATCCATCTGAGTTGCTATAACAGAATACCATGGACTGGGTAACTTATAAACAACAGAAATTTATTATAATCCTGGAGACTGGAAAGTCCAAGATCAAGGCACCAGCAGATTTGGTGTCTGCTGAAGACCTGCTTCCTGGTTCATAGATAGCTGTCATCTCACTGTGTCCTCATGTGGTGGAAGGGGTGAGAGAACACTCTGCATTCCCTTCCAGAAGGGCACTAATTCCATCAGGAGGGCTCCACCCTCATGACATAATCACCTTCCAAAGGTCTTGCCTCCTAATACTATCATATAGGGGGTTAGGACTTCAGCACGTGAATTTGGAAGGGACACATTCAGTCCATTGCACTGAGCACAGCAGGTATACTAGTATCTGTTATGTATTAGAACACACAGAAGGTAGGTACCCATTACTGTGATGTGCAGCCACGGTGTAGAGTCAAAGCGTGGTAGAAACAAAAGGGACTTAAGTGGAAAAGCATGGATTCAGAAGGGTCATGTAATTTGCCCCAGCCTCACAGTAGATTTGTCGTAGAGATGGGAAAAGTTATCCAGGTTTCCTGCTCCCCAGCCATGTGATGTTTCTGCCCAGTCCCCCACCCCGTAGCTCCATGTGAAATGAAGAGTTAACAGGGAAGGCAACGCAGAATGATGGAAAGCCCTGAGCTTTGAGGCCAGAGAATTCTGGGTTTGAATCCTCTTCACTCTTCAGGACAACACAGGCTGAGTCCATAGATAATGATGGAGAATCATAGACAGTGATGGAGACGCTTCATTGAAAGGATACACTGAAAGAATTTAGGAGTGTTTACATTCCGCATCTGTGAAATGGGAATAGCAAGAGTCCCCCTAAATTGTGCCTGTGGGGAGGAGTCCCTGAGAGAAGACACAGAAAGCACCTCACAGCGTGTCCTGCATAGAGCGGCCGTTCCACAAACTTATTGTTCACCAGGCTGTCAATTAAAGAAAAAGCCACATCTTGCAGAAAATAAGGTTAAAAGCAGGTCCGAGAGAGGAGAGATTGTCAGAGCCCTGAAGAGAAAGCTCTCCAGGAGATGAAGAATGACCTTGCTGAGGGGCTCACTGGGGAAGAGTTGGCCAGGTGAATGGCTGGCGTTTAGCTGAGCCAGGCATCCTCAGCCTCGCTCCCCGGCCCCCTCAGTGCGGGAAGAGTGCCCTGCGTGTCGGCTGCCAGTGCTTCGAGGCGCTGCGTGATTACCTAGCAGTTTACTAGCATCAGAGACACCCAGGGTGCACTTGAGCCATCAATTAGCTCCTGCTCACGGCCCCCCTGTGAGGCCCAGTGGTATCAGGACTCCCATTTTTCAGCCAAGGAAACTAAGGTGTAAACAGGTTAAGCAACCGGCCCAAGGTCACACCTCGAGTCAAGCGGTCACCAGGCGCCGAGGCCGTGTCCTTGGTGGCTCCCCGGCCTGTCCTTAGCCCACTGGCCCATGCTGCTGCCCATAAAATCCACCGTTTATATCTTGTCAGAAAGCTAGGTAGCGCACCCAGGACATTAGGAGCTGCGCAGAAAGGCCATTCAGCTGATTTCCAAGGCACTGCAGGGTTTTTAAGGAAATGTCTCACCCCTTGCTTTGAGAGGTAGACAGGGGCGACAGGACCTGAGTTAGCAGTTTGTTTGCTGGCCTCCCTCGCCACATCTGGCTTTGCTTTTTCTCTGCCTTCTCCAGGAGATACACATGCCAGGACCATCTGGGGACCACAGAGAGCATCTTTTAGGAAACGCCGAGATGGTGAGTACAAAGCACAGGCCTCACTCCAGCTGGCCCGCAGTTCCAGGACTTTGCCATGGGTTCCCACTGCTGGGAGAGAAAAGTGGCCTAAGGCTGAGAGGCTTCCACAGGTGTGCCCGCAGGAGGGGGTGGGGCCGGGGAGCTCTCTGTTGCCTGATGGCCCTCCTGGTCACACAGAGCTACTCCTGATGGTACCTGGCCCCAACCGGACGCCTCTCTGACTTGTCCATGTTCCAGACCTCCTCTCTCTCAAGGGCACTGCTCCAGCCGCTGCCCTGTTCTTTCCAGGCCCTTGTAGGTCACCAGCCAAATATTTTTGGTTCCTCCCTCTCCCTCAGCATCCCTTCCCTAAATCCAATAGCTTGTCTCCCTAAAATATCTCACAGATATTTCTGGAATTTCTACACAGACAACTCCACCCCAGGCTCACCTAGACCACTGTAATAATGTCCTCACTGGGCAGCCAGTCATACCCTGTCCCCTTAAGTCTGTCATCACATAGCAACCAGAATGTCCTATCCTGGATTTTTTTATTCTCCTTCTTAAAAGCTTTCATCCTTATTCCCTGGGGATGAGGCCCAAGCACCCTTTCCCACCTCTCCCCACCTCGCCTCCCTCCCTCCCTCCGTCCTGCAATGCTTCCTGGAAGGGGCACCCAGTGCCCCACTTCCTGGGCACTAGTCACAGCCTTCCGGCACCGTCCTGGCTGTGTCCGTGGTACACGTGGGCCGACCACAAAACTTCACACTCATTTCCCAGGTCCTGAAGGGCACAGACTGGGGAGTCAGACATGTTTGGATTTACTCCCCAACTCGGCCACTCTGCTAACTCTGAGACCTTTGTTAGGCAAGTGAATGACTTTGAGCCTCAGTTTTCTACCCTGTAAAACGGGGATAAGTTATTTAAACAGTCTGTACTTTACTTTTCTCATACATAAAAGTAAAAATAAAAGCAAAACCGATATTCTTGGATTGTAAGGATCGAATGAGAAAATGTATGGAAAGCAAGCACCGAGGACGTGCCTGACTCCAATTAGCTCGATTATCAGAATGATGATCTGTTTGCTTTCTGAGTCTGTTCCTCCCTGCTGGTGGCCAGGGACGTGCCACTTACTTCTGCTGTGGACCCCCAGCGTTCAGCCCAGAGCTGGGAGCCTGCAGAGCTGTCTGTGCTGACTCTCCCTCCTCCCATTTTTCTGCTGCTGCTGCCCCATCTGTCCCCAGCTGGTGGCCAGGTCTGGGATGTCCCCCTGCAGGCATTTGCAGGCTTTCCTGCACAGAAGTGCCTGGAAGCGCACCTGGGAATAGTCACTCTTACTGGGTTCAGCTGTTGGTGGGCATGTAGGCCTGTTATTGGCAAATGGCACTTTGTTAAGAGAAGCCCAGAATTAAGGGTTTTAACATGAATTTTTTGATTTTTGAAACACTGCCTTAGGTTTCAGGCTGGCCCCCGGCCCGGGGCTGCGGTCAGGAGCCTCCACAGCCCCCACCTGCCTCCCCTCAACGTGTGCCCGAAGGAGGAAGGACTCCAGTGGGGAAGGAAGGTGGTCGGGGAGAGAGCGAGAATGCAAAGCCCATTCATCCGGATGGTGATTTCTCCTGCTCAGAACGTTGATTGGGCAGCCTGAGTGATGTATTGAGTTCGTTTCTGCAGGTAATTGTTTAAATGTTATAGCGGCTTTAACATGTCGTCTTGTTAAAACGTATTGGTGAGGCAGCCGTTCCAAACTTGTAATGTGGTAATATTTAGATGATTTACTAGGTGAGGTGTGGTTTCTGATTCAGTCAGAGTTGCCTTTGATTCAAGAGGTGGTGCCTCTAATCCGACTGGGAGCCCGTTGAATCCAGAGGTGATGTGTTTGATTCACGGGCTGATGTACCTGATTTAGAAGGTGATGGATCTCATCCGCGCTGAAGGATTCCAATTCCCTCACACCAGGTGTTTGCTTCGGTGTGTGATGTATGAGTTTTAATAATAAGACAGGCTTTGGGGATGGTGAGGGCACCGGCTTCTCCATGGTCTGGCACGTCTGTGGCTGTAGCCCGCTTCCTGCAGAGCTGGTCTCGGCCTAGAGGACCAGAGGGGCAAAGCAGGGGCAAAACCCGATTTCCCAAGTGTGACCTGAGCCTCCAAGTGCCCCGTCACTGCCATTCTTCTGAGATCCACGGATGGTCTTTTGTCTATCTGTCTAATTCTCTAGAGGTCCACAGGCAGGGCCACTGTGTTTAGGACCTGGTTCTTTGCATGTGAGGGGCTGTAAGGGACACAACGGTCAATTGAGAGATACTCACCCGGGTAGGTTCTGCTCTAGGCAGGCGCAAGTTCCTTGAGCCTCACCTGCCGCTTCGTGGGGTCCCAGTACAAGCTTCCCTGGGCCAGGCACAGAGCTTTTAATCAACATTTGAGGGATTGGATTTTCATGTCCCAGCTGGGAAGATAGGGAAGGGTTCTCCAGAGCTACGTCTCTCCTTCTCCCCATCACCCTTCCCTCCCCTAGAGTGACTGGCGACTCCCACCCTCCCGAGAGTGATGTCCCTCTTTGTGTTCTCCCCTCTGCCAGGAACGCCCTTCCCCCTCTTCCTTCACGTGTCAGGAAGCTGTGCGTCCTGTACAGCGTCACTGCCTGCTGTCACCCTTCCTGGCAGGCCACCCCTGCCCCCCATCTCAGCTCGGCCCCGGAAGAGCACCCTCGCCATAGTTTGCTGAGTCTTCTGGCCAAGCCTCTGTGAGAGCACGTGTCACATAAGTTGTCCTGTGGCAGGGAGGTCTCCTCTTCACCCTGCTGCCCCCAGCACCTGCTCAGCACCTGGCACATGGCAGACATTGCAACCTCAGAGGAGAAGGAAAAGTGAGTCGTTAATAATAATAGTATCATTAATAGTATCATTAATAATAATAATTAATAATAATAGCTCCACGTACGTTCTAATTGTTCTAAGTGCAATGTCCTGATGATACTTCATTGGTATCATCTCTTTCTTTTAATCCTCACAACACACCATATGTGGTAAGAATTATCATTACCTCCATGTGTGCAGATGGAGAAACTGAGGCTCGGTGAGGTTAAATGATTTCCCCAGGGTTCACATTAGCAGAATTAGAGTTGAATCTAGGTCTCTCAGACCCCAAAGCCAAGCTCTTAACTGTCACATGATGATTTGGCCTCCCAGGACCAGACAGACTGCCCTCTGCTGGCCCAGGACAGGGAGGCTGTGGTCCCTGGAGATACGGAGGTGCCCTCAGGGAGACAGACCCATGACACAAGGCAGAGCAGCCTGACTGGTAAACTAAGGCACAAGGGGTGGGGGTGGTGGGGGTTAGCAGCAGGAGTAATTCGGGAAGGCTTCCTGGAGGAGGCGTTTGATCTTGGCCTGGAGGAAGAGAAATGGGGCTGTCAGCTGTGCTGATGCCTGTTCTCAGCTGCTCTTGGCCCAGTGCTCTGGTCCTCAGGCTGCCTTTAGGTGCAGGGGAGTCAACAAGGCTGAGTGTACGGCAACTAGTCCTTCTAGTAACTAGTCTTTGCCCGGCCAGTAGCTCTGTGTGGTCAGAAGGTGGGCCTGGGGCAGCACTGCAGTCAGGAGTACGCAGTGACCCTATCCACACCCAGGAGGGTCAGCTCACCACCTTCCGGGAGGGAGAGGCACTACATTGAGTCCAAGGTCAGGTGAGTCCTGGATATTCTGTGGCCGCAGGAATTGTCCAGATCCTGCTTCTCTTGCCCCTCCTCTAGCACTGAATCCACACTTTCCCCCTCGCGCCTTTCTGTCACAGTCTTGCGTCCCCAGAGCCCTGGTCCCCCTTCAGCATGGGGTCCGTTGTAAGATGCCGTCATCCGGGAAGTGGAGTTTTTGGAAGACAGCCTCGCCGAGTTTAACCTGCCCCTTCCCAGGCCTCCGTCAGGATCAGTCTGAGGAGAATGCCTGGGGCGTGAGGGGTTTGAGGCAGGGGTCTGCTTCAAGGTGACCTGGACCACCTCCCTGTCCCAGGCCCACACAGCCTGTCCCCCTGAAGCTGCTCTTCAGGGAGAGACCCAGGAACCTGCGTCGTAATAAGCCCTCCGCTGACGTTTGACCGTGACTGCGTTAGGCCAGGTGTGGGCTGGCCCCTGGTTGTGGGTGCCTGGGGTCTGGGGCCCTGGCATCAGAGGTCTCAGGCCGCCCCTCAGCTCTCCGCTGTTCCCACGATGCAACTCCCTGAGCCCTCCGCCTCTGTCCTCTTCCCCCAGAATCCCAAGAAAGCAAATCTGACTGGTTCAGAGCAGCCTAGGGGTTGGCCACCTGGGGAGAGAGGACGCAGCAAGCACAGTAGGCTGTGGTCATGGGGTCAAGGGTCAGCACTCAGAACACGTGCGAGCCTGAGAGGTCAGGGAGGACATAATGGACATCTCTGCCTCGGAAACGAGGCTTTCCCGGCCACTTGCTGTGGGCCAGATACTTCCACATTCTCCATCCCAACTGATTCCCCTCAGCCCTGAATTCTGTCCCCATTTTACAGAGAGCAGACTGAGGCTTGGAGAGGTTAGTGGGCTTACCCAAGGTCATCTTACCACAAGTATTGAAGAATGAAGGAGGGGAGTGATACGTGCCAGCCCCAAGGCTGCCGCCCTCTCTTTCTCTGTCTCTGTGTGTCTCTCTGTCTCTGTCTGTCTCTCATGGTGGGCCGTTCAGGCACCGTGACAGGCTGGTGTGGGAGGTATTTGGATCAAGTCCATCTCCGTGTCCTCCAAGCTCACCACCCAGGCAGAGGCCAACTCCAGCATAAGGTTGGTGATGGGCCAGACAGGCTGATTCCTAGGAGGCTCAGAACAGCTGCCGATCCCACTTCTGCTGCTTCTGGAGGCCACAGTGGCCCTAACTGCACACTTTTTCCCAGGCTGAGCCTGCAAGTGGGGGTCCTCAGACACAGACAAAGGAATAGCTCAGCCTTGCAAATGGCTTTGCAGATGAGGCCACGGGGATTCCACTTGGCCGACACACTCTGCCCTGGCCCAGGCTTCCTCCCCCAGAGGCGTCCCCCAGCCCCTGCTGGCCAGCTGCATCTCCCATCACCACCCACTCCAAAGCCCTGACCACATGGACATGGTGGCTCAGCCCAGAATTCCCGTCACACCCCTTCCCACACAGGGAGGGGCAGGAGGGAGGGACGGTGGCAGCAGGGGCTGCAGGAGCTGACTCACTGCCAGCATCAGACATGGGTCCCAGACCCTCACGGGCACCCACACCCACCACGGGCCCAGCCCTGTGTGAGCCAACCAGCGTGGTCACATGCGACCAGCCTGTCATTCCCATCTTGGATGAGACCTCAAGTCTGAGACAAAGGGTGTTAATCCACCCCCATGCTAATGAGAGGTGTCGGACCATCTATGCAGAATTTGCTCAGGGATGACCACAAAAGGTACAGTCACCGTTAGCCCAGCAGTCTTCCAGTCGGCTGTCCCTGGGGACACATGGAGACGTTCACAAGAGTACAAAGGCACTGACAGGTTTGAAGACATCACTTTCCAGCCCCTTTGTTTTAGGCATTCTCTCCTAAAACCAATGTGTCTAAGCATACACTGGTGGCTTCCAGTTTTCCCACAAAACAAAGAAAGGCCTTGCCCGTCCTGAATCTGGCTATGGTGCATCTCCTCAGCATATAAAATCCTCAGCCCCAGACACAGGACTGCAAGAAAGATTCCAGTAACAATCCAAGCCAGGAATGCTCCATACAAGTGATAAGTCCCCACAAACTGTGCCCCCGGTCTATGCTGGAGTAAGAACGCAGATGTTTCCAGTACCTATTAATTTATATATTTGAACTGAAAGTGAAATCAGAATTTTCTTTTTTCACACAAAGTTATGATCTAGCTCTTTGGTTTTTGCCGAATTACGTTATAACATGGCTGTTTTCCATAAATTAAATAACCCAGATCTGCAGCTTCAAGGATTTTTGTTCTGTTTTGTTTTTATTTATTTATTTATTGACTGCGTCGGGTCTTCGTTGCTGCGCGGGCTTTTTCTAGTTGCAGCGAGCGGGGGCTCCTCTTTGTTGTGGTGCGTGGGCTTCTCATTGTGGTGGCTTCTTTTGTTGAGGAGCACGGGCTCTAGGCGCGCGGGCTTCAGTAGTTGTGGCACGCGGGCTTCAGTAGTTGTGGCACGCGGGCTCAGTAGTTGTGGCTCACGGGCTCTAGGCACGTGGGCTTCAGTAGTTGTGGCACGCAGGCTCAGTAGTTGTGGCTCATGGGCTCTAGAGCGCAGGCTCAGTAGTTGTGGCACACGGGCTTAGTTGCTCCACGGCATGCGGGATCTTCCCGGACCAGGGCTCGAACCCGTGTCTCTTGCACTGGCAGGCAGATTCTTAAGCACTGTGCCACCAGGGAAGCCCCAGCTTCAAGGTTTTGATGAAAAATATTTAAAGCACATATAACATATTCAGGACACCAGAAATTTTATCCTTTATAACTACCTAAACTTGTGATGAAACAGTTTAGATGTCAGTCTTAACTGCTTCAAAGTAAAAGCATTTTAGAATGCTTATAAATAAATCATGATCCTTCTATTGTCAAAAAATAAAAAGTAAAATAAAATAAAATGCTTAAAAATACTTGGAAGGCTACATGGTTTTTCAAAATCCTTTTAAGAGGTAGTCAAACAAAAAAGTTTGGAAGGCCATTCCCGGAGTCCACGCCCCGCCCTTCCCTAAGGCACGGAAGGGGATTGGTCAGTAGAGACTGATGGGGAGGGATTCCTTAGAGCAAGAGTTGTCGGCCAGTCTGCTCTGAGCCCCTTGATCCTCAGGCAGGGAGAGAGGACGTGCCCCGAGCTCCAGGCAGACAAGGAGGCTTCAGGAATCACGAATACAGAACGGGTGTGTTTCCCACGAGGAGAGAGTGACCTCAGACCTCTGGCCAGATGCTTACTGAGCTACAGAAATCTGAGTCGTGGTGACACAACTAACTGGAGCCTCTCAGGAAGGGAGCCCTCAAGAGAGCCTGACGTAGAACTCGGGAGTGGGTGATATCGTGCTGGTGCCTGGAGGTCTGGAGGGGCCTGAAGGTGAGTGGCTGCATGAGGACAGCCTGTTGCAAGAGACAGAGAAGGTGACAGTGAGAACAACTGTGCTTCCACCGAAAGCAGAGAAAGGACAAGGATGCAGGCCATTTTCTGTGGGCCAGGTGGACCCAGGAAGGCAGCACGTTTGAGTTTGTCTTGGAAAGGCCTCCAGCCAAGCGGGCTTCCTGCCAGGGCCCAGGTAACCCCAGGAGAAAGAGGCTGGTGGTGGCCCCACAGAATACAGAGCTTGAGAGGGGCGGGTCATAAGCTGTCAGCTAGAGATTGCATCTCCCAAGCCACATAAAGGCACAGCGGGGGACCCCAGGAGGACCCACACTCATCACAAGAAAGTGAATCAGTGTTTGTACGTGTGCTACAACGCGTGGTCCCAAGTGGCAGATTACAATAGTCCAGGCAAGAAGGACCTTCCTGCTCTCCGTCAGGCCTCTTCCTCTGCTCCAATCCTGAGGAGCCAGAAGCTGCATGGTTGGTAGAAAAGGAGACAGAAGGGAAAATAGTGAAGTTAACCACAGCTGTTCCCCTGCGTCTGGGCAGAGCTGGGAACAGGGAGAGGCTTTAAAGTGGGTGAGAGAGTGAAGCTTTGGGAGTAGACTGGACTGGACTTCTTAATACACATTTTGAAGTTGTTTGATAATAACAGAAAGTGATGAAATCTACCAAAGTTGGGATATTACCCAGGCTAGTGGAAGGACAGGCAGTGGTAAAACTGTACTGAGTCATGTTTTGTTTTTCGCTTTCTCTGCTACCTTCCCATAGAGTCAGACTCCACAGGCAGTGAGAGGGGGGCGGTCAAAGCCTGGTGCTCATGGTTGGGCTCCAGAGGATGCACGGATGGAGACAAACCTCCACAGGTGATGTCAGGCAGAGGAGCGAGGCAAGTGGTCCATGCTAGAGGAAGGTGATGCTGCGCAGCAGGGAGAGAGCGGCCCCCAGCGGGGCACCAGCTTTGACTGAACAGCGCAGGGGTCTGGCCCCTGGCAGAGTGAAAACTGCTTCTGACAACGTCCCTGCCCTCAAGCGTCCCCTAGTTTAGTAACCGTGAGTCACAGGGGGCCATCTGTGGCACGTGCCAAGAGTGTGGCGCAACGTGTTATAAGAATTTGGAAGAGAGAGGTGGTTGATCAGGGAGCCTCTGAGTTGGCCTTTGAGAGACGGGACGCTGAAGATGCCGAAGACGTTTACAGAGGAGGAAGGCAGGCTTGCTGAGCCCTGGGCAATGCCATCTCCCAAAGGGCCCACACAGCGCCACCTACCAGCAAAGAAGCACCTGCTGCCCTCTGTTGCCCCAGGCCTGAGCCTTCACTGCAGCCAGCTGGGCTCGGGCACCAAGATGAGATGGGGCCACAGGTAGAGGTTTCAGACGAGCCTGGCAGCCTGCCCTGCCAGGTCTGTTGTGTCTCCATTCTTCTTGGCTCCCGAGCCAGCGCACGCACAGATGTGTGCATGTATACACACGTGCGTGCATACGTACGATGATGTGTGCACGCACACACGACAGGTGGTACCTGTTTCAGGGACCAAGATCTTTGGGAAGAAGCAGAGCCGAGCACAGGCAAATACCTTTTGCATCCCGGACCCTAACTCACCAGACATATCCTTTTTGATAAAGGCAGCCAACAATTGGGAGGAAAAGACCCTGGAAGGCTTGGGCACAGAAGGCTGCCGAGTCTTGCCTCTGGCCCCTCCCTCCAATATGTGAGCCCCATAACTTCCTGTCTCCTCAGCATTCTCTTCCTCCTACAGAGGAGGCCATGGCCATCTCAGGAGCATCTGGAGTCCTGAGATCTCATTGGCCTGGAGGTGCTCAACTATCCATGGTCATGTGGGTCCCACAGAGTCATGCCTTGGACATCTGATCCCCCCACATCTGTCCATCCTGTGGAAGGAATGCTGCTCTCTCAGCAAGAACATCAAGAATCTCCAAGTCAGTTCTAGGAAGGAGAGGCCCTGCGGGAGTGCAGTTGACCAAGTGACCTGTACTTTCCCCGAGTTTGACCTTCGCTTGGCCTCACTCCCATTTCCACCAGTCTGCTGACCCAGGGGGAGTATTGTTCTCCTGACTGCTCTGAACAAAAATACTTCAGTTGTCTGGAAGGACCCTGGTGCTCACTCCAAGTGGTCTGGATGATTATCTTGCTGGCACCAAGGGCCCCAAATTTCCTGGGGGAGGGCCTGTGGCCAAGCTAAGCTGCCCATAGTCATGGGTCTCAAGGGCTCCAGGTGCTGGGAGCTGGTGTCCTTGGACAACTCTGCTAAATGCTGGCCCCCAGGGACAGCTTGCATTGTACTAAAGTGATCTGATTGCTGCCCCCAATAGCATGGTTTTCCTCTTGCTTGTCCTGTAAGAAGGGAGACCCTCAGGAAGGACAGAATCCCTACGTGGGAGTAAATAAGCTCGCCAACCCAGAAAACTTCCCCATGGGCACAGTGGGAGAAGGGGGACCTGTGCCTTCGTTCCATGACTCCTTATACTTTCCCTTTCTCCATAAAGCCTGTTTCTTAGCCCATGCACTAGGACATCTGTCCCCAACCTGGAGCATGCTAGGAGGTGCCCACCAACACGCCAACTGTGCCATAACGAGATACCATAGTCTGAGTGGCTTAAACAACGGAAGTTTATTTTCTCACAGTTCTGAAGACTAGAAGTCTAAGGTCAGCGTCCCACAAGATTGGTTTCTGGTGAGGCCTCTCTTCCTGGCTTGTAGACAGCTGCCTTCTAAGTGTGTCCTCACATGGCCTCTTCTCTGTGCATGAGAGAAGAGAGGGTCGGGGGGTGGAGAGAGAGGGAGACAGAGAGAGAGACAGAGTTCTCTGGTGTCTCTTCTTATAAGGACACCAGTCCATCAGATTAATGTCACCTCCTTTAACCTTAATTAACTCCTTAAAGGCCCTAACTCCAATTACACTCACATTGGGGGTATTGATGCCAAAAAGTTGGCCTCTGTACCCTGGTGCCAAATAGAATCTCAGAGGCAGAGTCTTGGGTGAAGTAGAAAAGAATAGCTTTATTGCTTTGCCAGGCAAAGGGGGCCACAGCGGGCTCATGCCCTCAAAACTGTGTGTCCCAACCCAGGAGGATTTGGTGAGGAGTTTTATAGCAATGGTTCAAGGGTGGAGTTGCTGGTAAGGATCAGGGTGTGTGCAGGGCCTGCATGCCTTTAATCTGGCCTCAGGTGGTCTCTTCCCTTGTCTCTGCATCCCCTCCCTTCCCTGATTAGCAACTGTTCTGCTTGTTGGAACTCAGAGAAGGTCGTGGAGGCTGGAGTCTGTTCCTTACAAACAAGAAACGGGGGACACAGAAAGGCTTCTGTGCCCAGGAGCCCCACAGCGTCCTGCTCAGTTTCAGTATTAAGGCTTCAGTATATGAATGTGGGGGGGACTCGGTCCGTAATACCAACCTTCTCCTGGTTCCCACGGCTGTAACTCTCCAAAGCTTTACTTACCCATGAGGCTCCCCTCATGTGAGGGGAGTATCGGAGAGGAACGTCAGGAGTCTGCCTTGGGGGTGGAGCTCGGTGCTTCCAAGGGGGCTCACAGGCCTTTTCTCAATCCTCTAGGGCTCTTATGGGAAGCAGCCGCTGCTTCCAGAATTTCCTCACCTCCTTTCAGTCCTCAGATACCTTCCCAGGGTCTGGTCTGAAGTTCACACCTCTGCCCCAGTGACCAGTACCAGGAATGTCCTTACCACCATTCTGGGCTAGACCCGTAACTCTCCCCAGAGAGCAGTGCTACTCGTTCTGGACTGTGCACGTCAGTCATATGTTGATAGGACGTAGGGCCACGGTAGTCAGATGATAAAAGACAAAACTCAGTAGTGGTCAGTGGCAGGCACGGGACGGAGAGAGATGGGATGCCGGTGTGGGGCAGGGCAGGGAGGTTTCCATTACGGTTCTTCGGTCTTGGCGTTGGGAGCAGAGATCTTGGGTTTCTCTTTGTTTACATCTCTCCCTAGGCACTGCTGGGAGTGGTTACATAATGTTGTCACCTTAACAATTGTGTGACATGTAGTTGTTTCCTGTACACTAGTATCCCCAATGCAGTCTGAGCATCTAAGACACAGAAGGGTGAGGTGTTAGGGCTAAAAAGAACACCAGGGAAAGACTAAAAGATGTTTCTTGCCCTTAAGGAGCTGACTGCTGAAAGGAGGGTCACATACATATTAAAACAACCCTGTCGTGACGTGTTAAGTCCCCTGATCAAGTGATGCTTGGAGGTCTCAGCAAGGGACCAATTCATTCTGCCTAGGGAAGGGGGCAAAAAGGATTTTCCACTTTTCGAATGAGGAAAGTGAGGCCTGGAGAGTCAAGGTGACAAGTTTTTTGTTTGTTTTCTTGTCCAGTTTGTTTGTTTGTATGCCTAGCATCAGTGGCAAAGCCCAAGAGAGAGGCCCCAGCACTGCAGACACTCTTGCCAGTGCTCCAATGATCTCTCCAGAGTCGGGTCTCCCACCCTTCGATAACCCTGACACTCAGCATCCCTGGAGAAGACGCTGGCAGGGACTCTCCCGAGCGCTGGGCTGAGTCTCTGGAGCCATACCAGGCAGCCGATGCCCACCCTGCCCTGGGGCCACCTGGACAGTGTGGCGTCCAGGAGGGGGGCAGGGAGTCCACCTGGTCTGGTCTCCTGGCAACAGGAAGTGACGCCTCCTGGGCTCATGTCAGCAGCTGTTGCTTGGTCTGCATGGTTCGGATAAACAGGCTAATGTCCTCAAGGTGACCTCCCTGACTCAGAGAGTTTGGGAACCGAGGTATTCACTCCCTCTGGGGGGGGGGGGGCAGGGAGGAGGAAAGGACAGGACTGGAGCTGCTGACTCACCCTCTCTCACTATCTCTCTGTTCCCATTCTTGAGGAGTCAGGAAAGAACTGGGAAATGAAGGCTCTGTCTGGGAAGAATGGGTTCCAGGACATGCTCTCATCCCTCCCACCCATGCTGCCCCCTGGCTCTTCCAAGATGGCAACAGATCGGGGCCACTTTCTCGCGTTCATGAGACAGCAATCCTTACGAGGCCTGTGGGTGGTCGAGCAGGCGTGGGGAGGGGAGAGATGATCCCAGGAGGTACCAGACAAAGGCACAGCCTGGTAGAGAGTCACCACAAATATTTTTGGGTGACATATGAATTATAAATAAATGAGGTGGGGATAATAGCAGAAAACAGCAGAGAACCTTAGCGAACAGAAGAGCTTGAAGGGGCATTAGACACCGCACCGTCCCAGCCCATGGCCAGGGCTGGCTTCCTGGGCAGGTGACTGATGCAGTCGCACAGAACCCCATCCTTAGAAAGGCCCCACTCTTGGTTTAATGCTCTGCCGCCACCATCTTGAAATTCATAGTAATTTTTTAACAAAAGGCCCACATTTTCATTGTGCACCAGGCCCTGCAAATTATATAGCCAGTCCTGTCCACGGCCTTCCAGATGAAAAAAGGAGCCCAGAGAGGGATAGTGGCCACTCAGGGTCACACTGCTTATTTGTTATAAAACCGGGACGAAACCCCCAGTCCTGTGTTTTTCCATCACAAACTGAATCTCACTTTGCCGTTAAGTCTCTGTTTAGGGCAAGAACGTCAGACTCTGTCTTCTCAGCCCCGGGGGTCTGTGCTCTGTTGCTGTGTCTGCTACAGGTGGGCCTCGGCCAGCACTGTGTGGGCTGTGGCAGCCCAGTTGTGACAGCCTACAGCTACAGGTAATGGGAAGTTCAGGCAACAACGTTGGAGTCTCGGTTCCACTCTTTCTGCCTCTAAACCTCTCTCTGACCATTTCTGATAATAGTACCTATTTTTAACAATAACACAAAGATTAGAGAAAATACATGTCAGGAACCCAAGATGTCAGCTCGTGCTAGGTTTTCGGTCGTCACCACTGGTAGGATACAGCATTCATTCTCCGCCGTTCCTTCACCTTCAGACCTTCGTGGCTCCTCGGCCCTTTCTCTGAGTGGCAGGTGGGTTAAGAGGACTAATTCTGGAACAGAGAGATAAAGGTTTAGGCTGAAGTTCCACCATTTCCTAGCTGGGTAAGCTTGGAAAGCTTCCTTTATCTTGCTAAACCTCAGTATTCTCATACAGGAAGTAGGAATAATAATGGGATTCAGTTTATGGGGTTATTAGGAGGACTGGGTGAGACTCTGCAAAACAAGGACTTGGCCCAGCGTTTAGCATAGAGCAAGTGCTTGATAAAGAACACTGTTGGTGATTTTTTTTCTATAGCTCCACTTGTCCTGGCCTAAGGGGAAACCCCTGCCTTAATTCTTGAAGCTGTCCTCTTGTACCCTACTAGTCAAACCATAATCTAGGGCCCAGCAGGATTGGCCTCACCTTGGAACTCATTAGAAATGCAGAACCTCAGGCCCCACCCCCGGCCTACTGAATCAGGATCTGCACTTTAACAAGATTCCCAGGTGAGTCATATGGGCATCCACTTTTGAGAAGCAGTGTGATTTCCAGTGCATACAGCTGGCCTCTCTTGCCCTGCACGTGGGGAGATGAGTCACTTCCTAGTCCTGGCCAGAATTGTTCTTAAAAAGGCAGAACCCAAGCCTGCCATGGTGGATTTGACCAAAGTCCCAGGCCCTTCCTTAAGGCTTGCAGTGTGGTTGGGGTTAGGTGAGGAAGACAGTGGTGTGAAGGGCACATTGAAGCAGGAATAAGGGAGACTATTGCAGTGATCCAAGCAGGAGGTGAAGGGCCTGAATTAAGCCAGGGCCAAGAGCGTGGGGAGAAGGGGCTGAGTTGTGGAGGTTTGTCCATCTAGAATTCAGCAGACTTAGCACCAGGTTACAGGTGACATGAGAGAAGGAAGGATCAAGGACAACTCTGAGGTTCTAGATGGAGATAATGGGATGGTAGTGCATTGAGAGGGACAGGGTCGGCCAGAAGGAGGAGAAGGGGGTGATGATCAAGAGAAAGGAGGCATGCTTTCCATCCCGGACACCGTAATTCTGATGTGCAGGCAGGATGTTAGTTAAAGGTTTTCCACGTGAAGAGCGGGCTTCTCATGGCACTTAATTCACAGCTCATTGTTCTGTGGCGTGCTGCAGGGCAAGGAAGTGAAAAGGCTGTGGGTTCAAATCCTGACTCTCCCACTTAAGAGCTGTGTACCTTGGGCAAGTTAATAAATCTCTCTGTGCCTCACTTTTTACATTTGTGAAATTACCTGCCTCAGACAGTTACACAGAGGATTAAATGAACTAATATTTGTGATGTGCCTCAAACCATGCCTGGTCCATAGTGAACACTCAAATATTATCCATTATTGGGCTTCCCTGGTGGCACAGTGGTTAAGAATCCACCTGCCACTGCAAGGGACATGGGTTTGAGCCGTGGTCTGGGAAGATGCCACGTGCCACGGAGCAACTAAGCCCGTGTGCCACAACTGCTGAGCCTGCGCTCTAGACCCTGCGAGTCACAACTACTGGGCCCGCATGCCACAGCTACTGAAGCCCACACGCCTAGAGCCCGTGCTCTGCAACAAGAGAAGCCACCGCAACGAAGAGTAGTCCCCGCTCGCCGCAACTAGAGAAAGCCCGTGTGCAGCAGTGAAGACCCAATGCAGCCCTAAATAAGTAAATAAATTTATTTTAAAAATATTATCCATATTATAATGGCCTATTTATTTGAAATTGTGAGGTCCTTGGGGACAGGGACCTCAAATGAAATCATCTTTGTGTTGTATAACACTTAACACAAAGCAGGTATCCAGTATGGTCCACAGAACCCGTAACATATGTTGTTCATTAAAGGTGGCCCAGTGGGCTGGTCGTGGTATCTGAATACGGATGAATACAGATGTCGTATCCCTTTACAAATGTCCATCCCTTCTCTCCTCCCTTTTTTCTAATCACAGCTTAATGACTTGTGGGTAATGAGAATCTGTGCTCATTCTCTTCTCAGCCTAAGCTCGTCTGTGGGTTACTCTGATAACTGAGCGGGCAGTTGGGCAAATCCACTCTCCCCACAGGGTGGTACTGTCCCTTTGAGCAGTGGGCAACCTGTCCTCTGAAGATGCTCTCATTCATATGACAAGGATTACCTGTGTGCCAATCAGTAATAATGATGATCACTGCCATTTCTTGAGGCCAGACACCAAGCGGAGTTTCAGTAAGACCAAGGCTCAGCCTCGCTCTAGAGCTCACAGTCTCGCCAGGGAGAAGACAAGAAGACAGGAGATTGTAATAGAGTGTGACATATGTGACAAGAGAGGTTACCCTAGCTGCCGGTGGTGGAGGCAGAGGGCTCAGAGGAGAAAGAGCACCCCAGTCTGCTCACTTGAGATGTGCCTCCTTCTGCAAGAGGACCAAAGCCAAATGGCAGCCCCAAATGAATGCCAGTCCTGTCCCCAACACTGTATACCTTTTCTCTTTCACTATCACACTGGGCTTGGTGACGATAGTCAGAGTAAAGGCTGGGAGCAAAAGGATGGCAGAGGTCAGGTGGCAGGCACACGTGCAAGAAGGAGTTCAAGACCAGGCACAAATCGAAGTCACAGTGGCTTAGGCCCATTTCCCTAGAAGCAGAGCTTGAGATATGGATTGAGTACAGCTGATTTATCAAGGGGGTGCTCCTCAGGGAAAACCAAGAAGGGAGAAGGGGAAGAAAACCGGGGAAGGAGAAAGAGCAGAGCAAGGTTGTGGCCTCAGGTGAAGTCTAATCTTTTGCCTGATCCTTGGGGTCAGGGACGAAGAAACCTTGCCCAAGAAAGGCACTCCCTTGGTCAGCTCAACTGAGGAGGCGAGCAGCTCTGAGCTGTCAACAACCAAGAGTCGCAGCATCTAGGTGGGCACACTGGCCCAGTAAAGGGGACCTGGGTGTGGCATCAACATTGCCAAGCACAGGCAGGTACAAGTCAAAGGTACCAGCATCCCCCAGGTCCAGTTTCCCCCAAGATCACTTTGGTCTATCTGTGACCTCTTAGAGGATGCACTTCGTGAATCGGGGTGCACTGACAGGCTCCTTGAAGAACCTAAGTCTACGCTTGGTGTGGAGCTCGCTGGTCACTGACGCTTCCAAGTCTTTTCCACAAATGCTGCTGCCGAGCACGTCTACCTCGTGCAGCTTGTACCTTCAGAACATGCCTAAGAACCAAGACTTTGACTTGGTAGAGACAAGCTGGTTTGCCCCACACTATTGGGTATGAACACCCTGGGCGTCTGGGGCAAGGTCCATGTTCACATCGACACCTACAAATTATCAGCCACAGACTCAAGTGTACAGCAGGAGGCCAATTGTTCTCACCTGCCAGGCAGCCTGGCCTCTTCTGGCAATTGTGAGTCATCCAGTAATCCTTCAATTAATTCCTTTTCTGCCTAACTCGTCAAGAATCAGTTGCTGTGGTTTGCATCTAAGAATCCTGATGGATACAATCAGTCAGGCTGCTCCCACTTTTCACATTTTAAGTAGTGGTATGGCAAAAAACATTATAAGTTTTGTGCATTTGCCAGATTAGTTCCTTGAGACTAAGTCCTAGAAGCAGAATTTCTAGATCAGAAGATCCGCAAAAGTATAAGGCTTCGGGTTCCTTTTACCGAATTATCCAGGGGCCTCTGGCATTGCTGAGAGAAGACGGAATGGACCAAATACGCTAGGTGTTAAGCTCGGAGCCATCCATACACCAGCTCTAAGAGTCACTGCACCTCTCAGGGTGGGTGGCACCATAACCAGCTCACAGACGAGGCGCCCAATGGCGGAGAGTAGTAGGACTTGTCCCAAGTCACAGCACTCATAAGTAGCAAAGCTGCTTGAGATTTGAACCCAGACATGTGGGAAGTTCTATTTGCTCCTCTAGGTCCAGTCAGCCCTCCCTCCCCCTGGGAGGCTCAGTTTATGGTCCACATCATGGCCCCCAGGCTTTAGCTCCTGTTGGGTTTACCCAGTGGGAGGCACAAGCAGGAGTTGAGAGAATAGAGAAGGGTGAGTTCACAGTATCGATTCCCAGCATCCTCCCTGCAGGTCCCCCTCGTTGACTGAGTCCCCCCACCACCACCAAAGATCAATCTTACTCTCTCTGGGTTGGGGAACGCCTCCCTCCACTAGCCTCCTTCAGGTCTCTGGCACTGCTTACACGGGTCTCTATAGCATCCCTTATGGGCTTCCCTTGACCCCAGACACCACTGTGTAAATGGTACCCACGTTAGGGTCTCCATCTCCTTCCTGTTTGAATACCGACAATAGACCAGGTCTAGCCAGAGCCAGAGTGTACATTTTACCATCACGTCCTGTTACACACATGTACCTTTTACACATCAGCCCCAGCAACTCTGGCTCCTGTGCACATGCATTCCATCCCATGATGGGTGATGATAGGTTCCACCAGTCAGCTCTGTGGAGTTTAGAACGTACTCAAAAGAGCATTGGAATGAAAGTCAGGACGGCTGGCTTGCTGCATGACCTTGGGTAAGTCCCTCCAGCAGCCTAGCTCTCTCGACTTCAGTTCCCTCGTCTGAAGAATGCGGAACTAGACTAGGAAGTTTCCCAGGTGAGATATCGCAGGAGAAAGAGGACAGACAAGTGTATACAGCAGATATTAAATTTACTTATGCACTTCACAGACATCTGTAAACTGGTGTGTGCAATTCTGTGAGTAGAGAAAAAGGAGCGTGTTTGAAGCCAGAGTGCTGGGACCTTTTATTCATATGTATTTAGAACCTTTGCTGTTTGTACTTGGCCAGCTTTGGATGGCAAAACAGTCTATTCTCTGTGGAAATTCTGACTTATTTTTCCAGCTGGCCTGCCAATTGCCAAGAAATGTCATCTGAATATCATTATTTAATCGAAGATTAGTCCACGCCTGTGACATAGGCGGTAACTATTATCTTCTTTGATTCTTTACATATGCACACATTTTCTTCACAGATTAGACCTCGCATTCGTAGAGGTAAATGCTGCCCCGTCTTTGACCAAATGGCCAAGCACATAGTGAAGTAACCCACTGGGATTGTGACCATCTGTATCTGTGTGCCCTTCTGAGTGTACATGTGTATATGTATGCCTGTGAGTGGAAGGATGTGCAAGTGAGTATGAGTGAGGAAAATGCCTTTGGAGTCATTTCTTACAGGGATCCAGAGAGAGGACCTTCTTTGATCATTGGTCATATCAACATGGCCTCCTCGCAGCTGATTTCCAGTGTTTGTTTTCAGATTAGAGCACATGTGAAATGAAACCCAGCCAAGCCAGCTGGGAGGTACGGGGATGGACCAGACGATATTTGCAACCCAGTCATACTGCAGACCTCTTGGGTAAAGCAGAGGAGGAGAGGGCAGGGAGGGCATGAGTTCAAGCTGTAAATGTTGGCTTCGGTGTTGGAAAACTCTAGACTGAACGACCTTAGAAGGCTCCCACTTAGCCCTGGAATGTCTCCAACCTTCTTTCTTTTTTTTTTTTTTTTTTTAATTTTCGAAATTATTTTATTATTTTTGGCTGTGTTGGGTGTTCATTGCTGTGCGCGGGCTTTCTCTAGTTGCGGAGAGCGGAGGCTACTCTTCATTGCGGTGCGCGGGCTTCTCGTTGCGGTGGCTTCTCTTGTGGAGCACGGGCTCTATAGCGCAGGCTCAGTAGTTGTGGCGCACGGGCTTAGTTGCTCCGCGGCATGTGGGATCTTCCCGGACCGGGGCTCGAACCCGTGTCCCCTGCATTGGCAGGCGGATTCTTAACCATTGCGCCACCAGGGAAGCCCCTCTCCAGCCTTCTTAAGCTCCATGTGACATTTAAGCCAGCCTCTTATTTTCTGCTTTCAGGGCTTCCTAGGACAATTTTCTCACTGGCCTTGGCTTAGCCAGCTGAGGTGATAACATTTTATTTTGGTTTTTTGTCGGGTTGCTTCCAGTGAAGCAGGGCCCTGACCTGCCCTCAGAATAGAGCTCATTACAGGGTCAGGACTTGCTCCCTTGTTCATGAAGGCCCTTTAGAGTCTTCCCTTTTTCCCAGCCTCTTGGCCTCTGTCTGGTCCAAGGGCCACATTATGGCCAAACATCTAATACCACCACTCCCAAATTATTGGCTAAATGATCAACTGCCAGAAAAACAGAATCCAGGAACAAGACCTTGGGCCTGCAGGGCTACTTGACTCTTTTCCCATACACCATGTGGACAAGAGAGGTCATTGGCTTCATTTGTAAAAGCTAGGGTGACAGCAAAACTGGACCTAGCAACCAGAAATTCTCAGAGAGCGCTTACTCATACCCCTCTCCACTTTCCTCCCCTAAACTCTTTCTCTTTCCAAAGCCAGTTCCCAGACGTGTCAACTCAAAAGCAAAGAGGACCATAACCAACAGCACGGCCATGTCCATGCCTCCAGCACTGCCATATGCCTGGCATGTCATAGGCACACAGATATACCTGTTGAAATACTGAGTGAGTGAATGAGTGAGTGCATGGAGTGGGTGGATAGATGGAGATAGTTCCCAGAATAAATCCTGGAGAAAATCTTTGGACAGGGTAGAGTTGGGGAAAGTCCTTCACCCGCATTTGTTACACTGTTAGAGACATAAATGTTTCTCACCTTATTGAGTAATCCAACCTTCACATCAAATTGGAAACCTCCTTTGAGGATCCTCTGGTTGCATAAATGAGAGTTGTAGGAGGAAGAGAGGTAAATGGGGATGTGACCAAGGCGAAGGTCAGACCTCAATCCCCATTTGAGCTATATGTACATTTCAGTTCGTTTCCCAGACTGCTGGGCACATCCCTCACCCTGGTGCTCCCACAGGTAGTGATGGGGGAAGATGACTAGTTGGAGAAGATAACCAGAAGCCCAACCAGATTTTTCTTTGGTCCCGTTGCTAAGTATAGAGTGACTCATAAGAACTCCAGACAAGGATGACGATGGAAAAGGAGTCTAGCAGTTCAGGGGAGGGTTGGGGGAAGGAAGGGGGACCCTTGAGGTTGGGAGAGAATGGGAAACATGTTTTGTAAGATTTCCAAGATTTTTGGGGGCTGTTGTTAAGGACTTTTTTGTAAGACCTGTTATCCTGCTGGGGTTTACATCACTATTTGATCTAAGCCCCAACAGGACGACTACATCTGCTACTAAGCTGTGTTGTAAATGTCCTTAATTTTTATATTTCATCTGAAGGGAGTTGTTAAAGTGAGTTTACAGGGTGATGGCTCTTTGAATAAAGGCCGTCAATACTGGAGCACAGCTCTGTATGGCACTTAATTTTCGTTCTAATAAGCCCTCCTAAAACATTACAAGATTTAGGAGGGTTTTTTAATTCCTCTTTTCTTTTTCCTCTTTAACGTCTCTTCCCTCTTTGCATTTTTTCTCTCCTCTCAATCTCTTGGGCTCTCCTTTCTTGCTTTTCTTAAAGGACATATTTGAAGAGAATATTTCTGCCCAGATGACACCACTTCTCTTTTCACCACCAGCCAGATGTGCTCTTGACTTCTGAACAGGAGAAATGTTTCTTTGAAGTTTTTCAAAGACGTTGCTTTTATTTAGAATGTTCTCCTCTTTTCTTTCTCTCCCTCATGTTTAACTGGTTGGGAAACCCCAGGAGGGGTTTTCACATGGACCTCTTTTCTTTTCTTGGGGGCATAAAAAGACTGGGATCAGAAGCATTTTATTCCCAGAGAGACTTCTATTTTCTGCACCAGTGATTCCAAGTATTTTCTGGTGGACCCGCTGTCCCCAAGAGCAAAAAGAAGATGGCATTGGATTTATCCTGGAAGCACATTTATGAGAGGAACAGGACAGTTCTGTCGGGAGCGCATTCTGTTTCTGAACATCTCCCTACCCTCCATAAGGCTGGGCAAAAAGAGGCTTTTTCTTTCCCGGCCGTGGCGCAATCACGGTGGCTCAGATGCTCTTGCATTGCCCTGAAATTTTTTGTTAAAACAAAGATCAGTGATGGGAATTCAGGGGACACATCAGAAAAAGATAGATTGGCACCCAAGAAGTAGATCAGAAGCCCCTCCGATAGCAAGAAGAGAGCATTTTTCTGTCTTTATCTCCCTCATAGCAGCACAGTTCAGCGTGCTACTAGGCTGATCAGTGTTTTTAAAAGGGGATTGGGAAGGAGCTAGTGCTTTAGGAGATAAAGAAAGCTGGAAGATTCATTTGGAGAACAAGCTACTCTTTAACACGACATGTTCGTGCAAGGGATTTGGAGTATGAAATCCTAAAGTTCCAGCTGTGTGCTGACTACTTGTGTTTCTACCCAGTTGAATGTAACCTCCAAAAAGGTGGCATCCCCTGGGGCTTAAAAGAATGCCTGGGACTCGGTGAGCACGTGGTAAATATTTGTCGCCTGCGTGAATGTGTCTGCTTGACAATAGCCATGATTCTTTTGGAGAGAAGGGCATTGTAGACTTAGGAAGGTTTTTTTTTTTGTCTTAGAATTTTCCCAGAGAAAAGAGTTACAGTAAGTCCCCCACATACAAACCTTCAAGTTGTGAACTTTCAAAGATGTGAACATGTGTTCGCATGTCCAGTCACGTAAGTGAGTTCATGTGTCTGGCGTACATTGTCACGTGCATGCATCCTCTACAAGTGGTTGTGCTTCTGTGTGCTTTATAGTACTGTATAGAGTTCGGTAGTACAGTATCTTTATTTCAAGCTAGATCTGCAAGAGGACGACTTCATTGAACTCCTTGCTGTGCAACACGAGGAGATTACTAATGAAGACCTGATGGAACTGGAGGCCCACAGAAAGGACAAAGAGAGACAAGAGGAAGAAAAAGTAACTGAAGAACCAAAGAGATTCACGATGCAGGAAACGGCAAGGGGGTTTTCTTTATTTGAGGAGGCACTGTTAGTTTTTGAGACACGGGACCCAGACGTAGAACGGTGCACGAAGGTTGCAGCAGCTGTTCAGAATGCAATCCAGTGCTCCCGTGTCCTCTATGATGAGAAAAAGAGAGCTACTACCCAGACTCCACTGGATCGTTTTTTCAAGAGGGTAGATAGAATTGAATGCAACAAGGAACCAGAACCTGTGCCATCAACGTCAGGCGTGAGTGAAATTGCAGCCTGCCCTCCGTCCCCTATTGCTGACGATCCTTCAGCTCTACCATCTCCCACCTCCCGTCCCTCCTCCAGTCAGTGACTCTTCTTGCCTGTTCACTCGATGCCAGCCCCTGTATGCCAGCTGTTGTGCTGTACAACTGTACTTTTCAAGGTACTGTACTGTATGATTAAAAATGTTTTCTTTACTTTTTGTGTTTGTTATGTATTATTTGTGTGAAAAGTATTATAAACCTATTACAGTACAACACTGTATAGCCGGTTGTGTTAGTTGGGTAGCTTGGCTAACTTTGTAGGACTTACAAACAAATTGAACTTACGAACACGCTCTCAGAATGGAACTCATTCGTATGGAGGGGACTTAACTGTATTGGGGATTGTCAGACGTCTTCTTACCCCGTTAAAATACTTGTATTTCTGAGGTCGTTGAAAAAGATAAATAGATTTGGAATTGGGGGTTTTGTTTTTGTTTTACGTGAAAATGTGTTCATTAAAACCCAGGGGTGTGTGTGGGGGGGGGTGGTGGTGCATACGCACGTGCACATGAACTGGGTGTCTATTTGTCTTATGTGACGTGTGTTCACTACTACAGATAATCACAGTCAGGCACTCCTTTGACTAACTCCTAACAACTAACACAGAACCAGTCAGGTTCAAGGCATACCACCTCCCATATGCCCGAAATCATACTACTCCTACAAGTGACTGGGTGAATTACAAAATTTATTCTCCAGCCTCTCCTCTTACCAATTTACCTCTGTGTTCTTGGGGGCAACTCAAGTATATGATTTCTTAATTTCTGACTTTTGGTGAAATCCTGAAATTACCCTAGTATAGCTGAAAAAGTGAGGCCACCAAATATTCCATGTGCTTCCCTACTTTTCCCAACCTCCTTTATAGTTATACTAGGACCATGTGATTAGTTGAAGACAGTAGACTATGAGGAGATGTGATGCTGATCACTTCTGAATCAAGTCAGTTGAAGGTCTTTGTGCCTCCTCCATTCCTCTCTCTCTTCCTCTTCTTTAGCATTCAGAAGGCACATGCTTCAAGTGGTACAGAAAAATAGAACAGAGCCTCTTTCAACCTGGGTTCCTGAGGGATTGAGTGTAGCAGAGGCCCCTACCAACCAGTCTGGGATATGCAACATAAGCAAGTAAAATTTTGTTACGTTGTATACTGAGATTTCAAGAGTCATTTGTTTTTGCAGCATGGCCCAGCACATCCTGACTAATACACCTTTGATAGTCTGGGCAAGCTATCAAAACAACAAGGTCAATGGCTCTCCTTCCTTAAAGTCTCTCACATCTGTTCCCCTCCATTTCCACTGCCAAGATTCCAGTTCGGACCCCCAACCTCTCACCTGTACAATTATAGTAACATTCCACCACCTCTAAGCCTCCAGCCTCTCCCACTCTATTCCTTCCTCCTACCTCATTTCCAGATCCTCATACATAACTTAGTACCATGCCACTCTCTTGCTCAACATGCTTCCCCATTGCCTGCAAAATAAAGTCTAAACACTGGAGCCAGGGCTGCAAAACCCTATGTAATGAAAATTTAATCCTGTCTTTCTAACTTCTTTCCTCAGATCCCCATTCCTACCTCTGACTGAATTAATGGCTCTCTCTTCATGATCCCTTACTGCACATTCTCACCTCCAATCAGTGCCATTTTTTCCTCCCATAAGTCTTATCTCTCCTCATCCCGGGCCCCAATTATTCCTACCTGACAAAGGCTCCAGGGCCAACTCATCTATGATATGCTCTCTCTCTCTTTTTTAGTTTTTATTTTATATTGGAGCATAGTTGATTAACAATGTTGCATTAGTTTCAGGTATACTGGAAAGTGATTCAGTTATACACATATCTATTCTTTTTCAAATTCTTTTCCCATTTAGGTTATTACAGAATATTGAGCAGAGTTCCCTGTGCTCTACAGTAGGTCCTTGTTGGTTATCTGTTGGTATTTTAAATATAGCAGTATGTACATGTCAATCCCAAACTCACACTCTATCCCTCTCCCTAACCCATCCTCCTCCCTCACCCATAACCATAAGTTTGTTATCTAAGTCTGCAAGTCTGTTCTGTTTTGTAAATAAGTTCGTTTGTATCATTTTTTTTTAGATTCTGCATATAAGTGATATCACATGATATTTGTCTTTCTCTGACTGACTTACTTAGTATGATAATCTCCAGGTCCATCCATGTTGCTGCAAATGGCATTATTTCATTCTTTTTAATGGATGAGAAATATTCCATTGTATATATGTACCACATCTTCTTTATCCATTCGTCTGTAGATGGCCATTTAGGTTACTTCCATGTCTTGGATATTGTAAACAGCGCTGCATTGAGCATTGGGATACGTGTATCCTTTTGAACCATGTTTTTCTCCAGATATATATATATATATATATATATATATATATATATATATATATATGTATGCCCAGGAGTGGGATGGCTGGGTCATATGGTAATTCTATTTTTAGTTTTTTAAGGAACCTCCACACTGTTCTCCATAGTGGCTGTATCAGTTTACATTCCCACCAACAGTGCAAGAGGGTTCCCTTTTCTCCACATCCCCTCCAGCATTTATTGTTTATAGATTTTTCGATGATGGCCATTCTGACTGGTGTGAGGTGATATCTCATTATAGTTTTGATTTGCATTTCTCTAATAATTAGTGATGTTGAGCATCTTTTCATGTGCCTCTTGGCCATCTGTATGTCCTCTTTGGAGAAATGTCTATTTAGGTCTTCTGCCCATTTTTTGATTGGGTTGTTTATTTTTTTGATATTGAGCTGCATTAGCTGTTTGTAAATTTTGGAGACTAATCCCATCAGTTGCATCGTTTGCAAATATTTTCTCCCATTCTGTGGGTTGTCTTTTCATTTTGTTTATGGTTTCCTTTGCTGTGCAAAAGCTTTTGAGTTTAATTAGGTCCCATTGGTTTATTTTTGTTTTTACTTCCATTACTCTAGGAGACAGCTCAGAAAAGATATTGCTGTGTTTCAGGTCAAAGAGTGTTCTGCCTATGTTTTCCTCTAAGAGTTTTATAGTATCTGGTTTTACATTTAGGTCATTAATCCATTTTGAGTTTATTTTTGTGTATGGTATTAAAGAATATTCTAATTTCATTTTTTTTACATGTAGCTGTTCAGTTTTCCCAGCACCATTTATTGTGGAGGCTGTCTTTTCTCCATTGCGTAGTCTTACCTCCTTTGTCATAGATTAATTGACCATAGGTGAGTGGGTTTATTTCTGGGCTTTCTATCCTGTTCCATTGATCTATGTTTCTGTTTTTTGTGCCAGTACCATGCTATTTTGATGACTGTAGCTTTGTAGTATAGTCTAAAGCCAGGCAGACTGATTTCCTCCAGCTCCATTTTTCTCTCTCAAGATTGTTTTGGCTATTTGGGCTCTTTTTTCTCTCCATACAAATTTTAAGATTTTTTTTGTTCTAGTTCTGTGAAAAATGCCATTGGTAATTTGTTAGGGATTACGTTGAATCTGTAGATTGCCTTGGGTAGTATAGTCATTTTGACAATATCAGTTCTTCCAATCCAAGAACATGGTATATCTTTCCATCTGTTTGTGTCTTCTTCGATTTCTTTCATCAGCGCATGACATTCTCTCTTTCTAGCTCCCTCATGTAGAAGTGATCTTGTCTGTCTCTGAGTTCCCAAAGCCCTGGTCCTTTCTTGTTGCAATTAACCCCTACCTCAGAGCATCACTTATGTTTCACAGAGAAAGTCTAGGAGCTCTTTATTTGCACCATCCTCATCTAATTCACAGAGACTAGCCCAGAGTCTACACATAGTAGCTCCATAAACTGCTACTACTACTCCATAAACGGCAGTAAAAGGCATAGCTAAACAAGAATTCACAAAGAATGAGCCAGTATCTCAGAGACCTAGTAGGAATGAAGCTCCTTATTCTACTGTGTGTAGTAGCTTATTGAGTATTTAAAACTGTCATTTTGAGAATATTCTGATTCCACAGCTTCAGAGTGGCTCTCCAGAATATGTATTTTAATATGGACACAAGGGGATTCTGATGCAAAAGATCTGAAAACCACATTTTGAGAAATACTGAGGTATACAAAAGTGTGAGTACGTGTTCGTGAGTGCTCTTAGTATATGAGTGAAGTGCATTGGTAGTTTGAGTCATCGGAGTACGATGTGTTCCAGGGATGGCAAATACACTTTATCTCTCTTGTTGACACCAATACATTTGCAGGGGCTGTCCAGCGGGCTGTTTTAAGTAGGTCTCTGGGGCCATATCTGGACTGCACAGAAGTCCTGTGATTGATGGATGATGTCTGCCATAGGACCAAGAGGGGAACATGGTGGCCTGTGTGCCAGGTGTCGGCCGTCAGTGCCAGCCCCTTGCTTTGGAGAAAATGAACCAGGACTTGGAGATGGAGATCAAAGGATCATCTGAGTCTTAATCCAGCCTGCAACCAGAACTGATGTCACCCATTGACTTCCTCACGTGACTTTGTGGCAAAAGAAAATAAAATCAAGATGTGTAGTAAAAGGCATAGCTAAACAAGAAGCTACAAGTTGTTGGAGTGAACAATTGTTGTTTACATCCAAGCCTCCATTGCCCCCACCATTCAAAGGTAACTTGATTTTCCTCTTAGGCACGTACCCCTCTCTGTTCCCTTCTGTTCCCATTGGACGTGGAATGACGACACTCCCTGTTGCAAGGAAGGCTCTGATTGGCTTAGGCCAAGCAGCATATTCTGTCTCCCCAGGAACAGGAATAGGAGAGGGATTCCTATGACTTATGGGAGCTTGAGGCAAACCCTCTCCTTTCTCCTTGAGGAGAGGTGTGAGGGTGTGAAGTTGGACACGGCTAGAGTAATGTTGTTACCACAAGACGAGAAGCTGCAGCTGCTGAGCAGGCCACTCTGAGCAGTTCGAGGATGAAGCCAACGCCGCCAAAGGCTAACCAGTGAGAGAGAGAGAAGCAGGTCCTGGGCGACATTATCTGAGCCATTGGATCAAGTCTGACCTAGTGTCAATCTAACCACTAGAATGTTCAGTTATATACACGATGCATTTTCTTCATTATCTAACTAGTTTTTTTAGTCATTCACCACCAAACAAATTCTAACTGCCAGTTCTTTGAAGGCAAAATGGAGATTCAGGGGCATTTGGCCCTAGCATAGTCCAGACACAACAGTGGCCCAGACTCGAGGCCCAGACTGGAGTCCATCTTTGTCCTAACTGTGCACACATGACTTCGCTTTGTTCCTTCGCTGCTTCTGCTGCCATTGCCCTGGAGTGAGCCATTCATTTCAGGAGGAAAGGAAGCAGAGAGGAGTCAATCCCACAAGGCGGTTTGCTCTGGACTGCTAGCCTTGAGCTCTGCTTTCAGCACCTGGACCTCACCTGGGACGCTGGGCAGTGACGCCTGAGCTTTCATTAGTTGCATTGGTACTGGTCTTTGAAGGTGAAACTCACTGAACATTGATGTTTTGATTCTTTTGAACTTAGGAGCATGTTATTACACATATAAAATAAAAAATCAATAGCCACTGAATTATACACAGTCAAAGTGGTTGGTTCACACATCAGCATATAGATATATAACAATTGCTTTCATGGGATTGAATTTAAATTTATGTATTTTAACAGATCCTATTGCAGGGCTTTCATAACTAGAATATTTTATTAGTAACCTTTTTTCTACAGTCCCAGCTAAAAAGGAAGAATTTATTTCTACTCACCCTTTTACTTGTCAGTGTGGGGTTTATTCAAAGTCTCATTTACGGAAAACACTTTGAATGAAAAACCACTCTGGAACATAATGACACAGGCCTCTGTTGTGGGTTGTTTTTTCTTCTCTTTCTTCCCTCCATTGGTTATCATTTCTCTTCTAAATTAAAGGTGAAATTGATGAGAATTAGACTGCCTGCAAGCTGGAAAAGCAATCGCTTAAATAATGACATTCAAATAGATCACTTGGTATCATGTAAATGTCAAGTGAGGGTCATTTTTCAAAATAACACCTTTGTTCAACTGGGTCAAATGCACGGACACACTGTGTCCAGCTGTGGTGGGCAGAGGCCTCCCTCTTTCTGTTGGTCCTTGAGCAGAAGGGCACCACCGCTCATTAGGACATCCTCTGCTCTGTGTATGTGTGTGCATGTGTGTGAGTGTGTCCAGGTGCGTGAGTGTGGGGAAGGGAAGAGTCAAGAAGGAGAGCTTTCGCTTCTTCATCTTAAAATGATACTGTTAGTTTCTTCAGTTTGGGGAAAAGAAAAGGTTGTCCAGATTAAAAAAAAAAAAAAGAGAGTCCCAAACAGAAAACAGTTTCTTTCCTCCCTCTTAGAATTTGGTCTTAGGTCTTTAAACCACTCTCTGCTCTTTTTGTCTCTCCACCACAATCATGCCGTCTGGTTTCCTACCTTATGAAATATTATTGACCAGCTTGAAATGAAAGTGGGTTGTAAATTAATGCATGCAGCGTTGTCTCCCATCAGACAGTTGGGGCTGGAAAGCCACAGCTTTTAGAATGTTAAATATTTATGGTTGTCATTTCAACCAAAATACGAACTTGCACAAAAAAGTACATGATACAGATCACATTGAAAACGTTTGCCTCGCTTACAGTGTCATGGAGAAGCTTCAGAAAACCAGGGCTGGTGCGGATGTGCACCTTGGATATGAGCCCGTAGAGGTTCCCGGAAGAGAAGTGCAGGACCGTGCAGCAAATGACTGGAAAGAGCTGCCAGCATCCCAGAGGACCGTTTCCCTTGTTTCCCAGTTGAGAAATGAGTGGCTCCTCTAGATTATCCACTTTCCCACCCTTACATCTGACTGAGTTCTTCAGTCTCTCAACCCCACTCCCCATCATGGAAGTGAAAGTCGCTTATCAAGTATTCTAAAAGCGATCGCTATGGATCATTTATTGCAGATAATAATCGTTTTATCTTTGTTATTATTGTTGGAATTTTTAATCTCTAAGCCTAAATATTTGAGATTTGTTGTTAACTACAAATCTCTCAGCAATTACAGACTTGTGAAGCCTTGAAGATATTTTTAAAACATAGAATAATATTGTAGGAGAAGAAGTTGAATTCTCTTTTGGACTTCATCACCATGAGGAAGTGAATTTACCTCCCAGGTCTTGGAAAGAAACACAAAATAACGTCAAATATTCTGTTTTTGTGGCCAAAAATGTTATGAAGAAAAATCAGTAAATTCACAACGTAACTTGTAACCAAAATATGGGTGGGTGAGTTTAGAAACCCCTGCAAAGGGACAACATAAGGATGTCCCCAAGATATGAGCTGTGTTCCAGAAGGAGTGGCACTATACACACTCACTGGCACACTCCACTGAGATGTTTCTGCCTGAGAGGCTTCAAAACCTTTGAGCTCAAGGTCAAATAATTACTCATATCCCCGCCTTAATCTTAAAAAAATTTAACTGGCTTATAAAGATGTAAATGTTGTTCCAAGATTAAATAACTCTCATGTAAGTTTTAAAATATGAGGCAAAGGGAAAATAAGGTGAAGGAAGTAGGATGGAGTCAAGAGGTAAGTTTGTACACTAAACACCTGCCATTGACGATTCAAATTTGAACTACAGGTGGGTTGTAAACTTGCCCCGAGCTTCCTAGCAGCCACCACTAGGAGGGAAACGTGAAAGGCCTTGGGATTTAGTGTCTGTAAAGTAAAAATAAACCAGGAAAGTTGTTCAGGAAAGCAACATAGCCACTCCTGGTGCTGAGACCAATCAAGTAGCTGTCCTGAGAATCCTTGTAAAGTAGCAGACTCCATCTTCTGCAGCATCATTGATCACAGCAATAAGCTTCATAGATGGTTTCTTATGAGAAGAGGAGGTTAAGTCTTTGATCAAGGGCACACAAGTAACTGGGCTTCTGAAGAAGCTTTGAAGGTCTGTCTGTAGGTTAAAGTAGGGGAATTAGTCTTTCTGAGCATTATAGTTCATCACACTCTTCTACAAAGTAAAAATGCAGTTGGACAGACAGGACTTGACTAAGTTCTCCAATAACAGTGTTTTGAAGGTTCGGAATTTCTGCAGTGAGGACACACATTGCCTTTCAGGGTATGTTGTCTGTAGAATGGCATGTTAGCCCTCACCAAGGCAGCAGATATGGTTTTGTGGAGGTCCCATTATTGATTAATGGATTAAATGGGCCTGTTATGATGATAAGATTGCTTTGTTGTTAGCTAAACCTCAAACGACTTTTCTTCTTCATATCATGCAATTGAAAGGGCTTTTGCAAGAATAAATATGGTAATTGAGATGCATCTATCATTTGTCTGCCAGAACCCTTCCCTTCTTCTGGGATACAGCCCATCCCATTTAAGACATTGTTCCTTCTCCTCTCTCAAATCCTGTATCTGTAGTCGGGGTCAAAAACCATAGTACTCTAGCCTCTTGACCCCAGTTGATTTCTCTAAGAGTGGTACCTGATTCAAACTGGGCCAATCAGGATTCTTCCCTGGGATGTTTCAAACTAGAGCTAAAGAAAGAATTTCAGGCCCCCTTTGGTGGTAAAGTTGTAAATAGGGACCCGGGGAGCTGTCAGCCCAGTGGAGGTAGCTGGTCTGCATAGGAGGAGATGAAAGATGGAGAGAGGCAAAGACAGAGTAGTCGTCCTGGCAGTGTCGTGTCTCCAGGTCTCCAGGCATCTTTCAGACCTTTTATAATTCCCCTGAGGCCAGTTAAAGTTGAGTTTCCACCATTTTGCAACCACATGTCTTGACTAGTTCGTGCTCCTACCTTTCTTCACAACTCTTTCCCCAAGTTTGAATAAACACAAGCAAGCAGATTGTCCTGAAGCTCCCCCGGGAGCATTTTGTACACGTTCCCCAGAGGGGGCCTGCTTGGTTAGGAGATAGTTTGTGTTCACATAGCTTATTCTCAAGAATTATACAGATAATAAAACAGAGAAGAGGGTGAATTCCAGGCTTCTGAGCATCAGCTTGGGCCTCACATTCTACAATTTCCAGCCCCAAGCTGACATCTAACACAGCTTTTCTGTGTCACACACAGAATCACAGGGCTCCCTGACCTTAACATATTTCTAGCAAGTGTTTAATCAAGGCTGTTTGACAATTTATATGATTCAGAGCCAGTTATATCTGGACCAACAGTCAAACTGGTGTTTTCATAGTCATTGTAAATTGGGGCAGTCTTCCCTTAAGAATCGTATTTCTCCAACTTCAGTTACCAAGTAAGAATGGGAGTCCAGATTTTTGTGCTAGGTAACGTGGAAATTAATGCTTTAATGAACTGGTCTGTAACCCAAGCAAATGCATTTTTAACTTGTTTAGATGGGAGTTAGTCACTGGGAGCTGGATCTTTGTCACAATGTTCATTGATTCTAAAATGCTGTTTTTCCAGCACTTTAACATCCCTGATAACAGAATATAATTGACACTGGATGGGGTACTGTAGTTGAAGTATTTTTTTTTTCTTTCTCAATGATGCATAAAGTGATAGGATATCTTACAAACAATGGCATTTTTTTATTTGATAAAATACGGTGTTTAAGCAGGAGAGTGTGTTCTCTTTGCCATGGTATTTTCAAATATTACTTCCTTTTCACCCCACAAAAACTCTGTGATGTAGGACAACTTCAGAGAGATCCAGGCGTGAGCCTAAAACACCCCAGCTGCTACTGGCAGAGCTCAGCTCAGAACTCGGTGGTCTGGAGTCCCATGCAGGGTTCTGCACATTGGATCAGACTCAGCAGTTCCAGATGAGAAGCATATTCAGTGAGAGCTCTCTAGCTACCCCCAAATATATTTGGTTTCACTATTTCCAGGCATTTCCAATAAAACTGGTATGGGGGTGGGGGGGATAGAAATAATTGACACCATGAAAGAATCAGTCTCTGGACCTCAGAATGACCAGATGTTTAGTAAGAATTTGGGACATGGATCACCCCACCAAGGCCCAACCTCACTGTCCTCTCTCAGAGTCTTTTGTTGAATGTCAGCACATGGCGGATGCTGCTACATGATCCACCTCTCTTTCCCGTTGACTCTGTGTATCCTGCACACAGAGCAGTCCAGGGAGCCACTGCCAATCACATACAGCACGTGAGATGAAACCCTTTTGCCACCTTGACCTTCAGCATAGAGTCCAGTACCCTTAACCCTTTACAATCTGAACACAACCTTCATTTCCTATCTTATCTCCTACTACTTTCCAATTCCATGCCACAGTCAATGGAACTGCCCACCGTCTCCAGATATATGCTGAAGTTTTGGTCACCCTGCCCGCAAGAAACTCCTTACTTCTCTTTTGCATGTTCACTTGTCCATTCACAGCACCACCCCTCAAAAAAGCAACTTTTTTCCATCAGAAATAAGCTGTTTGAGGGCTTCCCTGGTGGCGCAGAGGTTGGGAGTCCGCCTGCCGGTGCGGGGGACACGGGTTCCTGACCCGGTCCGGGAAGATCCCACATGCCGCGGAGCGGCTAGGCCCGTGAACCATGGCCGCTGAGCCTGTGTGTCCGGAGCCTGTGCTCCGCAACAGGAGAGGCTGCAACAGTGAAAGGCCCGCGTACCGCAAAAAAAAAAAAAAAAAGTGGTGGGGGGGAATAAGAATGGAACCTATTTCAGAGAGATTTTGTGGGGATTCATTAAAGTAATGTATGTAGAAAACTTAGCACAGTGCGTCACAGAGGAAAGCTCGATGGGTGCCATTCATTATTATTATTATTAGGCTTCCCTCCTCTTCTGTGTTGGGTCCTACAAGGATTTTAGGACTCAAGGAAATAAGATGGGCCTGGTTCTCTATCTTTGGTGGTCGCCACCATCACCATGGCTCCTCCTACTATAGGGTACCACAGTTCAGCAGCAGTCCTTGCCACCAGCTGGCCCTGCTGCAGCGGGCAGGCTCCAGAGGTGCACTCTGCAGGGCTCACTGCAGCCACAGCTTGCTCCCCTACCCAGGTTCCCAAAGCATGAGAGCCTAATAATCAATCCAGAGAGCCATGGGCTGCCCTTTCAGAAGCGCTGCCACATGGCCCAGGAAGGACAGCAAGGAAGCCAGGCAAAGTTTCTACCCTCAGACCATCAGCCTTAGCCATTCCCCCTCACCTCCCGCACTTGCCCAAGCTCCGGCCGCGACTCCCCCTACTGTCCAAGTCCTCTCAAGTCCCCAGTGACCCTATGTGGGGACTCCCCTGGAGTCAAACATTTCAGGGGTGAGTGGGAGAAATTACATTTTCATTCTTTCGTGCCTCCCCTAACAGCAAAAATGAATATGGCCTTCGATTGTCCTGGCACACCTGTGTCCTATCGTGGATTAATATGATTCTCTCTGCTACTAGAAGGTAAGTTCCTTGTGGGTCGTATCCACGTCAGATTCACTCTCTGGTTTTCCCTCCATGTTGTGCACGAAGGGTCCTTATTCTATGAGTATTTGCAGCAGAGAAACTCCATGGGGGCCTGGACACTCTACACCCCCTTTCCCTACAGTCACCCCCCGCTCCATGCCACTGCTGCCAGTGGGCGAGGCCAGACCATCTTCCTGGTCTGTCAAACCAGCCTTAAATCCAGGGATGGTGACTAGTCATCAGTCCGCCGCCTCTTCCTCACCTCAACTTAATGAGCAAATAAGGAAGGAAAATTAAAGCAAAAAAAAATTAAACAGCTTTAGCTAAGATCAATAGAATTCTATAAAGCTCTGGGTTGTGGTATTGAGTGAGCCCAGAGTAATCCCCTGCATATTGCATGTTAACTTGTAAGAGTAATATGCTCTTTGCTCAGCCTCGCACCATCCCCTCCGCTGTGAATGAGGAAGCAGGGAACACAAATTAAAATAGTGTTGAGGGCTTCCCTGGTGGCGCAGTGGTTGAGAGTCCGCCTGCCGATGCAGGGGACACGGGTTCGTGCCCCGGTCCGGGAAGATCCCACATGCCTCGGAGGGGCTGGGCCCATGAGCCATGGCCGCTGAGCCTGCGCGTCCGGAGCCTGTGCTCCACAACGGGAGAGGCCACAACAGTGACAGGCCCGCGTACCTGCAAAAAAAAAAAATCGTGTTGATTTAGTTTTTAAAGGGAGTGCCCAGGAGCATTATCTGCATGGCCAACTGAAAACTCCAGCCCCAGATGCACAATGCCTCCCTCTGCACAATACAAAGAATATTTGATACCCAGAGCTCAGCCGATGAGTGGACTTTTATTTTGTTTTTGACTTTTGTTTCCTTTATGCATTCCTTTGGATTTCAAATTTTTAAATGCCAACTCGAAAATTCCTTTTGCTGCAAAAGGTCTCTCTACTCCACTCCTGCAGGATTCCCTGGAATGGATTAGTCCTCACCCATAGCAGTACGTGATCCAGACACTTTGCACATGGGAAGCAGGTGGGGAAGGTTGACTGCCTATGCACAGCACAGTGTAGGTAGGTCACTGTGTCTTTTCGTCCTCTTGGGGTCCCCCAGGTGATGGAGAGCTCAGGAAATCAGGTCTTAAGGTTTGTTCCTGGCAATTCAGCCACCTCCTCAAGTCGACACCAGGCTTAAATTCCAACCAGGGCAGGCATTGGAAGCCATTCAAGCCCCTGGGATGAGTCCTTGGAAAATGAAGGCATTCATGGTCAGCCGTGGTGAAAGGCAATCAGGGCTTGAAACAGGGGCAGAGTACTCAGGCAGACCTGTGTCTCACCCCCAACTCCACCACTAATTAGCTGCACACCCTTAACCAAGTTATTTAACGTCTCTAAACCTCAGTCTACAGAAATCGGAAAGCTTCCCTTGCAGAATGGTGTTGAAGATTAAGTTAGATAAAGCGTGTGTATGGTCAGGCCCCCCAGGATAACTGTTCTCTTGCTCTCTGTACATCCCCCGCGCCACCAGCACCTGCTTCACTTACACCCTATGCTCACAGGACAGACCTTCCTACATACTTGCCCCGGCCCCAGCTAATAATTGTACTCACCTTTAGATCAGAATATCTGTACCTGTTAGCTTATCAAACGGGTGGTGAGGGACGTGCCCCTCTGCTGGTCTTCCTAGAAACTGATGAGCCAAGCTGACGTCAGTTCCCCCTATAACCTCCCTCTCCCCACCAGGAGCAAAGACCGCCACCCTGTCCTGCTGGCCACACACTGTGGGGTGTTGCTCCAGGACCTTGCTTCAGACGTGTAAGCTCATCCACCCATTAAACCACTGATGGCCCTGTTGCTGACTCCGGGCCCTTTCTTTGGTCTTGAGGCTGGGCAAGTACAGGGGTGCAGCCCAACAACTGGCGGAGCAGCCAGGAGACCGAGGAAACTCCTGTAAGCGCCGAGATGTCGCGAAATAAGAGGGGGGAATGGGAAGTTTGGGGGAGCTGTGCACTAACACGTTGGGCCTGAAAGTTTTGAGGGTAATCCCCGAAAGCTGCAGGGGGAAATCCCAGATGGCTATTCACTGGAACATGAATTCATGTTGAATGTAGAGTACTTTAAAACTTTAAAAACATAGATAATCAACGAAAAGAAATAAAAATCATCCATGATCTTGTCAACCAGAAATAGCCACCATTATCATTTTGGTGTATAGCTTTCTGGGTATTTGTTAATTTGCAGTGATATAAATATTTGTTAAAGCAAAAATGGGACCATCCTGAAACATCGTAACCTGTTTTTTTATTTAACAAAGGACCATGAACAACTTACCATGTCATTCAGTGTCCTTCTATCAATACTGTGTGGCTTGTTAAGAACTGACAATATTCCCTTGATTCAATATATCTAAATTTATTTAACTGGACTCCTTGGATATTCAGGCTATTTGCAATGCGTCCATTTTATGAATGACACCATGATGATGAACACCTTAGACATCTATCTTTGTGACCAGATTTGAATACTATCTAAAAATGAATTTCAAGAAGTGGAATTGCTGGGTCAGAGATGCTGGAAAAGTCTAAGTTCTACCAGAATGGGAGCTTGAAATAGTGACATCGTGGGAGCAAACCCCACACACAACTTTCACAGGTACCTGACCTCCCTTTCTGAGCAAATGAGACCCCAGGTCCTGGCCCAGGCTGGAGCTTGGGAACCAGTGGCCAGGGCTGGCCTGGGGTAGGGAGTGGAGAGGCGAACAGAGCCAGAATTGGGTGAAGTGCCATCATCACCCATGGCTGTTTGACCCCAGGCAAGTGTTTCAATCTTAGTGAGGCTCTGGGAACTCTGCAAAATAAGAACAGTAATATTTTCCCATCCATTTTGGGGGGTTGTTATGAGGATCTAATGAAAGGATATCTGTGAAAATCCTTTGTGAACAGCAAATGAAATTAGGGAGGAGTTGCTCTACGGGCAGCTCGGGGGAAATTGAACAGTTTTTCCAAACCTCCTGAGACATCTTCTCAGTGTGTGGCTTTGAGCTTTTATTTGCAATGATATGAATTCCCAGAACATCAGACACGCCCACGGTCAGATGTAAGTACAGAACACACCCAAGCCAAGCGTGCTGGGAATCCTGGCCCATCTCTGTTCAGGGTTATTCACCCTGGACCTGCCTTCCTTCCACCGGTGCAGTCAGCTGCCTGTGCAAGATGTAGGTTGAAAATACCACATCATCAGCCCCCAAAGCACCAGCCTGGAACCCTTGTCCATCATCCGTCTCACGCAGTCATTGGATGGAGGGAAAAGGGAGAGAGACACAGGCATATTTGCCAGTTTATCCAAGTCTTTTTGGCTTTTGGGGACATTTCCTGATACCAGATAATTTCGTTCTGGTGAAACCTTCTGGAAAGATGGCTGAGGCCGGGTTTCCTTCCTGCAGCCTGAGCCCTGAGTCTGGCACAATGTCTGCTACCATCTCTCCTCCAGGAGACGTTTTTCTGTTTGGAGGGGTGGGAGGTGCATCAGAAGAACCCAAGACCAGCTACAGCGAAACAGAGCAGCTCTCCCCTAGTCTGCCAGAGCAATGAGCCCAGTTTGTTTGCCCCAGAGAATCCTGTTTTGCCTATCCATAGGGGACTTTGGCTGGGTGAGGGCAGAGCTAGGTTGCTGATGGAGAGAATGTATTCATTCACAAGTCAGTAGAGGACTTCCTGGATGCTGGGGCCAGCACCAAGCACTGGGGATGCAAGCATTGCGAGGCAATGTCTGCCTCAAGGAGTGTTTAAGAGCTTCTACCTTGTGGTCAGAGAAGTCAGGGCCTGAACTCCGGGTCTGCCACCTCCTTATATGGCACCAGGGGCAACTTAGTCAACATTACTAAGCCTCTGTAAAGTGGGACTAGAGCAGTTTACCTCTCAGAGCTGTTGTGAGGATAAAATGAGATGATGTCGATGTAACTGAATATATTACAGCGACAGCCTTATTTTTTTCAACCATCTCCTTTCTGCCTGCTCATTTTGCACCCGTCTTCCCAGGATGGTACCTCAGGGAGCCCAGAACATTGCCAGTCCCCTTTAGGCATTAGAAAAGTCTCATTCTCAGAAATTGATAAAGTACAGCCAACTTTAATATTAAAACTTCAGGAGTTTATATATTTTTTAAAGTCCCTGGAGTGTCATTTTTTTCCATTTAAATATTTGCTTGTATGTTACGTGCAAGGCATTGTGCCATGCGGCACAGGTTCTACGGGAGATAGCAAGGAATAAAAATTTATTCTTGGCTTTTAGAAACTCACAATTAGTAGAATAAATAGTCTTGCCATACAATAACAAAACCTTTTTTTTTTTAAAATTTTTAAAAACTTCAATGTCTCATCCAGTTCAAAGCTCCTCTCCTTCCCCAGCTCAGGCCTCAGGCTCCCAGGTGCCACCTCCTCTTCACCTCTCCCTGTGAGGCTCTCATGGCACTGAAAAGGCTATCCTCTTGGGCATGGCACGATCAAGGGGGCTCTACTCATAAGGCTGTCCACAGTGTCCACTTAGCTGGTGGGAAACTTAGCATGCTCACCCCTCGAAGCCTGGAGCTGTGCACCACATCTGCCTCGGCCCTTTCTCCTCACTCTGCCAGCCTTTCCCCTTAGGGCTTTTCCAGTCTTGGTGCCTCCGATTGCCAAGGGGACAGGTTATGTCTTCTAAAAAATTCTCTCACTGTGTCCACTCCCACAGCTCAGGAAGGGTCAAGATATTTCTTCAGTTCAACAGTCATTTAGCTGGAGGGTGGGGCAGGGTGACACGTGAGATGTCAGTTCCCCTCTGGCAAACAACCCCAAACTTGGGGTTCACCCACCAGGAAATGCAGCCAGTTTTCCTCAAAGAGATTTTCCTTCACTGTGATGATACTCGTGACAGTCGATACAGACCCTTGCTATGAGCTGGGCACTGTTCTCCAGGTTCTATATATAGCACTGCCCAGTCTCTGTACAGGCACTCATTTAATCCTCACAGCACCCCTATGAGGTAGATGCTATCATCACCCCCATTTTACAGATGAGCAAATGGAAGTACAGAGAGGTTAAGTAACTTGGCCAGAGTCTCACAGCTGGTACGTGGCCCAGTGGGGATTTGAACCCAGGCTGTCTGGCTCCAGCTTCTGGCCCCTAATCACAATTGTCTAGTGACTCTCCATGTTTCTCTTATGTAGGCTGAAAGTAAAGAATGGAACAAGGTATCAGAAAAGACTTTAGTCATCTCAGCATGTGTAGCAAATGTATGTAGCACCAGTCTCTGGAATGCAAGGATACTTGTCACTCATTGGTCTCAGCTTTCGGTGAACCAAAATTCTACAGACAGTAGTCAAAGTCCCACTTAACAAACTGTTACATATATATTTAGAAATTTGCCAGCCATTCATTTACAATAAATGGAAGCTTCAAGGCTCATTGTTTAAAAGGGAGAGAACTAGCCAGGAAAAAAGAGCATCTTAATGCAGTGTAGATGCTGGGTGCTTGATTTCGTGTCATGAATTCCACAGATATTTACTGGACATCTGTTATGGTCTGTTCGGGGCTGAGGATATAGTGATCAAAATGAACAAGGTCCTTGTCTTGTGGAAAGTCCCTGCAATTCGAAGGGAAAGCATCCCCTAGAAAGAATGTCTATTACCTTCTGCTGCACAAATCACTACCCCAAACTTAGAGGCTTGAGATGACAACAGCCATTATTTGCTCATATTCTGTAACTTGGAGAGGGCTCGGGGAGGATGGCTCAACTCTGTTGCATGTGTATCTGCTGGGATCCCTTAGGCTGCTGGATTCAGCTGGGGAAATGTCCATGAAGGTGTCACCCGCATGTCTAGTGACTGGTGCTGGCTGAGAGCTACCGTGCCGTAGTTTTCTCTCTTCCTCTGGTAGTCTACCTTGTCTTCCTTACCAAATAGTAGCTGGTTTCCAAGAGGGAGGTCCCAAGAGGATGAGCCCCATTGGGCAAGGCTGTCTGCTTGCATCCTGCCTGCTAACGTCTCACTGGCCAAGCAAGTCACAAGGCCCAGCCCAGAGTGCGTAGGAGAGGGGACCCCACGGGGAGGCATGGTTCATGGGGTGGGGGCGGCACTGATGGAACAGTCTACCACAGAAGGCCTCACAGGCTGTCTGAACCCACCAACAGCCTCTCCCAGGTAACTGGATCTGGCTCTGTTCCTAGCCTCCCTGTGGAAGTTCCAACCCAGAGATTGGCACTAGAGAGAAGACCCCAAGCCAGAAAGGAAGGGGCAAGGACCTCTTTCTATCATATCAGAAGTTTACCTTCTGTATTAACACCTCTGTGGCATCACTTTCAAGATATACCAAGCAGGGTCCCCATCTCAAAAATAACCCCACTCCCTCCCTGCCTTCTCTCTATTATAGCTGCACTCTTTGGAGGAGAATACATTCATGTCTGACTGGAATAGAGACATCTTTAGTTAATGAGTCAGAGCCCAGCTGTGTGTGATTTGGTTAGTAATACACAGTTGTAACAGGATCTGTCTGGACCCCTGTTAGCCTAGAGGAGAGCTTAAGGACAGTTCACACAGAATTAGTCAAGTGGGTTGGAGCAAAGTCTCAGAGTACAGAGAGCATCCTCCCTGTGGGCTAGTCACGGACATGCTAGAAGGGAATTCCTAGGTAGATGGCAGGAAGAAGAGGTAGCAGGGCCCTGGTTGGGCCGTTGAGGACCAGCGGGTAGGCTGACTGCATGGATGGAGCGTGAGGGTAGCTGAGGTACACCTCCCCCCTCCGCTTGCAGATCTCCTCCATCACTTACCCTTTCCTCTATTTCCCTAATCCCAGGGACTTTTCTAATAGGGTACAGGCAGGAAAATCTTGCTCTTAATCCTGAATTTCTCCTCTACCTTTTGTCAACTAGTTCTTTCTTTCCCCACAGGGCCTCAGCGTTTGGAACTCAAAGCCAAGAAGAGGTTCCGCGTTTCTCTTCCTTCCCCTATCACATTCTTTCCTGAGGGAATGAATACAGAGAGACTAGCCTAATTGAAGGGGGCAAAGAGCCAGAGAAATTATAATGGAGAGAAAATTTTGTTGACATTTCCAAAAATTATTATCCCATCATGTAAGAATGCATAACGTAACCATACACTGAAACTTATGTTGGTCTCATCCCTTTGGGTGGGTTCAACCATGATTAACAAACCCTAGTAATTGTCTTTATAAATTCAAGAACTTCTCCAGGTATTTTTACAACAAGAGTGGGCTAAGTAGGAGCTACCCGCCTCTTGTCGTCAAGATTCTGGCATCGAGATAGGAAAAATGAGGTAAGTAACTCCCCTTACAAACAGATTTTTCTCTATTGGCAACCGCGGCATTTGCAGAAGGATAGGAAGTGACATGATCAAAATTGTATTCGGGGAAAATTAATCTGGCATTGATATATTAGGCTGATTTGGAGGTGAGATCTAACAGTAATATCCATGAATTATAATAGCATCTGAGATGACCCTGTGCTAGACACTTTATGTGATCACTCTCGTGTCATCCTCACACACCTTTGAGGCCAACTATTGTTCTACAGATTGTGCAGATAAGGAAACTGAAGTCAAAGGAATCCGGACATTTGCCCCAGGGTTGAACTGCAAATAAATAGTAGAGCCAAGATCAAACTTAGATCCATCTAACTCGAAAGCCCCCTTGTCTGTCTGTTCAAAGACTGCTACGATAGCACAAATCAGAGATGGTGAAGGCCAGAACTAGGGCACCGAGGCAGGTACAGTGAAGAACACAGTGGGGCAGAAGACCTGCGTCAGAACAATCCAGAGGACTTAGTATCAGACCCGGAGTCGGGTCTGACTGAGCTGGGGCACTGCTGAGTCCTTCCTGCCTGGACCACCGACCGCAGGCATTGACCTGCATTGGCCCTTGAGTCCGGAGACAGTGATGGAAGTTGGCTGCTCACGGAGGAAGACAGGCTAGGAGGAACACAATTCAATCCGGTTTTACTGGTAGTAACTGCACTGCTCTGTTTTGTTTCAGAAAACTGATGAACCCAACACATTTAATAGGCCAGGAATGAAAGGTAATTACCCACTTACTTAAATCCGTTCTTCATTTGTGTATTCTTTTATTCAAGCAATCAGTGTGGGCGGGGGGGGGGGGCGGTACGTGGCATAAAAGAAAACAGGAAATCCTGGGAAAGACATTAGTTACTATTTCATAGTGAGGGTAGTGCCCCTGCTATAACCTGCTAACCACTGAGGCTCAGCCGAACTCACCCACCTCTTTTGGTTTTCACCACTTAGCATAGCACCCTGCCCAGCATAGACATTCAGCACGAGCTTTGAGATCACGATGTTGACATTGCCACCCGAGAGATATCAGACTGCCGGGTCCAGACCGTAGATTCATGGATGGGTTATGGATCCTTGAGCAAGTCATTTAATGTCGTGGTGCCCCCATTTCCTCATCTGAAGGACAGGAGAGGAATGGGACTTACCTCACTGGGTCGTTAGTAAGTTCAGTGAGGTATATGTAAAGGGCTTAAAGCAGTGTACTCCAAAAGTCTTAGCTATTATTATTATTATTAAGCACCTGGCTCCCATTAGGATCAACTACCTTGTCTCCACCACAGGCTCCCGGGGTTGGTCCCAGGGACACATGGGTTACTAGACACAGGGCTTTGCTAGACCGAAGCTTAAGCTCTCTGATGTGAAGCAGCTCACGGTTCTCTGAACAGTCTCACTCCCCACCTCTTGGGCCTCCCCACCTGTGATGCTGTTCAGCTCTTTGCCTAGACTGAGTCTGTGGTGGTGCATGGAGCCTCCCACTCTGAAAATGTCTCCATTTTTGCAGACACGCCCTCTCCTCCCGGGACACCCTCTCCAACCTCTGCTTTGATCCTCTCAGTCAAGTTGAGAAAAGCTACTTCAGCTGCTTCCAACCTCTCCTGCCAAGTGGGCCCATAGATGCTTCAGGAAGGTACTCAGACTTCCTGGTCAGACGAGAAAGGAGGTGAGTGGTCGCTCTGACCACTATTTTTGGGGGGACCCTGGAAGCACCCTGTCTTGCACCCCCCAGTGGTCACCCCTCACCTTTTGAATTTCCTGCCAGCGGCTCTTTGATCTCCTACTTTTGAGAAAGCCACTTGGTACAAGAAATTCCATCCTCCTGCCTCCTACCTCTCCTCTATCAGTCATCCGCACGCTCGTCCCTGTAATCTAGATGTCTTCTTGTCTTTGCTGAGGTCATCCCTCAGGTCATCCACCCTAACTCTTGAAAGCATTTTCTCCCTGGCTCACCTTTGCCCACTCTTGGTCTTCCCTCTCTCGTGTTCCTCTGGTCACATCCATCTGATGTGAATACACAGCACTCAGCCAACTTGAAGAGGCTTAACCTTGACCCCACTGACCTGTTTAGCCTGCATCATAGTTCATAATTCCTTTTCCATTTCAAACCTTTGGATCTAGAAATGGTTATGTCCACAGAGATAACCTCCTCCTCTCCCATTCCCTCCCTAAGCGCTTCTCTCTAACTGGTTGCCACCTCCTGGTGCTACTGAAAATGCCCTCTCAAAGGTCCTCAGAAAAACCCTGACCTCCAAACCAAATGGCTATTTCCTGATCCTTAATCCTTCAGACCTCTCAGAATTATGTGTCTGCATTGAACACACTCTCCCTTCCAAACCTTTTCTTTGGTTCCCTGGTGCCTCACTTCCCCCGTTCTCCTACCTCTCTGAAGGCTCTTCATCTCTGCTCTTGGTGTGCTTATTCTAAGGCACGGGACTGCTTCCTTCAGTGATCCCATGTCAGCAACTCTCTGATCTAGAGCTGCCTGCAGGATATCTCCACTTGTCATCTTACGACCACATCCAACCAAGAAGTCTCAAATGCCATGATTTGGCCCCAGCCCAATCTGCTTTCCCACTCACCGTCTGTATTTCTCTCAGTGGTACGGTGGTGTCTGAGGAATTCAGCTCACAATCTGGATTCACCGGTGACCTGAGCCCTCTCTCTGATTTCCAGGTCCCTCAGATGTAGGGGTTCATCCCCTAAGGGTTTCTTTGCATTTCCCCTGCCATCACTGCTATCAGGGCCTCCGCATTCATCCCTGGATCATCACAAACTGACCTCTCCCTTCCCAGACCGCCCCCAGCCCCAGTCAGACATAAACTCTGTCTTCGGGGTTATTGAGTGATTTCAGGCATTCAGGTCTCATTTCCCCAAGACTGGAGGACAGGGATGGAATCATCTTCGTTCACCAATCCCAGTCTGAGGCCATGTCCATAAAAGACACTCCATGAATACTTTGAAAATGCCCACACGAATGAATTGTCATTAGCCGTGGCCCAAGAGATGTCTTTTACAGTAGTTGTTTCCAAGGCAGTGATTGTGACTGGTCTGTACCCTCTTTTTCCCTGGCAGCAAGGGTTCTACAACTCCAGTCAACTTCTAGACTCACTCTGACCGCCACCGATGACCTTTGCTTAGTCCTTATGTTCCCAGATTTCTCTTAGCACTACCTTGCCACTTCCTGTAAACATCTCCTGGTGTAGACTGTGGTCCTTTATCTGGTTACAGGAACTATCTAAAGGCAGGGGCTACATCGATTTTGCCAGTACTGAATGGAGAAGTGTGTGTTAAGAAGGGTAATAATCTCCAGGGCCAGCACACTAACATTTATGCTCGGATTATTCCCCCAGTTATCCCAAAGTCCTCAATGCAAAATAACAATATCTTAACAATTTCCTAAATATTCCTCTTTGTGTGTGTGTATGCAGTAGGAAAAAATTACTTTCCAAAGAAAAAAAAAATCCAAGTTGGAAAGATCTTAGTTTTGCTACCATTAGCTTAAAGAAAAAGACTGATTAAAGACAAATGTGCCCATGAGTCCACAGGAGGTGTCACACTCCTCACCCTCGGGAAGGTCATTACCTTGAAGAATATGGCAGCCTCTGCAGTTCCTATTAATGGTACATATTGACTATATCTATTTTCGAAATCCCTTCCCGTAAGAACGGGGCATGTCCCCCAAGGCCACCAAGCTCTGTACGGCCCACCTAACCTCAGTGATGAAAGTTATGACCTGTAGGCTTCCCTGAAAGCCTGATGCCAGCCTTGCACTTGACCTCACAGTGGTGAACAGTGAGACTCAGTCTGAAGGGATCAAACGTTCAGAGTGTGAAAACACAGGTGTCAGTGACTTCCCTCTCAGAGACCGCAGACTCCAGGCAAAGAGCCCAGCAGGTACCATTCACTTGAGATCATTCCGAAGACTCAGAAGTATCAGCAGACCAGAGGCAGTGTGGCTGGAAGCGATCTCTGCTCTGATACTTGGTAGCTGAGGGACTCTGGGTAAACTGTTTGTCCTCAAGTCTCAGTTTCCTCATCTAAAAAAACATCTACCTTGCAGGGCTGCTGTAGGGATGAAATAACATCGAACAGGATTTCAGTGCTTACTTTGTGCCAGGCACAATTCCAAACATCTACATCCATTAAGTCATTTAATCCTCTCAACAAACCCCTGAAACAAGTAGTATTATGATCCCCATTCTCTACTGGAAGGAAATGAGAAACAGAAGGGTAAGTAAATTTCCTAAGGTCACCCAGATGATAACTGATAACTATTCACGAAGCCACTGGCACAGAGGAGCAGCTGTTCTAAAAGATTCAGGTCAATACAGGAGACCAGCTTGGAGGGGATACAGAGCAGTGACATCTGTGACACTCCTACCGTCTAGGGAAAGAAAGGGCCATCAGGCAAAGATCACCCTCTGATGTGTCAACATCAAATTTTGCTGTTTTTAATCCTTCCTCAATGCGACTGTGTGAGTGAGTGTGCGTGTGCGTGTGTGACAGGAATGAGGAGGCTCAGGGATGGGGTGACGCCCTCCATGCATCTTTTGTCCCTCCACATCCACTGCCCCTGGAGACTCTGCCTTCAGACATGCACAGGTGACTAGAGCCGTAGGATAAAGTTTGCTTCATCCCTGACTGCCTCTTCTGGCTACCATTCCATTTCTTCTCCTCCAAACTAGCTCCAGTTTGATTTGTTTTATACTTTGGGGGTTCAGGTTAGGTCTTGTTGGGGAGCAAAGAGTTCTACTGCTTTGTTAAAATTTTAAAAATCACCAGTGAACATGTATTTTCCACATAAGGATCATTTAGACCAACCAGGTTTTTAAGAAGAGATAGGCAGCCAGTAGTTGGAGGTTATAGTCTCTGGGAAAGACCTAAACTTAGTAATGAAATAGGGATCTTCATTCATCTTGCAAACACTGATGAAGTGCCTATCATGTACTAAGATTCAAAGTTGCCGTGATGCAGTCCTGGCTCCCAAGGGGTTTACAGGGTAGTGGGAAGACAAACACGTGAAAAGCAGTGTGAGGCAGGGATGAAAGAGGTGCTGGGAAGACCAAAGGGAAGGGGTGCTGAAGCCTCACACAGCAAAACTGCTGGAACACCTGGTTTGATCATTTGCTTCCCCAGCAGCCCTGCTAGAAATAATCCCGCAACTGACTTCACTCAGCCTAAGACTCTGGAAGTCCTGCACTCAGGCTTTCATAGGACTGATCCAATTCATGACTCTGCCCCCCTAGTACCAACACAAAGAGCAAAAGCCTGATATCGGCCCCGTAAGTTATATTTTTCACCATCGATGTACTGGGATTTGTCTTGGATTCATTACTATAGATAAACACAGCAGGAGACAGTACTAAATAGTCCCTGAGGTTTCCCTTCTAGCCAGAGCAGCTTTGAGGGGTGGGGGAAGGTGATGAGCTGAAGAGGAAAGGTAGTCTCCTCACTTTGAAGGAGCCAGGGGTGGGTTGGTGGGGGAGCCTTTTTACCTCCTTCTTTTTTTTTTTTTAAGGTGGAAACCCCCCCGCCCCATGACAGGATTAGTGCCCTTATAAGGAGAGGAAGAGACCAGAGCTCACTCTCCCTCTGCCACATGAGGGCACAGCAAGAAGGCTGCTGTCTGCAAACTGGGAAAAGAGCCATCACCAAACACTGAACCTGCTGGCACCTTGATCTTGGACTTCCCAGAACTGTGAGAGATGTCCATGGTTTAAGCCACCCAGTCTGTGGTATTTTGTTACAGAAGCCTATAGGAAGCATAGGAAATTTCCTGCAGATAAGAATTAGGATCTGATGTGTAAGGAGCTTGAAAAGTGGGGAGTCTTTGTACTCCGTTTCCTCTTACCTGTTTTAACACCCCATCAAAGGTCTCCTTCCCAAACCAGCACACCAGAGTCAGTAGGCCCCAACTTTGCTGGCCCTTGAGGGCGAGCTCTTTTGAAAGAGTAATTGATTTGCAGACATAGGAGGTTGAAAACTTGGGCCCTTCTGAGAACAGATCAGAATGGAACTCCCTCTGGAGACAGTGCTGGGCCCGGCTTGGACACATGGCGCTAGGAACGGAGGACAGCCAGTGGGTTAGAGGGAAGAGAGAGAGGAAGTATTTCAGGGTTCCTGCCTGAAGCTGTCCCCCTGCCCTCCCGCCTCCACCCGCAACCAGAGCACTTCATTTCCAACAAAATATGAATCAAGAAAGAGTGTTGGGCATACACAGTAATGAAAATCCATGATTCAACTGTGCGTTCATAATTTTTCATTAATAAATGGCTTCTGGAGAGCTGCATCTGTCTCTGGCCATGGGGCGTCCATCTTTCATTAATGTATCCCAGCCTGCACAGAGCTGGCCCACGAGTCCCACTCACGGTCTCCTCCTTCTCTCCATCACTGTCCAGCAGTAGGTTTTTGTGGTTCAGAAAGAGCTGCAACCCCACACTCCTCCACAAGACTGATGGCTCGTCAATAACATTAGCCGGCATTACGGGCCGCATTGGGGTAGAGCGGAATCAATACAGCCAAGTAAAAAGTCTAATCAGTTGACATGGCCATCCTCGGCAGGCCTCACGTTACAAGAAATGAGTTTTCTTAAGGAATCAGCATCAGGGTTGCTTAGGTGCCCCATGCCCAGATGTCCTGACTAAGATTTATAGCTTTGTGTTTAGTCAGTGGAGCAAGGTCGGTGGAGAAAAGTGAAATGGTAACTGGGGTTAACTGCAAAATAAATGGGGGACCTTGTTCCCTCTGCTGCTAGGGAGGGAGGCACGTAGCTGGGGGAGCTTTCCTGGGACAGTGCTCCCCACACGCCAGCCAATCCCGCAGCTTCTATGGCTATTCCATCCCCGGGGTGGCTCCCGCTGAATGATGAGTGGTCACTTCTCCTTCGAGGGGCTACTTAGCACTCAGGCACTGCCACCGTCACCCCAGAGTGGCGAGACTGACGCCTCTCCTCCTCTGCTTTCACCCAGAGTCACCCACAGCTGGAGCAGAGAGGAAGATGCAGCAGACCTATCACGTCTGTGAACTCAGATGCTAATCTTTGCCCATTTGTCTGCTCATCAGAGGGAAGCCCCATTATGTCCCACGAGGTGAAAGCGTCAGCATATGGCTTTGCTAGGCTCAGTCATTTTTGAGACAACCCACCGAAGGCAGGTTTCTCCACAGATTTGCCTCTTCCTCTTAAAGGGACAGCCCCACGATTCAAAGCCAGGGGAAGAATTGGAGTAGTCCCGGGTGAGCCCTAGTTAATCTCACCTCTCATGAGCTCGCATAAGCCTTTTGACCTCAAGTCCACAAGCACAGACCAAGGGCCAGGGAATAGTGCAGGCCATTCAAAGGACTGAGAAATGGTCTCTTCCCCAAATTGCTGGTGGGATAAAGGGAAGACACAGGCAAGTGTGAAAAAGGCTATTATATTGGGCAAACTGAAATATAGCCTCCTTCATTCATTCTTATATAAAGCAAATATATTGAGGACCTGTTTTGTGCCTGGTACTGTTTGAGGTGCTGCGGCAGAGCAGTGACTAAAAGAGACAAAGTCCCTGCCCTCGGGGATCTCACACTCTTGTGGGGACAGCAAACAATGAACAGTTACACAGGTGAATGTAAAGTTTCAGGAAAATGCTAGGAAGAAAAATAAGGCAGGTGATGGAGAGCGTGGTGGAGATGGAAGGGGAGCTGCTGCTTTGAATGCGGATGGTCAGTGAAGGTCTCCCTGGGGAGGCGCATTTGAGCAAAACCGTAAAACGAGGCAGAGAAAACAAAGTCCAAAGGTCTTGAGGGGGCGTGTCCTTGGGGTGTTTAATTAGAGCCAGGGGCCAGAGCCTGTAGGGTCTTGTAGGCAAGGACTGTGGATTTCTCTCTGCATATGATGGGAAGCTATTAGAGAGTTTTAAGGGGCGGCAGTTGACGTCACATATTTTCATTTTATCAGGATCCTTCTGGCTGCTTTCTGAGAATAGTTTGGGAGGCAAGTCGGGTAAGAGATGATGGACTCAGCATTCAAGAGAGTGATGAAATGTAGGAGGATCCCGGAACCGAAAGATTTGCTTGTGGAATGGATGAGGGTTGTGAAAGAGAGAAGTCAAGGACGAGGCCAGTGTTTTTTGCCTGAGCAAATGGGTAAATGCTCGTTTCTTTTCCTCAGATGGGAGCAGACTTGAGGAGGTGAAATCAAGAGATGATTTGGGGGCATGTTGAGTTTGAGATGTCTTTTAGTATCCAAGTGAAAATTAGAAGAGGTGACTGTGTATTCAGGCCTGGGGTTCAGCGAGAGTTCTAGACAGAAGAGATAAACTTGGAAGTCATCTGCGTATTGATGGTAATGCTTAATATCATATACCTGGATAAGTCACTTCGGGAGAGAGCACAGAGGGAGCAGAGATGCAAAGGGACCAAGGACCCTGCTTTGAAGTACTCCAGCGTTTGGAGGACAGAAAGATACGAAGGATACAGCAGCCAAGACTGAGGAGGCTGGTCAGGGTGGTGGTGAGGATCTGGACAAAGTGCTGTGAGATCAGTCCGGAGGGAAGTTAATTTTATCTGGAGGTGGTAGGAATTGAATATAAACCTCGAAGGATGAGATGACTGTGATTAGATGGGGGTAGGAGGAGGAAAGCTTGTCAGGAAATGAAGGTGGAGAGTGAGAGCAGAAAGAACAGCAGGAAGAGACAGTATGAGGGAGATGGCAGGATGTCCAGACAGGCTGGCACAGGCAATGCATGGGGGCAGGGAGGGGTGGGTGAGAAAAGAGCCCAGAACAGTAGAGTCTGGAGCCAGATTCTGAGTGAACGTGGATGGCTGGACGTGATAGGGAAGTGATGGCAAGTTGCGTCCAAACCATGTCGACAGCCATCAGAGAACATGGAAACCGTGTATTCCCCAGTCTACTTAACAGGTAAGATCCCTGAGCTAAAGTGCCTTCTATACTATGTTGAATATCACCCATGACTCCATTACCCCATTTAAGAACCACGACAGGAAATGTTCATGTGATTCCAACAAGCCTAAGCTCTTGAAAGCGTAAGGAAAAATTAAATTGCCAACTGTATGGAATGAGTCAAGTCTCTCTATGTGCACACATCCCTTGAACAAAACGGAGCTAAAGCTTCTTGAAAAATCTGGTGCATTTGCCTGATGATTTATCCCATGAAACAAATACTAACATATTGTTACTTTCCCTCAAATATCTACATTGATTTTGTTGGACATTCATCTTAATGTTGTATTTTGAAGACCCAATGATTGTCAGTTCTGTGATAGCTTTGGCCAAAAGCAATAATATTCTGACCTGTGAAAAGACCTTCTTTGGTCTTTTGGGAAAATAAAGGCTTATGGAACAATGTCCCCAAGGAACTTGAACTCCATCAAGGGAGAGAGCACATGAAATAAGGAGCAATAAATGCCCTAGAAAGGAGAGCCTCAGAGTGGGGAGACATCACCAGATGAAGGTGGCTGGGAAAGCAAAGGAACCCCAGGGACCAGCATTTGGAAAGGGGGAGTGGCTGAGGGAAGTAGTGATAATATTATCTGCTGAGTGCCCATTCAGGTCGGGGACTGTGTGAGGTGCTTTACAGGAAAAATAAATAAACCCCAGAACAGCTCTGTGGAGTAAGTACTATTTACCTTCATTTTGGAGAAAAGCCAAACAGGAAGGTTAAGTTCTTGCCCGTAGAAGTGTAGGTATAACGGGGAGGCAGGCTTCCACTGCAGGTCTGTCTGCCCCCAAGCCTCTATCCTTTACCCTCCAGAGTCTCCCAAAAGAACTGGCTTGAGTGAGTAGACACATGAATTCAAGGAAGGAGCAAACAACTTGGAAGGGTCTTTGGGGCTGGAGGGCCTTGGACATCAGTGCCTGGTTAAGCTATGCGATGGCGCCATGAGAACCTGTGTACAGTATAGTGCCATTATTATTATTTTTTTTAAGTTTTTACATAGAAGAGAATCTGGAAGGAAACCAACCAACCTGTTAGCACCAGGCACTGTTGGAATGTGGAGGTGATTATAGGTGACCTTCCCTTCCTAGTTTTTCTGCTTATTAATTATTTGAATTTTCCACTAAGCAAATACTACTTTTATAATCAGAAAAAAAAAAGAATCCTATACTGCAAAAATAAATCAAGTTCATAAATGAGAAGGCTGGGGGGGGGGAAGTTTTCAAGTTAGTTTCTCATTAAGCAAAATAAATTCTAGTTGGATTAGAGTTAGGTATAAAAACAGTCTATAAAAAACCAGAAAGAGACCAAATAGTGAATAATCTCTGGAGAAAAAAGAATATTTTAAATGTAAAAGCAATGCAAGAACTAACAAAGGAATTTTATTTTTATGTATTTAATTAAAAAATTTGAGGACTTCCTGGTGGTGCAGTGCAGGGGACACGGGTTCGAGCCCTGGTCCAGGAAGATTGCCACATGCCGTGGAGCAATTAAGCCCGTGTGCCACAGCTACTGAGCCCACGCACTGCAACAACTGAAGCCTGTGCACCTAGAGCCCATGCTCCGCAAAAACAGAAGCCACCACAATGAGAAGCCCGTACACTGCAACAAAGAGTAGCCCCTGCTCGCTGCAACTAGAGGAAACCTGCAAGCAGCAACAAAGGCCCAACGCAGCCCAAAATAAAATTTTTTAAAATTAAATTAAAGAGAAAAATATTGAAACTATCTTCTATACACCAAAAATCATCATGAGTAAAACTGAGGAAAATATTTTACAACAAAGACAGATAGTGGTTATTGCCATCGATATATGAAAAACTTGCTGAAAATGATAGAAACACTATGAACTCAGTTTTTTAAATGGACAAATATAAGAGGTAATACAAATAGATAATAACTGTATTTTTAATATATATTTACCTCACTGGTAATTTACAAAAGGAAGACACTACACAAGGAGATAACTTCTCTGTAGTTTTCCCTACTATTATATCAGCAACGAGTTAAATGTAGTAATAGCCCTAGAGAACGTAAGCCTGGCATTCTCCACATATGGCTGGTGAGAGGGTTAAATGTTCCTAATTTGGGGGAGAGCAACATGGAAATATATAACTCTTTTCAAGTGTTTACACTTCTTGGTCTTAATCCAGAAGTCTTTCCTAGGGAAATAGAGAAAAGACAGCAAAATTTCATGTACAAGGGTCCTCACTGTAGTGTTATATAATAGCAAGGAACAAATATAACTCGAATGTTCAGTAGAGGAACAGCTAACTACTATATATTATGGAACAAACATACTATGGAGCATTGTGCAACCAGGATAAAAACAAGTAAAACAGTTTTTCCGGAAGTTTCTTTTTGAAGATGTGGTCCCCATCTGCAATATTACAATTTTGCTGTGGAGGTAAGTTGTAGAAAGAGAAATAACAGTTCAAGCTACTGTGTGGTTCAGGCCACAGGTGCTATCAGGATTTCAGAGAGTACCCCTGACACACACACACACACACACACACACACACACACACACACACACACCACATTGTACAACTAAAGGAGTATCATTTTTCCTGCTGCTCCATCCTGTGATTTTTTGCCTTCATTCTCCAAGGGAAGATGGCTGGACATAAGGTGGTATTTGTTTCTCTTTCTGACTTACTTCACTTAGTACGATAATCTCTAGGCCCATCCATGCTGCTGCAAATGGCATTATTTCATTCTTTTTAATGGCTGAGTAATATTCCATTGTATACATACACTACATCTTCTTTATCCATTCATCTGTTGATGGACATTCAGGTTCTTTCCAGGTCTTGTCTATTGTGAATAGTGCTAGAGGTGCAGTATTTTTAATGCAACCATTTCTGCCTTCTAGTGGGGGGAGAGAATTCATCACGAATGAGGCTTTTGTTGAGAGGCCACAGTGAGGCACTATTCGAGTCTGTTCCATGTTCTGTAAGGATTAAGCTGACATAGAGAAGAGCCAGTCTGTTCTTCATAGTAAACAAAAGGTGTCTTTCTTAAGCAGACAGATTGTTCTTCAGGGAGATGGTGGGGTGAGGCCACCAGCATAGATCTAACACAAAGCGGGAAGAGAGAATATATGTTTTCTTATTGCTACTGTAACAAATTACCATGAACTTGGTGGCTTAAATCAACATAAATTTATTATCTGGAGATGCTGCAGGTCAGAAGTCTAACAGGGTTTCACTGGGCTAAAATCAAGAAGTTGGCAGGGCTGTATGCTTCATCAGAAGCTCTGGGTTAAAATCTGCTTCCAGGCTCATGGCAGAATTCAATTTCATGAGGTTGTAGGACTGAGGTCCCCATTTCCTTTGGCTTTCATCAGAGGTGGTTCTCAGCTTTTAGAGAAGGCTTGCTCCTGCCCCACTCCCTCCATCTTCAAAGCCAGCTATGATTCCTGTCCCCTGGTGATTTAATCAAACACTAACCTAGGTACTGCTGTGAATGGGGCTTTACAGAGGTAGTTAAGTTTACTAATCAGCTGACCTTAAAAAAGAGAGAGAGCGCAGCCTGGATTATCCAGGTGGGCCCAGTCTAATCACTCGAGCTCATAAAAGCAGAGAAATTTCTCAAGCCGGAGGCAGAGAGATGTGGTGGAAAAAGAAAGCAGAGGGTAGATAAGGAAGAAGGGAGCTCGGAGAGATTTGTTTGACCCATGAGAAGAGCTTAGCCATTGCTGGATTACATAGTCTGTACATCCCCATCTATCATGCTTCTGATTCCAGTTCCAACTTCTGCAAACAACAGTCTCCATGTACTTTTACAGTCTCTCTGTATCTTTGGTCAGCTGTGAGATTCCCTAGGGCCAGGCATCCCTCCAGAAGGATTTCTGCAGCATTAACCTAATGATACAATCCTTGCCACCCCAGGGTGTGACCATCTCCTCACCTCCGTGTTGGAATTGACAGAAGGGATTGTGTCTGAGAGACTGTCTAAGCTGTCAGGGGTATCTTAAATGGCTACTCCATTTAAACCACACCAGCCTAAGGAAGTCCAACCTCTGCCCAGTGTTGATAGGCAAACTATTTAACAATCAGAATGGCCCAGCACTGATGATCTTGATGGGGTCCAGCCCCAAACAACCCAGCAGCCATACTGGTGCATCCAAGCTGCTGATGGGCGCTGCCTCTGTCTATCTTCTGGGCCTGGTTCACAGGGAAGGGCTTCCTTCACTCCTCTTTTTGGAGGTTGAATATGGTCCTTCACATAATGAAACCACTATTTTCCAGATACTTTGCAGTTCATTACAAGAGAAAACCCATCCTTCTGGAGATCGTGCTGTCTCGAAATTTCCTGTGGTCACCCTCTGAGGAGGCCTTTGGAGAAGACCTCGTAGCAGCGCAGGCTAGTCTCCTTTGCCTCAGACAACTGGAAGGCACGACAAGGAAGAGAGTGCACAGGGCAGAGAGGATCAGCCAGGGCACGAGGCAGGAGACCTGGATTTTCACTGCATGGTCACCCTCACGACCCCAGGTGTGATGGATCAGCTTAACACGTTAGCTTGGCCGGCTCGGCCCTCAGTTATTCAATCAAACACTAATCTGGGTATTGCTGTGAAGTTATTTTGTAGATGTGATTAAAGTCTGCAATCAGTTTACTTTAAGCAAGATTATCCTAGATTATCCAGATGGGCCTGACTCAACCAGTTGAAAGGTTTTAAGAACAGAACTGAGGCTTCTCTGAAGAAGAAACTTCACCTGTAGACTGCAGCTTCAGTTCATGCCTCAGCGTTCCAGCTGCCCCTCCTGACAGCCTGCCCTGTGGATTTCAGGCTTGTCTAACCAGCCTGCACAATCACATAAGCCAAGTCCTTGAACTAAATCTTTATCTATTTATAGATTTTTATATACGTAAAAGCTAGTCACCTAAGGGAGTGTGTGCCCTCTGCACTCCCGCAAGCCCGTCAGGCAAGCCTGCAGCCCCTCTCCTGGGGGAAGGAGGCACGTACCCTCCAGATTTGGAGCAGGTGAGTAAGGGCGGGGCTCGCTTACTCCACAGTGATGATCATAACAACAGCAAGCATTCACAGGTGCTTCCTATGTGCCAGATCCTCATGGCCAAGAGATAAGTACTATTATCATCCCGGGTTTGGAGACCTGACCCTGAAACAGAGACCAGCGTGCGCTCAGTCAGTGCTAGCGCTGGCCGCGGGCCCCAAGCAGCCTGACGGCAGTGGCCACAGCGTCACCCGGCTCCCGGGAGCGGCTACACAGGGCCGGTGACCTTGTTCCTTCTGTTCAACTTCAGTTACAGGTAAGAATCTGTCTTGAGTGAAAACTCCAGGCTCCATGGTTTTCTCCTGTAAGAGTTCCTAAATTTTAGGACTCAGACTTGGTTTGGGGTAGCTAGAACTCTTGTACCTTTAATTCTCCTTCATGATGTTACCAACCTCCTTGGTTCTATAAATTGAAGTTGGAGGGTTGCTAGAGGAAAACATGAGACATTCTAATGCACGATACTATTGCTGGTTAATTGTATTACATACAGTTTATGGGCTTCAAGGCAACAGCATAGGCATGAGCAAACAGCCGAACTATTTCCTCAACATTCCCTTTTTGGTGTTGACTCACTTACTTGGTGCACATGGATCTGTGGGACACAGCACACAGGGGAGCCAGAATGCTCAGCCCAGAATAAACCTTTGTGTCCAAGGTCAGGCGCTGTGCAGCAGTGGCCATCTCCAGGTCATAGTCTTCCAAGGAAAGAGTCAGTGTCACCGAGAAGGAGCTAGGTAGGCGTCAGAAAGCAAGGGGCCTGGTCGGTCCCCTCCCCGCTTCCTCAAGGCCCACAGTTGAACCTCAGGCCAGCCCCTTCCAGGATGGCCTGGTGTTAATTATGATGCAATCCCCCAGCCATGCAGCCTCAGCAACGATTTCGGGAGTCAGGGTCCATGTGCAAGGCCATTAACACTAAACATGTTTTAATCCATAATTGTGCGAGATTTATTTAATTTAGGGGCTTTATTTATAGTTCGATTGGAATTGTAATGTATTTTTGGCCCTCCGCACTGGGATCTGTCAATTTTTACGGCGTCTTTTAATTGTGTTCTTCCAGGCCAGGTGTAAGCGGTTTTCCAAAGCAGGCTGGTCAGAGCAGACCTCCTTTTATGCCATGGGGGAGGGGAGCGGCCTCACACAGACATGACCCTGTGCCACCATGAGGGCAGGGACACTGACGCTGGGTCCCCAGTTCTTGGAGGGCCCCAGCCCTCAGATGGCAGTCACGACCCCCGCCCAGCCCAGCCTCTCCCCTCCTGCTCTGTCAGAGCTTGTATGCTGAGAACAAGCTTCCAAAATCTCCACTCACACCCTTCCATCCCTTTGTTCATTCCTTTGTTCATTTATCAAACATGTACTGAGCATCTACTGTGTGCCAAGCCCTGTGCTCAGGTTAAGGATGCAGAAACAAATAGGATGGTGGCCCAGCCTATGAGGAGCTGAGGGCATCCCAGGAGGAGACAAAGAAGAACTCATAGGCTACCTAGTACCTGCACTGAGCTCCATACTAGAGACTCACGAAAGAGCAGAACCTCAGCTTGCAGATTCAGAGGAATGAGTCAAAACAAATTAATCTGAGAGTCACTTGACTATAATTTGTCTGGTAGCAACGTGGAGGAAGGCGAGTTTGTCAATACAGCAATTTGATCCAAGCACCTCCTGCTCTCGTGCTATCTGCGCTGAGGACTTCTGCTGGTGAGGAATGCTGGATTTAGTTAAACACGAATATTTCTTAGCCTTGTGTCTCTTGGAGCATTGGTAATTGTCAAACACCGTGGGGGTTCTTTTGCAACCCTTTATGCATCTTTAAGCATTTAGTCTGTTTTTCCAAGTTATTTCCTTCCAAATCATATATTGCCAAAAGCTTATGAGCATTGGAGGAAAACACCAGAAATCGAAGTAAAAGAAAATGGGGAAATGGAACCAGGTTGTGCCAGCTGGGAGCACACACTGGGAAAGACTAATTCCAGTGTAGCTAGAGGAGGACGTAGCCCCACCTCTGTGCTAGGACCAAGGCTCTCAATGAAGTCGGGGCCCCATCTGTGTGGTTCACTCAGGTATCTCCGGAGCCCAGAACAACGCTTGGCATGCACAGTCATCAGTAAATATTGAATGAATAAACGAGTGAACATGGGAAAAAAAAAAAACAACAGCTAGGACAATGCCTTACTGGTTAAAAAAATAAACGTGCTTGATCAGGAGACAGTGGGAAAAATGTATTTTCTCTGCCTACTGCATGCAGTAGGGGTTATAAAGAAGTCTCTTCAGTAACTGGTGTTAAGAAAGTTGGACAGCCACGTGTAGCTAAGTAAGTAAATTTTCACAACAGTGTGAGGTGAGATATTATTCCCACCTTACAGAAGAGGATACGGAGGGCTCAGGCAGCAGAAATAACTTGTCTGGGGTTACCAATTACAAGAGCTAGGAAAAAGAAAGGTTAAGGGTGGCCCTGGTGAAGAAGACCTACTTTCCTGCAGGTTTGCAAGAGATAAGGCACAGCACATCCTAATTCAGGAATAAAAAAACCCAACCCAATCAAAAAATGAGCAGAAGATCTAAATAGACATTTCTCCAGAGAAAACATACAGATGGTTAATAGGCACATGGAAAGACGTTCAGCATCGTTAACTATTCAAGAAATGCAGATCAAAGCTACAATGAGGCATCACCTCACACTGGTCAGAATGGCCATCATTAAAGAGTCTACAAATGATAAATGCTAGATAGGATGTGAAGAAAAGGGAACCTTCCTGCACTGTTGGTGGGAATGTAAATTGATACAGCCACTATGGAGAACAGTATGGAGGTTCCTTAAAAAACTAAAAATAGAATTACCATATCACCCAGCAGTCCCACTACTGGGCATATGTCCAGAAAAGATGAAAACCATAATTCAAAAAGATACAAGGACCCCAGTGTTCATAGCAGCACTATTTACAATAGCCAAGACATGGAAACAACCTAAGTGTCCATCAACAGGTGAATGGATAAAGAAAATGTGGTGCATATATACTATGGAATACTACTCAGTCATAAAAAAGAACGAAATAATGCCATTTGCAGCACATGGATGGACTTAGAGATTATCGTATTAGGTGAAGTAAGTCAGACAAATATCATATGATATCACTTCTATGTGGAATCTAAAATAGGATACAGACGAACTTATTTACGTAGAAAACAAACTTATGGTTACCAAAGGGGAAGGGAGGAGAGGATAAATTAGAGGTATGGGACTAGCAGATACAAACTACTATATGTAAAATAGATAAACATCAAGGTCCTACTGTATAGCACAGGGAACTATATTCAATACCCTGTAATAAACTTTAGTGGAAAAGATTATGAAAAAGAATATGTAATGTATAACTGAATCACTTTGCTATACACCAGAAACTAACACAATATTGTATATCAACTATACTTCAATAAAAATAAATTAATTGGGACTTCCCTGGTGGCGCAGTGGATAGGAATCCACCTGCCAACGCAGGGGACACAGGTTCAATCCCTGGCCTGGGAAGGTCCCACATGCTGTGGAGCAACTAAGCCCATGTGCCACAACTGCTGAGCCTGGGCTCTAGAGCCCACGAGCCACAACTACTGAAACCTGAGCGCCACAACTACTGAAACCCGCATGCCTAGAGCCCATGCTCCGCAACAAGAAAAGCCACCACAAGGAGAAGCCCACACATCGCAACAAGGAGTAGCCCCCACTCGCCACAACTAGAGAGAGCCCGCGTGAAGCAACGAAGACCCAACACAGCCAAAGATAAATAAAATTAAATCTTTAAGAATTAGTTAATTAATTAAAAAAATCAAAGTGGTTATGATTGCTTGGAGACTGAGAGGAGTCCAGCTGGGAGACTCAGAAGGTTAAGGGGCGCTGAATTGGGAAATTGGGATTGACATACATACGCTACCATGTGTAAAATAGATAGCTAGTGGGAACCTGCTGTATAGCACAGGGAACTCAGTTTGGTGCTCTATGGTGACCTAGATGGGTGGGATGGGGGGTGGGATGGGGGCTGTGGTGGGAGGGAGATCTAAGAAGGAGGGGATATATGTATACATATAGCTGATTTCACTTCATTGTACAGCAGAAACTAACACAACATTGTAAAGCAACTATACCCCAATGGAAAAAAAGGGGAGCCTTTCAAAGATGAGGACTTGATGAGAGGAAGTGATGTCAAGGTAGCCTGTGCTGGAAGAAGTGGCAGTGGAGCAAAGGGCTTAAAGTGAATAAGGCAAGTCATTATTTCCTGCCCTATCCCTGGAGGCAGGTAAAGCCCAGTCTCCAGATATTCTTTGAGATCTTGGGTTCTAGAGGTTCCAGAGGATCTCCTAGTCTCTATAGAGAGAGAGACTTTTAGGGAGGCTTTTATTTTCTTAGATTCATAGGTATTAGTGAGAAGTCTCTTAGGGAACAAATAATGCCCCTTAGGTAAGTTGGAGCAAATTGTGAAGGGTCTTGAGTGTTATTCTAAGGAGGTTAGACTTTATTCTTGAAGATATTGAGGTTTGAAGACCTGGGGGTGATTCCTTGGGATGTCCACACTGGTGTACGGGAGTCAGGGAGAGCACTTGAGAGGCTGCAGTGATGATCCAAGTGAGAACCAAGAGCAGTAGAGAGGGAGGAGAGGTATTTGTCAAATGAAGGAATGTGAGTGTTGTTACTGATGTGATCTGGGGGAGAGAGAAACAATGGCTGTGATCCTGGAGAGTGAATTAAATTAGGAACCTAAGAGGCAGAGAAGCAGGACTCCCACTCTAGATTTAAGCAGGCCAAGACTTAAATACCAAAATCATATCACCTGTGGGAGAAATTCGGCAGGTATGCCTGGAACACCAAGACAGGCTGATGACAAGAGAAGTAGATGTGGGAGCCAGCATCATAAAGGAAACAGTTGAGAATGTGGGGTTGGATTAAGATCTGAGGGAGAAAGGGCAGGAAGAACAAGGCCAATGAGATGCCCCTAAAGGCCACTGAGAAATAATGATTAGAGGAAGGAAAGCAAGAAGGAGAAATCTCAAAGGAGCAAAGAGAGGTAAGTTTCAAGGATGCTGTGGCCAGAAACTGCAGTTGTCTATGCAACAGAGAAGAAACCATTTGATTAAGTGATAGGAAGGACTCTGGGGATCTCTGTCAAAGTGACAGAGTGGTCAGTCAAGAAATGAGACTGGGGACTTCCCTGGTGGCGCAGCGGTTAAGAATCCGCCTGCCAAAGCAGGGGACATGGATTTGAGCCCTGTTCCAGGAAGATCCCACATGCCACGGAGCAACTAAGCCCGTGCGCCACAACTACTGAGCCTGTGCTCTAGAACCTGCAAGCCACAACTGCTGAAGCCCGCAAGCCTAGAGCCCGTGCTCCGCAAAAAGAGAAGCCACCGCAATGAGGAGCCTGCGCACCTCAATGAGGAGTAACCCCTGCTTGCCACAACTAGAGAAAGCCCGCATGCAGCAACAAAGACCCAATGCAGCCAAAAATAAATAAATAAATAAAAATTTTAAAAAATGACTCTGAAGGTTGAGGAACAAATGGATGAACTGGTGAAGAAGAGAGGGGCTGGACATCCTAGATGGTCAGCCAGCAAAAGAGGAAGTCAATGGTGGTATGCTGTGCTCTAAAAGTTTGTCTCCCCAAAATTCGTGTGTTGAAAACTAAGCCCCAAGGTCATGGTATTAGGAGATGGGGCCTTTGGGAGGTGATTGGGTCATGAGGGCAGAGCCCTCATGAATGGGATGAGCACCTTTGTAAAAGAGGCTCCGTGCCCCTTCTGGCGTGTGAGGATACAATTAGAATCTGCAACTTGGAAGAGTTTTCACCAGAACCTGACCGCTGGCACCCTCATTTTGGACTTCCAACCTCCAGAACTCTGAGAAATAAATTTCTGTTGTTTATAAGCCATCCAATCTATGCTATTTTGTTCTAGCAGCCTGAGCCGCCAACACAGGGTGGTAGCTTGAAGAGGGAGTGTTCTTTGAGGCTGGGCATGTTACTGATACAAGGAAAGAACCCAGGGGAAATAGAGAGACTGAAGATGTGAGACAGGGGGAATTCATAGAAGACAGAAGAGGAAGCCATCAGGAGACTCATACAGGACAAGGAAATAGGGAATAACTTCATCAAAGTCGGACGTCTGGCTATAGAGAACATGAACCAGTAAGCAGCATGGGATATGGCCCATGTCTGTGTGGTCCTCACACCCAATAGGGGGACCCATTTGTTGCATCTTCAGTGACTTTTCCTCGTGGAGAATTTCACAGTGATGAGATCAGTTATGGACCCTCCCACAGGCTATTTGAAAACTCTCTGTTGTGTCAAAAATAAGAGTGAAAACAGGTGACTGCTTCCTCACGACACACCTAAAAGTGGGTGTAATTGTGGCAGACTTACAATCAGATGTTGGACCTATGGCAAGGCCCTAAATTTTAGATTTCCCAGGAGGATAAAGGTCACATGCTGTGCGTGCATATCATCAAGTCACATTTCCCACCGTCTGGGTTTTTCTGAAGTGAGGAAAGACAGTATTGCTGGGTTACCTTTGAGTAGTGAGTTCTTTTATCTACATTTACATTATCAGCATTGTCTTTATTTCTAAGTGTGAATCCTAGTGACCTCCAGAAGTGCTGACCTTGCACTCCTTTTTTTTTTTTTTTTACATTTTTATATACTTTAAACTTCTTACTTACCTTAATTATACAAGCACTATGTGAATACATTCTCATGGTTAAAATTTGTCAAACAAAATAGGTTTGGTCTCCAGGTCTTTACTGAGTTCTTGCCCTTCCCAGGGGAAATGTACTTACATATTCAAATATGTAACTATATTTTGTGGGGTTTCTTCCCATAGAAATTGTAAATACTGCTCGTCACCTTGCATTTTAAACTTAGCTACAGGTCTTAGAGATCTTTCCATATCAGTACATGCAAATATACCAAAATTATTTTGAAATGATGCATAGCACATTTTATAGTATGGATGAACTGTGGTTCATGTAACCACCCCATAATGATGGAAATGTAGGTTGTTCCTAATTTTGTACTATTATCAATATGCCAAACACTGCACTTTAGTCCCTCCTTCTAGCACCCACTTAGAGTGCCGTGCTACTGTTGGAAAAGTTCTCCTCCTTCCATCTCACTCAATGGTTTAAAGACATCATACGTACCTCAACACTTCCTTATTATTGTTTTTTTCTTGACTTGTGGAGAGGAGAAAGGGAAGGAGAGAGGAAAGATGCCAGGTGTGTGTCATTTAGTGAATAACGTGTTCAGGAGCATGTAATGTCCTAAAGGATGGAAACACTTCTCAGACCTGTAACCAAGACGGTAGCTGGTCATCGTCTCCTTTGAGATTTCAGTGAAAATGGTGTGACTCTCATCATACGTCAGTGGTTGGACATTGCCCAAGCCTACCTGCCAAAGTCTCTAGGGAGGCTTTGTGAAGCTTCTATTTACCCAGAGACCTCTGAGTCAAGCCCCTGTCTCCACTGCTTTGGTTCTTTTTGTGGATCATCTCACCACTTTGAAGGTGCTGACCGTGTTTCCCGCTGCACTAGTCACCAGAGACTCTTGGCAAAGCAGATTTAAAGACAAATCCATTCTAATGATATATTTTTAAGTGAAGTATAGTTGATTTACAATATTCTGTTAGTTTCAGATGTACAGCAAAGTGACTCATTTATACATGTATACATATATTCTTCCTCAGATTCTTTTCTATTATAGGCTGTTACAAGATATTGAATGTAGTTCCCTGTGCTATATAGTAAATCCTTGTTGTTTATTTTATGTATAGTAGTGTGTATCGGTTAATCCATACTCCTAATTTATCCCTCCCCCTGCCACATCTTCTTTATCCATTCATCTGTCGATGGACACTTAGGTTGCTTCCATGTCTTGGCTGTTGTAAATAGTGCTGCTATGAACATTACAGTGCATGTATATTTTCAATTTAGAGTTTTCATCTTTCCTGGATATATGCCCAAGAGTGGGATTGCTGGATCATATGGCAACTCTAGTTTTTTAAGGAACCTCCATACTGTTTTCCATAGTGGCTGCACCAGTTTACTTTTATAACAACAGTGTATGAGGATTCTCTTTTCTCCATACCCTATCCAGCATTTATTATTTGTAGACTTTTGTTTTAATTTTATTGAAGTATAGTTGGTTTACAATGTTGTGTTAATTTCTGCTGTACAGCAAAGCGATTCAATTATACATATATATATTCTTTTTCATATTTGTTTCCATTATGGTTTATCACAGGATATTGAATACAGTTTCCTGTGCTATACAGTAGGACCTTGTTGTTTATCCATCCTCTATATAGGAGTTTGCATCTGCTAATCCCAAACTCCCGATCTTTCCCTCCCCCACCCCTTCCTTGGCAACCACACATCTGTTCTCTATATCTGTGAGTCTGTTTCTGTTTGGCACATATGTTCATTTGTGCCGTGTTTTAGATTCCACATATAGGTGATATCATATGTGGTATTTGTCTTTCTCGTTCTGACTTCACTTATTGTGATAATCTCTGGTTGCATCCATGTTGCTGCAAATGGCATTATTTCATCCTTTTTTATGGCTGAATAATAGTCCATTGTATATATATATACACCACATCTTTATCCATTCATCTGTTGATGGACATTTAGGTTATTGTAATTAGTGCTGCTTGGCTATTGTAAATAATGCTGCTATGAACATTGGGGTGCATGTATCTCTTCGAATTATAATTTTGTTTGGTTATATGCCCAGGAATGGGATTGCTGGATCACATGGTAGCTCTATTTTTAGTTTTTTGAGGAACCTCTGTACTATTTTCCATGGCGGCTGTACCAATTTACATTCCCACTGACAGTGTAGGAGGTTCCCTTCTCTCCACACACCCTCCAGCATTTATTTGTAGACTTTTTAATGATTGCCATTCTGACCAGTGTGGGGTGATACCTCATTGTAGCTCTGATTTGCATTTCTCTAATAATTAGCGATGTTGAGCATCTTTTCATGTGCCTACTGGCCATCCGTATATCTTCTTTGGAGAAATGTCTATTTAGGCCTCCTGCCCATTTTTTGGTTGGGTTGTTTTTGTTGTTGTTGTTGACTTGTATGAGCTGTTTTTATATTTTGGAAATTAACCCCATGTTGGTTGAATAGTTTGCAAATATTTTCTCCCAGTCTGTATGTTTTCTTTTTGTTTTGTTAATGGTTTCCTTTGCTGTGTGAAAGCTTTTAAGTCTGATTACATACCCTTTGTTTATTTTACCTGTATTTCTATTGCCTTGGGAGACTGGTCTAAGAAAATATTGCTATGATTTATGTCAGAGAAAATTTTGCCTATATTCTCTTCTAGGAATATTAGGGTGTCATGTCTTATATTTAAGTCTTTAAACCATTTTGAGTTTATTTCTGGATATGGTGCAAGGGAGTATTCTAACTTCATTGATTTACATGTGGCTGTCCAGCTTTCCCAGTACCAATTGCTGAATAGACTGTGTTTTCTCCATTGTATGTTCTTGCATCCTTTGTCAAAGATTAATTGACCATAGGTGTGTGGGTTTGTTTCAGGGTGCTCTATTCCATTCCATTGATCTGTATGTCTGCTTTTTGTGCCAATACCATGCTGATTTGATTACTGTAGCTTTGTAATATTGTCCGAAGTCTGGGAGGGTTATGCCTCCAGTCTTATTCTTTTCCCTCAGGATTCCCTTGGCAATTCTGGGTCTTTTGTGGTTACATATAAATTTTAGTATTATTTGTTCTAGTTCTGTGAAAAATGTCATGGATAATTTGATAGGGATCACATTAAATCTGTAGACTGCTTTGGGTCATATGGACATTTTAACAATATTCTTCCAATCCAAGGGCATGGGACATCTTGCAGTTTCTTTGATCATTGTCAGTTTCCTTTATCACCATTTTATTGTTCTTAGGGTATAGGTCTTTCACCTCCTTGATTAAGTTTATTCCTAGGTATTTTATTTTTTGACACAGTTTTAAACAGGAATTTTTTAACTTTGTCTTTCTGATATTTCATTTTTAGTGTAAAGAAAAATGCAACAGATTTCTGTGTGTTAATCTTGTATCTTGCTACCTTGCTGAACTCACTTATCAGTTCTAGTAGTTTTTGTGTGGGGTCTTTAGGATTTTCTGTATAGTGTTTCATGTTATCTGCATGTAATGACAACTTTACCTCTTCCTTTCCAATTTGGATACCTTTCATGTCTTTTTCTTGTCTGATTGCTATAGCTAGAACTTCCAATGCCATATTGAATAGAAGCGTTGAGAGTGGGCATGCTTATCTTCTTCTGGAATTTAGCAGGAAGGCTCTCAGTTTTTCACCATTGAGTATTGTACTGGCTGTGGGTTTGTCATAAATGGCTTTTATTATGTTCAGATATGTTTCCTCTGTCATCACTTTGGTGAGAGTTCTGATCATGAATGGATGTCGAATTTTATCTGTGCATCTATCATCTTTTGAAATGATCATGTGGTTTTTGTCTTTTCTTTTGTTGATGTGATGTATCACATTGATTTGTATGTGTTGAACCATCCTTGTGACCCTGGGATGATTCCAACTTGATCATGTTGTATTATCCTTTTTATGTGTTGTTGGATTCATTTTGCTAATATTTTGTTGAGGATTTTTGCCTCTCTATTTTTTTTCAGGATTTTTTTTTTAAACATCTTTACTGGAGTATAATTGCTTTACAATGGTGGGTTAGTTTCTGCTTTAAAACAAAGTGAATCAGTTATGCATATACATATATCCACATCTCTTCCCTCTTGCGTCTCCCTCCCTCCCATCCTCCCTATCCCACCCACCTAGGTGGTCACAGAGCACCGAGCTGATCTCCCAGTGCTATGTGGCTGCTTCCCACTAGCTATCTATTTTACATTTGGTAGTGTATATATGTCCACGCCACTCTCTCACTTTGTCCCAGCTTACCCTTCCCCCTCCCTGTATCCTCAAGTCCATTCTCTAGTAGCTCTGTGTCTTTATTCCCGTCTTGCCCCTAGGTTCTTCATGACCATTTTTTGTTTGTTTTTTAGATTCCACATATATGTGTTAGCATACGGTATTTGTTTTTCTCTTTCTGACTTACTTCACTCTGTATGACAGGCTCTAGGTCCATCCACCTCACTACAAATAACTCAATTTCGTTTCTTTATATGGCTGAGTAATATTCCATTGTATATATGTGCCAGATCTTCTTTATCCATTCATCTGTCGATGGACACTTAGTTGCTTCCATATCCTGGCTATTGTAAATAGAGCTGCAATGAACATTGTGGTACATGACTCTTTTTGAATTATGGTTTTCTCAGGGTATATGCCCAGTAGTGGGATTGCTGAGTTGTATGGTAGTTCTGTTTTTAGTTTTTTAAGGAATCTCCATACTGTTCTCCATAGTGGCTGTATCAATTTACATTCCCTCCCACCAACAGTGCAAAAGGGTTCCCTTTTCTCCACACCCTCTCCAGCAATTATTGTTTGTAGATTTTTTGATGATGGCCACTCTGACCAGTGTGAGATGATATCTCATTGTAGTTTTGATTTGCATTTCTCTAATGATTAATGATGTTGAGCATTCTTTCATGTGTTTGTTTGCAATCTGTATATCTTCTTTGGAGAAATGTCTGTTTCGGTCTTCTGCCATTTTTGGACTGGGTTGTTTGGTTTTTTTTTTTTGATATTGAGCTGCATGAGCTGCTTGTAAATTTTGGAGATTAATCCTTTGTCAGTTGCTTCATTTGTAAATATTTTCTCCCATTCTAAGTGTTGTCTTTTCATCTTATCTATGGTTTCCTTTGCTGTACAAAAGCTTTTAAGTTTCATTAGGTCCCATTTGTTTATTTTTGTTTTTATCTCCATTTCTCTAGGAGGTGGGTCAAAAAGGATCTTGCTGTGATTTATGTTGTAGAGTGTTCTACCTATGTTTTCCTCTAAGAGTTTGATAGTGTCTGGCCTTACATTTAGGTCTTTAATCCATTTTGAATTTATTTTTGTGTATGGTGTTCTGATTTCATTCTTTTACATGTAGCAGTCCAGTTTTCCCAGCAACACTTATTGAAGAGGCTGTCTTTTCTCCACAGTATATTCTTGCCTCCTTTATCAAAGATAAGGTGACCATATGTACGTGGGTTTACCTCTGGGCTTTCTATCCTGTTCCATTGATCTATGTTTCTGTTTTTGTGCCAGTACCACACTGCCTTGATTACTAGTATGTAGTATAGTCTGAAGTAAGGGAGCCTGATTCCTCCAGCTCCGTTTCTCTTTCTCAAGATTGCTTTGGCTATTTGGGGTCTTTGTTTTTCCATACAAATTGTGAAGTTTTTTGTTCTACTTCTGTGAAAAATGCCAGTGGTAGTTTGATAGGTATTGCACTGAATCTGTAGATTACTTTGAGTAGTAGAGTCATTTCCACAATGTTGATTCTTCCAATCCAAGAACATGATATATCTCTCCATCTGTTTGTATCATCTTTAATTTCTTTCATCAGTGTCTTATAATTTTCTGCATACAGGTCTTTTGTCTCCTTAGGTAGGTTTATTCCTAGATATTTTATTCTTTTTGTTGCAGTGGTAAATGGGAGTGTTGTCTTAATTTCACTTTCAGATTTTTCATCATTAGTGTATAGGAATGCAAGAGATTTTTCTGCATTAATTTTGTATCCTGTTACTTTACCACATTCATTGATTAGCTCTAGTAGTTTTCCGGTAGCATCTTTAGGATTCTCTATGTATAGTATCATGTCATCTGCAAACAGTGACAGCTTTACTTCTTTTCTGATTTGGATTCCTTTTATTTCTTTTTCTTCTCTGATTGCTGTGGCTAAAACTTCCAAAACTATGTTGAATAAGAGTGGTGAGAGTGAGCAACCATATCTTGCTCCTGATCTTAGTGGCAATGGTTTCAGTTTTTCACCATTGAGGACGATGTTGGCTGTGGGTTTGTCATATATGGCCTTTATTATGTTGAGGTAAGTTCCCTCTATGCCTACTTTCTGGAGGGTTTTTATCATAAATGGGTGTTGAATTTTGTCAAAAGCTTTCTCTGCATCTATTGAGATGACCATATGGTTTTTCTCCTTCAATTTGTTAATATGGTGTATCACATTGATTGATTTGCATATATTGAAGAATCCTTGCATTCCTGGAATAAACCCCACTTGATCATGGTGTATGATCCTTTTAATGTGCTGTTGGATTCTTTTTGCTACTATTTTGTTGAGGATTTTTGCACCTATGTTCATCAGTGTTATTGGCCTGTAGTTTTCTTTCTTTGTGACATCCTTGTCTGGTTTTGGTATCAGGGTGATGGTGGCCTCGAGAATGACTTTGGGAGTGTTCCTCCCTCTGCTATATTTTGGAAGAGTTTGAGAAGGATAGGTGTTAGCTCTTCTCTAAATGTTTGATAGAATTTGCCTGTGAAGCCATCTTGTCCTGGGCTTTTGTTTGTTGGAAGATTTTTAATCACAGTTTCAATTTCAGTGCTTGTGATTGGTCTGTTCATTCTTTCTCTTCCTGGTTCAGTCTCAGAAGGTTGTGCTTGTCTAAGAATTTGTCCATTTCTTCCAGCTTGTCCATTTTATTGGCATATAGTTGCTTGTAGTAATCTCTCATGATCCTTTGTATTTCTACAATGTCAGTTACTTCTTTTTCATTTCTAATTCTATTGATTTGAGTCTTCTCCGTTTTTTTCTTGATGAGTCTGGCAAATGGTTTATCAATTTTGTTTATCTTCTCAAAGAACCAGCTTTTAGTTTAATTGATCTTTGCTATCATTTCTTTCATTTCTTTTTCATTTATTTCTGATCTGAACTTTATGATTTCTTTCCTTCTGCTAACTTTGGGGGGTTTTTTTGTTCTTCTTTCTCTAATTGCTTTAGGTGTAAGGTTAGGTTGTTTATTTGAGATGTTTCTTGTCTCTTAAGGTAGGATTGTATTGCTATAAACTTCCCTCTTAGAACTGCTTTTGCTGCATCCTATAGGTTTTGGGTCATCGTGTTTTCATTGTCATTTGTTTCTATGTATTTTTTGATTTCCTCTTTGGTTTCTTCAGTGATCTGTTGGTTATTAAGTAGCATATTGTTTAGCCTCCATGTGTTTGTATTTTTTACAGATTTTTTTCCTGTAATTGATATCTAGTCTCATAGTGTTGTGGTCGGAAAAGATACTTGATACAATTTCAATTTTCTTAAACTTCCCAAGGCTTGATTTGTGACCCAAGATATGATCTATCCTAGAGAATGTTCCGTGCCACTTGAGAAGAAAGTGTATTCTGTTGTTTTTGGATGGAATGTCCTATAAATATCAATTAAGTCCATCTTGTTTAATGTATCATTTAAACCTTGTGTTTCCTTATTTATATTCATTTTGGATGATCTGTCCATTGGAGAAAGTGAGGTGTTAAAGTCCCCTACTATGATTGTGTTACTGTCGATTTCCCCTTTTATGGCTGTTAGTATTTGCCTTATGTATTGCAGTGCTCCTGTGTTGGGTGCATAAATATTTACAATTGTTATATCTTCTTCTTGGATTGATCCCTTGATCATTCTGTAGTGTCCTTCTTTGTCTCTTGTAATAGTCTTTGTTTTAAAGTCTATTTTGTCTGATATGAGAATTGCTATTCCAACTTTCTTTTGATTTCCATTTGCATGGAATATCTTTTCCATCCCCTCACTTTCAGTCTGTATGTGTCCCTAGGTCTGAAGTGGGTCTCTTCGAGACAGCATATATACAGATCTTGTTTTTGTATCCATTCAGCCAGCCTGTGTCCTTTGGTTGGAGCATTTAATCCACTTATATTTAAGGTAATTATCGATATGTATGTTCCTATTACCATTTTCTTAATTGTTTTGTGTTTGTTATTGTAGGTCTTTTCCTTCTCTTGTGTTTCCTGCCTAGAGAAGTCCCTTTAGCATTTGTTGTAAAGCTGGCTTGATGGTACTGAATTCTCTTAACTTTTGCTTTTCTGTAAAGGTTTTAATTTCTCCATCAAATCTGAATGAGATCCTTGCTGGGTAGATCCTATCTTGGTTGAAGGTTTTTCTCCTTCATCACTTTAAATATGTCCTGCCACTCCCTTCTGGCTTCTAGAGTTTCTGCTGAAAGATCAGGTGTTAACCTTATGGGGATTCCCTTGTATGTTATTTGTTGTTTCTCCCTTGCTGCCTTTAATACTTTTTCTTTGTATTTAGTTTTTGATCGTGGATTAATATGTGTCTTGGCGTGTTTCTCCTTGGTTTTATCCTGTATGAGACTCTCTGTGCTTCCTGGACTTGATTAACTCTTTCCTTTCCCATATTAGGGAAGTTTTCAACTGTAATCTCTTCAAATATTTTCTCAGCCCCTTTTTCTCCTTTTCTTCTGGGACCCCTATGATTCGAATGTTGGTGCATTTAATGTTGTCCCAGAGGTCGCTCAGACTGTCCTCAATTCTTTTCATTCTTTTTCCTTTATTCTGCTTTGTAGTAGTTATTTCCACTATTTTATCTTCCAGCTCACTTATCCGTTTTTGTGCCTGAGTCATTCTGCTCTTGATCCCTTCTAGAAAATTTTTTATTTCATTTATTGTGCTGTTCATCACTGTTTGTTTGCTCTTTAGTTCTTCTAGGTCCTTGTTAAACATTTCTTGTATTTTCTCCATTCTATTTCCAAGATTTTGGATCATCTTCACTATTATTATTCTGAATTCTTTTTCAGGTAGACTGCCTATTTCCTCTTCATTTGTTAGGTCTGGTGGGTTTTTACCTTACTGCTTCATCTGCTGTGTGTTTCTCTGTCTTCTCATTTTGCTTAATTTACTGTGTTTGGGGTCTCCTTTTCTTAGGCTGCTGGTTCGTAGTTCCTGTTGTTTTTGGTGTCTGCCCCCAGTGGCTAAGGTTGGTTCAGTGGGTTGTGTAGGCTTCCTGGTGGAGGGGACTAGTGCCTGTGTTCTGGTGGATGAGGCTGGATCTTGTCTTTCTGGTAGGCAGGTCCACGTCTGGTGATGTGTTTTGCGGTGTCTGTGGCCTTATTATGATTTTAGGCAGCCTCTCTGCTAATGTGGGGTTGTGCTCCTGTCTTGCTAGTTGTTTGGCATAGGGTGTCCAGCACTGTAGCTTGCTGTTCGTTGAGTGGATCTGGGTCTTGGCGTTGAGATGGAGATCTCTGGGTAATTTTTGCCATTTGATATTACGTGGAGCTGGGAGGTCTCTTGTGGACCAATGTCCTGAACTTGGCTCTCCCACCTCAGAGGCACAGCCCTGACGCCTGGCTGGAGCACCAAGAGCAAAAAGAGAAAAAGGGAAAAATATACATATATCGTTGCTCCCACAGTCCACCTCCTCAATTTGGGATGATTCGTTGTCTATTCAGGTATTCTACAGATGCAGGGTACATCAAGTTGATTGTGGAGATTTAATCCGCTGCTCCTGAGGCTGCTGGGAGAAATTTCCCTTTCTCTTCTTTTTTGCACAGCTCTTGGGGTTCAGCTTTGGATTTGGACCTGCCTCTGTGTGTAGGTTGCCTGAGGGCGTCTGTTCTTCGTTCAGACAGGACCGTGTTAAAGGAGCAGCTGATTTGGGGGCTCTGGCTCACTCAGGCCGGGGGGAGGGAGGGGTACGGAATGTGGGGCGAGCCTGCGGTGGCAGAGCCCAGTGTGACGTTGCGCCAGCCTGAGGCACACCGTGCGTTCTCCGGGGAAGTTGCCCCTGGATTACGGGACCCTGGCAGTGGCGGGCTGCACAGGATCCCGGGAGGGGAGGTGTGAAGAGTGACCTGTGCTTGCACACAGGTTTCTTGGTGGCTGCCGCAGCAGCCTTAGCGTCTCATGCCCGTCTCTGGGGTCCATACTGGTTGCCGCGGCTCGCGCCCATCTCTGGAGCTCCTTTAAGCGGCGCTCTTAATCCCCTCTCCTCGCGCACCAGGAAACGAAGAGGCAAGAAAAAGTCTCTCGCCTCTTCGGCAGCTCCAGACTTTTTCCCGGACTCTCTCCCAGCTAGCTGTGGCGCACTAGCCCCCTTCAGGCTGTGTTCACGCCACCAACCCCAGTCCTCTCCCTGGGATCTAAGCTCCGAAGCCCGAGCCTCAGCTCCCAGCCCCCACTCGCCCCGGCGAGGTAGCAGACAAGCCTCTCGGGCTGGTGAGTGCTGGTCGGCACTGATCCTCTGTTCGGGAATCTCTCCGCTTTGCCCTCCGCACCCCTGTTTCTGTGCTCTCCTCCTTGGCTCCGAAGCTTTCCCCCTCCACCACCCCCAGTCTCCGCCCATGAAGGGGCTTCCTAGTGTCTGGAAACATTTCCTCCTTCACAGCTGCCTCGCACTGGTGCAGGTTCCGTCCCTATTCTTTTGTCTCTGTTTTTTCTTTGCCCTACCCAGGTACATGGGAAGTTTCTTGCCTTTTGGGAGGTCTGAGGTCTTCTGCAAGCATTCAGTAGGTGTTCTGTAGGAGTTGTTCCACATGTAGATGTATTTCTGATGTATTTGTGGGGAGGAAGCTGATCTCCATGTCTTACTCTTCCGGCATCTTGAAGCTCGCCCCTGCCTGTATATTTATCAAAGATATTTGCCTGTAATTTTCTCTTTTTGTAGTGGCTTTGTCTGGTTTTGTTATCAGGGTGATGGTGGCTTCATAGAAAGACTTTGGGAGTGTTCCCTCCTCTTGAGTTTTTGGAAGATTTTGAGAAGGATAGGTATGCGGTCTTCTTTGTTTGTTTGGTGTAATTCCAGTGAAGCCATCCAGTCCTGGACTTCAGTTTGCAGGGAGTTTTTGTTTTTGTTCCAGATTCTGTTTCACATGGAGTGATCAGTCTGTTCAAATGATCTGTTTCTTCTTGATTCTGTTTTGGCAGGCTGTATGTTTTTGGAAACCTTTTCATTACTTCTAGGTTGTCCGATTTGTTGGCATATAACTGTTCATAGTATTTTCTTATAATTTTTTGCATTTCTGTTGTGTTGCTTGTTATTTCTCCTCTTTTGTATTTTATTTGAGTCCTCGCTCTTCTTCTTGGTGAGCCTGGCTATTGGTTTGTCGATTTTATCCTTTAAAAAAGAAGATCTTGATTTTATTTTTTTCTGTTGTTTTTCTTAATCTCTATTTTATTTCCTGTTTGATCTTGTTTCCTTTCTTCTGCTGACTTTATATTTTGTTTGTTCTTCTTTCTCCAGTTCTTTTATGTGGTAGGTTAGGTTGTTTATTTGAGATTTTTCCTGTTTTTTGCAGAAGTCCTGTATCACTATGAATTTCCCTGTTAGGACTGCTTTTGCTACATTCCATAGATTTTGTAAGGTTGTATTTTCATTTTCAATTGTCTTGATGTATTTTCTGATTTCTTCTTCAGTTTTGTTGTTGATCCATTGGATTTTTTAGTAGCATGTTTGGTCTCCATGTGTTTGTTCTTTTCCAATTTTCCTTTCTGTGGTTGATTTCTAGTTTCATACAGTTGTGGTTAGAAAATATGCTTGAAATAATTTCTATCCTCTTAAATTGTCAAGGCTTGTTTTGTGACCTAATATGTGGTCTATCCTTGAGCATGTTTCATGTGCACTTGATAAGAATGTGTATTCTGGTTTTTTTAGATGTAATATCTGGAAGAAATGAATTAAGTAAATAACTATTGTGTTATTTAGGATCTCTGTTGCCTTACTGATTTTCTGTCCAAAAGATCTGTCCATTAATGTTAGTGAGGTGTTAAAGTCTCCTACTATTATTATATTTCTGTCAGTTTCTCCCTTTATATATGTTAGTATTTGCTTTATGTGTTTAGGTGCTCCTATATTGGATGCATATATGTTAATGAATGAAAAATCCTCTTCATGTATTGATCCCTTTATCATTATACAGTGTCCTTCTATTTTTTTCCTTATGGCCTTTGTATTAAAGTCTATTTTGTCTGATAGGAGTATTGCTACACCCACTTTCCTGTCATTTCCATTTGCATGAAATATCTTTCTATGCCCTCACTGAATCTGTGTGTGTCTTTCACCCTAAAGTGGGTCTCTTGCAGGCAGCATATAGTAGATTCTTGTTTTATTATCCAGTCTGTGTGTTTCAATCAGAGCCTTTAGTCCATTGATGTTTAAAGTGATTGTCGTTAAGTATGTATTTATTGCCATTTTAAACCTTGTTTTCCAGTTGATTTTGTAGTTCTTCTTTGTTCCTTCCTTCTTTTCATTTTTCCTTTTGTGGTTTGATGGTTTTCTTTTATATTATGCTTGAGTTCCTTTTTTTTAGGTTTTTGTGACTCTATTGCCTGTTTTTGATCTGTGATTACCCTGGTTTTCAAGTATGTTAAGCCATAACTATATCTACTTGCTTTAGACTGATAATCATGTAACTTCAAACAACATTCTGAAAGATCTACGTTTTCTTATTCCTGCTGCCCCGCCCTCCCCACATTTTATATCTTCATGGTTATCCTTTTGCTATTCATTGTGTTTATAATCACTGTCACAAAATTTTTTGATTGTTTTTTAATCTATGTACTGGCTTATCTCAGTGATATTCGGTCCTTCTATATATTTTCTTTTCCTATTGTGATTTTCCCTTTCCTATAGATTCTTGCTTCTTTTATATTTAGAGAATACATTTCAATATTTCTTTTACGTTAGGTTTAGTATTGCTGTACTCTTTTACTTTTTGCTTGTCTGAGAAATCTTATCTCTCATTCTATTCTAAATGATAATCTTGCTCGGCAGAGTATCCTACCTAGGCAGGGTTTTCCCTTTCAGGACTTTGAATATATCTTGCCATTGCCTTCTGGCCTGCAAAGTTTCTGTAGAGAAATCAGCTGATAGCCTTATGGGTGTTCCCTTGTAACTGACTCTTTGTTTTACTCTTGCTGCATATGGAATCCTCTCTTTGTCTTTAATGGTTGACATTTTAATTATGATATGTCTGGTTGTGGGTCTGTTCATCCTGTTTGGGACCATCCTTGCTTCTTGTACCTGAATATCTGTTTCCTTCTTTAGGTTTGGAAAGTTTTCAGCCATAATTCCTTTTTTTTTTTTTAATTCAAGTATAGTTGGTTTTCAACGTTGTGTTAGTTTCTGCTGTACAGCAAAGTGATTCAGTTATATGTACATATATATTCTTTTTCAGATTCTTTTCCATTATAGGTTATTAAAAGATTGTGAGTATTGTCCCTTGTGCTATGCAGTAGGCCCTTGTTATTTATCTATTTTATATACAGTAGTGTTTATCTGTTAATATCAAACTCCTAATTTATACCTCCCCCCTCTCACCTTTAATAACCACAAGTTTGTTTTCTGTGTCTGTGAGTCTACTTCTGTTTTGTAAATAAGTTCATTTGTGTCCTATTTTCAATTGCACATATAAGGCTCAGATGTCAGTCTTGCCTCCAGCAAGGGTGTGCTCCCAAAGCCCAACATGGCTAGAGCTGTGCCCCACCATGAGCATGCTGACAGTGGGGCTACTAGGGCAGACCCACGCTCCATCCTGTGTGCACCCACTGTGGCAGCCCAGACCACAGTCTAGGCCCTTGAGGCTGTCTCCCCACAACCAAACCAAGGCCTCTCACTGGGTCTGTCCAGTGAAGCTCGAGTTTTACCACCCAGCCACTGCATGCACCAGCAAGTGTGCATCATGGGCTGGGAAATGTGGTGACACGGCAGCGACCATCTGTGCCGGCCCCTGCCTGGCAGCAAGCCAGCTCCCACACCCTCCTCTTGAGCAAATTCTAAGCCACTCCAGCTCCCTGTATGTTCCAGCAGACCTCTGAGCCAGCAAAGGAGGTTCCCAGGTTGAAGGAACATTTCCTCTTTCACAGCTCCCTCCAAGGGGTGCAGGTCCCATCTCAATTCCTCTTTTTTTTTCCTTTCGTTTTACCCAGTTACATGGGGATCTTTCTTGTGGTTTTGGTTCCATAGGAGATCTTCTGCCAGCTTTCAGTTGGTATTCTGTGAGAATTGTTCCACATGTAGATGGATTTTTCATGTGTTTGTGGGGAGAGGTGAGGTCCATGTCCTTCTACCCTGCCGTCTTGAATTCCTTCTCCCCATTTTAACAATATTTTAAGTCTTAGTATTGGTTAGTACTGGGCATCCTTACCTGCAATTGTCCCTGGAAATTTCTCACTGACCATCTTTCTGCCAACCTGTTGCCCAATACCTCCCACCCACCTTTTCCTCTCCTTTTAACTTCTTAAGCAGAGTAGTTCTTCTGTCTGCTTGTTTCTATATATTCCAGAGGGAAAATGCCCTCTGCACTCTCTTTTGACAAAAAAGGCTTGGAAAATTATGTACTACAGAAAGCCTTGCTTATCCTTAAGAGGAACTCTGATGCTAGTGATTAAGGTAATTTTTTTTTTCACCCCTGAAATAGATAGCTGTATTATTCCTTGAAGCCTAAGTTGATGCACACTCTAAGGTCACATTGTAGGTATTCGAAAGATACTTGTGGATTGACCAGGTAGGAGAAAAATGGCAGGAAAACCAGATTCAGGATTGATTCAGGAGTAAAGAAAATGAAGTGTATGGAATTAACAGGTATTTAAACAATTAAAACAAAAATCCCACACCATTGTAGATGACTTCTCAGGACATAAATTGCTTCTCTCAGTCCAAGATAACAAGAAGCTGAATCCCAAAATTATCTCCAGGCCTTGGGTTAGCTACCACCTGGCATCACCACCAAGTTCTGCCCAGACTCTTCTGAAAAGCCTCTAAGGTAAATTTGCTTTGGAATTTGCTGGTTGACCTGTTTTTTAAAGTAAGGATTCTTTTCAGTCTGTGCACTGAGTCCTTAGGACTGCAACATCATGAGCAGATGTGAATGAACTAGTGGAACCTTAAAACCTTGGGTGAAGCAAGGAAATTGTGTTGAACTTAATTTCCTTAGGAGACGAAAAATAATTCTATAGTAAAGAGCCAGAACTATTTTGATTATATAACTAGAGAAATAATGGATTCCTATTTTCATTAAATATGTTAAAATAAAATATGTAACTAATCTTCTAGAAATAACATCACCTAAAAACGAATTTGATGCATACACACACACATACTTGCTTTACAACTTCTTATTGTCTAAATCTGCCTGAGTGTTTTTCAAAAACCATTCTCTCCCAGTGGAAGACTTCCCTGATCAATTTTAACATTCAGTGATTTTTTAAAAGGTAACATCAATATAAATAATCTCTCTAACATACATACAACAGAGATTGTGAAGAATTTGCTGATTTAGTCCCAAGGGTTCTACTCAAGCAAACTTTGTACTCCTAGTATTATGAGAACATTAGGCTAGTGCTTGGGAGAGCTGCAAGGTTAAGTGAGACCTTGAAGAAGGAAGGTGATGCTTTAAAAATTACATGTCTGAATAAATTTTATACATTGAAGTGAAATTTACTTGTCATTGTTTTTTCGGTTTCTTTTTTCAAAATTTTTTGGTTTCTTGGGGGTTTTTTTTGGTCAAACGTCTGTTTCTATGTTTGGGAATTCTCCATCATATGAATCTTGAATCTTGGTGAGAGCATGTATCAGTCAGGTTAAGCTAAATATGCCATGATAACAAATGACTCCCTCAAATCATAATGGCTTAAGAAGGTTTAATTCCTGCTAATGCTGCATATCCATCATGGGTTGGCGATGGCTCTGCTCTACATCATCTTCACTTCTTGTACCCAGGTTGATGTGGCAGTTCCAATCTAGAATATTGCTGTTCTTGTTTTTTTTAATTGAAGTATAGTTACCGTACAATATTATTTAAGTTATAGGTGTACAATATCGTGATTCACAATTTTTAAAGGTTATACTCGATTTATAGTTATTATAGAATAATGGCTATATTCCCTGTGTTACGCAATATTTGTAATTTTCTTGTTTCTAATTGTGGCCTTTTCTTTTCCACTTAGAGAAGTTCCTTTAGCATTTGTTGTAAAGCTGGTTTGGTGGTGCTGAATTCTTTTAGCTTTTGCTTACCTGTAAAGCTTTTGATTTCTCCATCAAATCTGAATGAGAGCCTTGCTGGGTAGAGTATTCTTGGTTGTAGGTTTTTCCTTTTCATCACTATAAATATATTCTGCCACTCCCTTCTAGCCTGCAGAATTTCTGCTGAAAAATCAGCTGATATCCATATAGGGATTCCTTGTATGTTATGTGTTGCTTTTCCATTGCTGCTTTTAATATCTTCTCATTGTCTTTAATTATTGTTAGTTTGATTAATATGTTTCTTGGCATGTTCCTCCTTGGGTTTATCCTCTATGGGACTCTCTGCACTTCCTGGACTTGAGTGAGTCTTTCCCTTCCCATGTTAGGGGACTTTTCGACAATAATCTCTTCAAACATTTTCTCAGGCCCTTTCTCTCTCTCTTCTCCTTCTGGAATCCCTGTAATGTGAAAGTTTGTGTGTTTAATGTTGTCCCAGAGGTCTCTCAGACTGTCCTCATTTCTTTTCATTCTTTTTTCTTTATTCTGTTCCATGGCAGTGATTTCCATCACCCTGTCTTCCAGATCATTTACTTGTTCTCCTGTCTCATTTATGCTGCTATTCATTTCTTCTAGTGTATTTTTCGTTCCAGTTATTGTATTGTTCATCTCTGTTCTTTAAATGTTCTAGCTCCTTATTAAACATTTCTTGTATCTTCTCGATCTGTCCCTTCATTCTTTTTCCAAGATCTTGGATCGTCTTTACTATCATTACTCTGAATTCTTTTTCATGTAGATTGCCTATCTCCACTTCACTTAGTTGTTCTTCTGGGTTTTTATTTTGTTCCTTCATCTGGACCATATTTCTCTTCCGTCTCACTTTGTCTGACTTTCTATGTTTGTGGTCTCCTTTCCACGGGCTGCAGGGACATAGTTCCTCTTGCTTCTGGTGACTGCCCCCTGGTGGGTGAGGTTGGTCCAGGGGCTTGTGCAAGCTTCCTTGTAGGAGGGACTGGTGTCTGCCCACTGGTGGGTAGAGTTGGGTCTTGTCCCTCTCGTGGGCAAGGCCGTGTCAAGGGGTATGTTTAGAGGTGTCTGTGAGCTCGTTGCTACTTTAAGCAGCCTGTCTGTTGATGGGTAGGGCTGTGTTCCCACCCTGCTGGTTGTTTGGCCTGAGGTGTCCCAGCATGGAGCCTGCAGGCTGGTGGGTGGGGCCAGGTCTCAGTGCCAAAATGGCGACCTCTGAGAGAGCTCGTGTGGATCAGTATTCCCTGGGGCCTCTGCCACCAGTGTCCTTGACCCCACAGTGAGCCACATTTGACCTTCATCTCCCCAGGAGACCCTCCACGACCTGCCAGTATGTTTAGCCCAGGCTCCTATGGAGTCACTGCTTTGTGCTGGGTCCCAGTGAATGTGAAACCTTGTGTGCGCCCTCCAAGAGTGGAGTCTGTTTCCCCCAGTCCTGTGGAACTCCTACACTAAACTCCTGCTGGCCTTCAAAGCCAAGTGTTCTGGGGGCTGCTCATCCCAATGCCAGATCCTCACGCTGGGGAGACTTACGTGGGGCTCAGAACTCTCACTCCTGTGGGAGAACATCTGCTATATTATTATTTTCCAGTTTGTGGGTTGCCCGCCTGGCAGGTATGGGAAAGGGGCAGGTGAGCACCCCTCTTACCGTGTCATTGTGGCTTTTGCTTTGTCTTTGGATGTAAAACGTCTTTTTTGGTAGGTTCTAGTCTTTTTGCCGATGGTTATTCAGCAGTTAGTTGTGATTTTGGTGTTTTCATGACAAGGGTGAGCTCAAGTCCTTCTACTTTGCCATTTTATCTGGATGAGTGTTCCCTTTTATCCACATCCTCCTCATCATTTGTTCTTTGTGTTCTTTTTGGTGATAGCCATCCTGACAGGTGTGAGGTGATATTTCATTGTGGTTTTGATTTGCTTTTCCCTGATCATTAGTGATGTTGAGCATCGTTTCATGTGCCCGTTGGCCATCTGCATTTCATCTTTGGAAAAATGTTCAGGTCTTCTGACTTTTTTTTTTTTTTTTTTTTTTTTTTTTTTGCGGTACGCGGGCCTCTCACTGTTGTGGATCACAGGCTTCGGACGCGCAGGCTCAGCGGCCATGGCTCATGGGCCCAGCCGCTCCGCGGCATGTGGGATCTTCCCGGACCGGGGCACAAACTCCTGTCCCCTGCATTGGCAGGCAGACTCTCAACCACTGTGCCACCAGGGAAGCCCCTTCTGACCATTTTTTAATCAGGTTGTTTGTGGTTTTACTGATGTTGAATTGTTTGAGCTAGTTATATATTTTGGATATTAACCCTTATCAGTCATATAAATTGCAAATATTTTCTCACATTCAGTAGGTTATCTTTTCATTTTGTCAGTGGTTTCATTTACTGCAGAAAACCTTTTAAGTTTGATTAGGTCCAATTTGCTTATTTTTGCTTTTATTTCCTTTGCTTTAGGAGACAGAGCAAAAGAAATATTGCTACAATTTATGGCAAAGAGTGTTCTGCCTATGTTTTCCTCTGTGAGTTTTATGGTTTCTGGTCTTACGTTTAGGTCTTTATTCCATTTTGAGTTTATTTTTGTATGTGGTGTTAGAGAATGTTCTAATTTCATTCTTTTACATGTAGCTGTCTAGTTTTCCCAGCACTACCTACTTACTGAAGAGACTGTCTTTTCTCCACTGTATATCGTTGCCTTTGTCATAGATTAATTGACCATAGTTGTGTGTGGGTTTATTTCTGGGCTCTGTATTCAGTTCCATTGATCTGTGTCTGTTTTTGTGGCAGTACCATGCTGTTTCATTACTGTTGCTTTGTAGTATAGTTGCTGTATAGTATAGTTGTAGTATAGTTTAAGTACTGTTGCTGAAGTCAGGGAGCATGATTCCTCTAGCTCCCTTCTTTCTCAAGATTGTTTTGGGTATTCAGTGTCTTTCATGTTTCCATACAAATTTAGAAATTATTGGTTCTAGTTCTGTGAAAAATGCCATTGGTAATTTAATAGCGATTGCACTGAATCTGTATATTGCCTTGGGTAGTATGTTCATTTTAACAAAATTAATTCTTCCAATCCAAGAACATGTTCTTTCTTTTCATCTGTTTGTGTCATCTTAGATTTCTTTCATTAGTATCTTATAGTTTTCCAAGTACAGGTCTTTTACCTACTTAGGTAGATTTATTCCTAAGTACTTCATTCTTTTTTGATGTGATGGTAAGTGAAATTGTTAATTTCTCTACCTGATAGTTCATTGTTAGTGTATAGAAATACAACAGATTTCTCTATATTTATTTTGTGTTCTGTAACTTTACAGAATTCATTGATTAGCTATAGTAGTTTTCTGGTGGTGTCTTTAGGATTTTCTATGTATACTATCATGTCATCTGTGAGTACTGACACTTTTACTTCTTCTTTTCCAATCTGGATTCCTTTTACTTCTTTTTCTTGTCTGATTGCTCTGGCTAAGACTTACAATACTGTGTTGAATAAAAGTATTGAGAGTGGTCATCTTTGTCTTGTTCTTGATCTTAGAAGAAATGCTTTCAGCTTTTCACTGTTGAATATGATGTTAGGGGTGGGTTTGTCTTGTATGGCCTTTATTATGCTGAGGTATGCTTCCTCTGTGACAAATTTCTGGAGAGTTTTTATCATAAATGGATGTTGCAATTTGTAAAAAGTATTTCTTCATCTATTGAGATGATCATACGGTTTTTATTCTTCAGTTTGTTAATGTGGTGTATCACATTGATTGATTTGCAGATAGTGAAAAATCCTTGCATCCTTGGGATAAATCCCACTTGATTATGGTGTATGACTTTTTAATATATTGGATTTGATTTGCTTATATTTTGTTGAGGATCTTTATATCTCTGTTCATCAGTGATATTGGCCAGTAATTTTCTTTTTTTGTGATATCTTTGGTTTTGATATCAGGGTTATTCTGGCCTCATAGAATGAGATCAGAAGTGTTCCTTCCTCTGCAATTTTTGGAATAGTTTCAGAAGGATAGGTGTTAACTCTTATCTAAATGTTTGGTAGGATTCACTTGTGAAGCTATCTGGTCCTGGACTTTTGTTTGTTGTGAGTTTTTAGATTACTGATTCAATTTCATTACTGGTAATTGATCTGTTCATATTTTCTATCTCTTCTGGTGCAGTCTTCGGAGATTGTACCTTTCTACGTATTTGTCCATTTCTTCTAGGTTGTCCATCTTATTGGTATATGTTGTTCATAATAGTCTCTTAAGATCTTTTGTATTTCTGTGGTGTCAGTTGTAACTTCTTTTTCACTTTTGATTTTATTGATTTGGGCCCTGTCCCTTTATTTCTTGATGAGTCTGGCTAAAGGTGTATCAATATTTTTAATCTTTTTAAAGAACCAGCTTTTAGTTTCATTGATCTTTTCTATTGTTTTCTTTGTCTATTTTATTTATTTCTGCTCTCATCTTTATGATTTCTTTCCTTCTGTTGACTTTTTTTTTTCTTGTTCCTTTAGGTGTAAGGTTAGGTTGTTTGAGATTTTTCTTATTTCCTGATGTAAGCCTGTATTGCTATAAACTTTCCTCTTAGAACTGCTTTTGCTGAATCCCATAGGTTTTACATCATCCTGTTTTCATTCTCACTTGTCTCTAGGTATTTTTAAAATTTCCTCTTTGATTTCTTCAGTGATCCATTGGTTGTTTAGTATCATGTTGTTTAGCCTCCACATGTTTGTGTTTTTTGCAGTTCTTTCCATGTGGTTGGTTTCTAGTTTCATAGCATGTAGTTGGAAAAGATGCTTGATATTTTAATTTTCTTAAATTTACCGATGACGGTTTTGTGGCCTAGCATGTGATCTGTCCTGGAAAATGTTCCATGTGCACTTGAAAAGAATGTGTATTCTGCTGCCTTCAGATGGAATGCTCTCTAAATATCAATTAAGTACATTTGGTCTAATGTGTTACTGAAGGCCTGTGTTTCCTTATCGATTTTCTGCCTGGATGATCTGTCCATTGATGTAAGTGGGGTGTTAAAGTCCTGTACTATTATTGTATTACTGACAGTTTCTCCTTTCATATCTCTTAATTCTTGCCTTATATATTTATGTGCTCTTATGTTGGGTGCATACGTATGTACAGTTGTTATATCTTCTTCTTTGATTGATCCCTTGATGATTATGTAGCTTCCTTCTTTGTCTCTTGTCCTTCTTTTAAAGTTTATTTTGTCTGATATAAGTATTGGTACTCCAGCTTTCTTTTGATTTCCATTTGCATGGAATACCTTTTTCCATCCCCTCACTTTCAGTCCATATGTGTCTCTAGATCTGAAGTGAGTCTCTTGTTGGCAGCATATATATGGGTCTTGTTTTTGTATCCATTCAGTGAGTTGATATCTTTTAGATGAGCATTAATCTGTTTACATTTAAGGTAATTATTGATATGCATGTTTTTATCGCCATTTTGTTAATTGTTTTGGATTTGTTTTTGTCGGTCTTTTCCCCCCTTCTTTTGTTCTCTTCTCTTGTAATTTGATGTCTATCTTTAGTGTTATGTTTGGATTCCTTTATTTTGTGTGTGTATTTCTCGTAGGTTTTTGGTTTGCGGTTACCATGAGGTGTTTGTGTAGCAGTCTATATATATATGTGTGTGAATTTTTAAAGTTGCCAATCTCTTAATTTTAAATTTGTTTTAAAAACCCTGCATTTGTACTCTCCTCCAATCACGATTACTCTTTATGGTATCATATTTTACATTTAATTGTTTTGTGTATCCCTGAACTGCTTATTGTGCTTACAGATGATTTTACTACTTTTGTCTTTTAACCCCCCTACTAGCTTTGTGTGTTGATGATTTCCTGCCTTTACTCTATGTTTGCCTTTACTGGTGAGGTTTTTCATTTTGTAATTTTCTTGTTTCTCATTGTGGCCTTTTCTTTTCCACTTAGAGAAGTTCCTTTAGGATTTGTTTTAAAGCTGATTTGGTGATGCTGAATTCTTTTAGCTTTTGCTTACCTACAAAGCTTTTGATTTCTCCATCAAATTTGAATGAGAGCCTTACTGTGTAGAGTATTCCTGGTTGTAGATTTTTTCATTTCATCACTTTAAATATATTGTGCCACTGATTTCTGGCCTGCAGAATTTCTGCTGAAAAATCAGCTGATAGCTTTATGGGAGTTCCCCTGTATGCTATTTGCTGTTTTTCCCTTGCTGCTTTTAATATTTTCTTTATCTTTAATTTTTGTCATTTTAATTAGAATGTGTCTTGATGTGTTCCTCCTTAGGTTAATCCTGTATGGGACTCTCTGTGCTTCCTGGACTTCGGTGACTGTTTCCTTTCCCAGTCAGGGAAGTTTTCAGCTATTATGCCTTTAAATATTTTCTCAGGCCTTTTCTCTTTCTCTTCTCCTTTTGGGACTCGTATAATGCAAATATTAGTGCACTTGTTGTCCCAGTGGTCTCTTAAACTGTCTTCATTTCTTTTCATTCTTTTCTCTTTTTTTCTGTTCAGCAGTAGTATTTTCAACTATTCTGTCTTCAAGATCACTGATCTTTTCATCTGTATCATTTAGTATACTATTGATTCCTTCTAGTGTATTTTTCATTTCACTTACTGCATTCTTCATCTCTGTTTCGAAGTTATTTTTATTTTCTAACTCTTTATTATAAACTTCTACTTTATCACTCTGTGCATCCATTCTTCTCCCAAGTTCTTTGATTATCTTTAGGATCATTACCTTGAGCTCTTTCTCAGGTAGATTGCCTATCTCCACCTCACTTAGCTCTTCTTCTGGGGTTTTATCATTTTCCTTTATCTGAAACATGTTCCTCTGCCATCCCATTTTGCTTAAGTCACTGTTTGTAATTTTATGTATCTGGTAGGTTAGTTACCTTTCCCACCCTTGGAGAAATGGCCTTCTGTAGGAGACATCCTGTGCATCCCAGCAGTGCACTCCCCTGTTGTCACCCAAGCTATATGCTAAAGTGGTTCCCCTTATGAGGGATGTGTGGGTCTTTCAGTTGTGGCAGGATGACTGTGTGGGCAGTCTGGTAGCTTCATTGGCCCCTAGTCTGGTTGGTTGTCAGACCCTCCATTGTGCAGAGGCTTCCAGCTGCTGGTTGGTGGGGCCTGGTCATAAGGCATCTGACTGCAGAACCCCCGAGGGCTCTGGGGCTAATGCTGGCTCACTGGTGGGTAGAGTCAGAAGACTCCAGGGCTGTTGCCTGCCCACTGGTGGGTGAAGCCAGGTCCTAGGGTTAGTGCTAGATTACTGGCAGGCAGAGCCAGATCCTGGAATCTGGCCGCAGGGCCCAGGGACCCTAGAGCTTGTGTCAGCTCTCCAGGGGGCAGGGGGGAGGATTCCTGACACAATTGGGTATGGGGTCCATGGTGTCTTGAAGCTTGTTTGGCCTGATAGTGGGTAGGTCTGGGGCCCAGCTGATCCCAGAGTAGGGTCTGACCTCCTGTGGGCAGGTTGGGTCTGCAGGCTGTGGGTTTGTGGTTTTCTGGTGTCTGCCCCCTGGTGAGTGAGGCTGGTCCAGAGGCTAATGGAGCCTTCCTGGAGGGCAGGACAAGCACTTGCCCACTGGTGGGTGGAGCTGTGTCTAGAGGCATGTTTATAGTCAACTGTGGGATCCGGAAATCTTTTGGCAAGCTGTCTGTTGATGGGTGGGACTTTGTCCCCACCCAGTTGGTTGTTTGACCTGAGGCTATCAGCACTGATGCCTACAGGCTATTGGGTGGGGCCAGGTCTTGGTGCTAATGAGCTATAGGGAGAATTTTATAATGGTGCTGTCAGCACCAGTATCCGTGTGGTAGAGGAAGCTCCCAATAATGGTTGCACCAGTGTCTTTGTCCTCAGGGTAAGCCACAGCTGACCCTTGCCTCTCTGGGAGACTCTCTGAGACTATCAGGTAGGTCTGGCCCAGGCTTCTATCAGATTACTGCTTTTGTCTAGGGTCCCAGAGCATTTGAGATTTTGTGTATGCCCTGTAAGAGTGAAGTCTCTATTTCTCCCACTCGTTTGGGACTCCTGAAATTAAGCCCTGCTGGCCTTCAAACCCAAATGCTATGGAGACTCATCTTCCCAGTGCAGGACCCCTGGCTTGGGGAGCCTGACATGGGGTTCAGAGCCCTTACTCCTGTGGGAGAACCTCTGCAATATAATTATTCTCCAGTTTGAGGGTCACCCACCTGGGGGGTATGGGACTTGATTATATGGCACATTTGTCCTTCCTATCCATCTCATCGTTCCCTCTTTATGTCTTCAGTTGTAGAAGATATTTTCTGATAGGTTCCAGTCTTTTTCATCTGCAAATAGTTGTGATTTGGGTGTTCTTGTGAGAGGACAGGGTCTTTCTACTCTGCCATCTTGGCTGTTCTTGAAAGTACACACTGGCTCTTAATGCTTCCGCTTGGAAGTTATCCATATCATTTCTGCTTATAATTTTAATGGCCAAAACAAGCAACATGGTCAAGCCAGATGTCAAAGAGACAGGAAAGTATAATACTTCCCCCAGGGAGGGGCAGCAAACATTTGGGAACAAAAATATAGTATTGTAGACAGAACCTTCCTTTCCACTTTAAGAGCTTGAAAAGACTAGACTAACAGGCATGGCCTAGGATTGGCTAATCAGATTAACCCACCTGGACTCTCTGAATTGAGAGCTGGCTATGAAAAGCAGCAGGGTCAATGGAGAAGTCATTCTGGGTCTAAAGGGCAGCGATACCAGCTGTAGTATCCAACACCCAGGGCTGGTGACATCTTCCAGGTCCTCACTGGACTAGTTCTGTGATATGATTTTGGTTGTTTGCTTATTTTTAGCCTCTCTTGTTCCTGTTGGCTTCATGGGTTTAGTGATCCAGTCTTCTTAGCAATTCTGTGAGCCACCCAGTAGTATCTGATACATCTTTTCTGTATAAGTCAATCATTCTCTGTTGCTTTCAGTTAAAAACCTGATTGATACAGTAAGGCTTTCGGCCAACCCAAACATTTCCTCAATTCAACTTCTGAACACCAGGTAGTTGTTGCCCAAGACCCTGTTACCCCTGTACAAATGAAAGCGTAGGAAAATATCAGGGCAATTTACACTAAAAGATATTTGATAGGAAAGGCTGGGAGGGGCCCGGATCAGTCTTGGATTCTGTGCACTCATTAGATTGAGAGGTACTGGATGTCAGAAAATAAACGTGGGAAGGGCTTTATTAGGTAGGGACTGGGGTAATCTTGAGTTAGAAAGTATAAAAAATGCAGTAAGGTTTCGTTAGGATGACCAGATATTCTGGGTTGCTCAGGACAGTCCCAGGTTACAATTTTTGTGAATCTGTTCGTGCCTATCAATTATTTTAATTGTCCTCCTTTACTCTAAAACATATCCTAGCTGAGGCAATAAATTGTATGACCACTCCAGCTGTAATTGAAATGCTCCTGGACCAGAAGTCGGAAGATCTGCATTGTAATCACAGTGTAGCACTGTGAGTCACTGTAGTCACTGTGGAGTGACCAGTAAACTTTCTGAACCTTCGCTTCCTCATCTATAAAGTGGAGGAGTTCATTTAGATCACTGGCTGACAAATTGTGTTCCAGTTTTCAAGACCTATCTCAAAGTCCCCTGCAGTGGGAAAAAGTGGAGGCCAAATGGGGGAAGCTCTGACACTCCCAGAGAACCTCTACTTCTGTTTGTTTCATACCTTGGGGTTGTACCTAACTTTTTGTTTGGAAAAAGCGTTCTTTCAATAAGAAATAAACAGACACACACGCGCACACACACACACAAGAAAATCACTGGCCTGGATAATCTCTCAGACTTCGTCAGATTCCTAAAACTTGCTCTACTTCTGTAACTTCCATATCCTAGACAACGAGCTGGTGATGAAATGAAGAGAATCATTAGGAGGGGGCTTCTTCACTGCTTGGTTCTTTCTTTCATTTTAAAGAGACAAATGCCAAACTTCTCATTCTGCAGTTAACAAGTTCCATAAAAATGATGCTGAATTTACTTATTTATTTTAAGTTTTAAAAATATCCCTAAGCCCACTTTTCCATCTTGGTCTCCTGCTTCTAATCTGTCCCCAGACATACCTTAAGCTTTCCTGTAGCTCTGCCTCAGGTCCCTCATCCACTCTCGGCCAACACTTAAGAGTTCGGCCCTAGTCCCATCTCTTCGCTGCCCTCAACCACCACAGCCTCTGGGATGGCTTCCGCCCTCCATTCTGGCCTTCTACACCTTGTTTGGCAATTAGTATATGTTGCTTCATGTGCTATAGTCTTTCAGGTCTAAACACACTCTTTTAGATTCTGCTCTGGGATGCCAAGGCTGGAACTCTGCCACCTCCATTTCTCCTTTGCCAATTGGCTTCCTGTTACACGTTGCCAATAGTGGTAATTCCAGAGAGATTAGAAGGCAGGAGGGAGAGAAAATGGACTTGCTTCTTCCTGCATGCCTGCTATTGCTGTCAATGTTGGCCCCAGGCAGTAGAGGTTGGTTCTGACCTCCAACTTCCTTCCCTATACCCACAACCAGCTTCATCGTACAACCTCAGAGGTACCAGCAGTAGCCAAGCAATGCTCTCACCTCAGAAATCTGAGTTTCAGTTCTTCAGGCTCCCCCTCTTCAAGCTCCTGAGATAAAAGCCCTTGCCAGGCAGCCCGCCTACCCAGGTCTGAGCCCCAGCTCCATGAGGCACTTGGTCTGTACTCCTGAGTTACCAGAGGCCCTGTACATTCTCAGAATGCTAGGCCCCAGTTCAACAGGCCTCTCCTCTGAACTTCAAGGTTCTGATGACCCAATCACTTCCTTCCTTTTGTCCCCTAAGCCTTAGGGGTAGTAGCTACTCCCTGTAGCTATTATCTATTTTCCCTCAGTATTCTCCTTTTCCTTTTTCAGGCTTCCAACACCCATTTACCCAATTCCCCATATTGAATTATCTCTGTTGAAATACTTAGTGAAGTTTCTGTTTTCCTGATTGGACCCCAACTGGCCTACCATGAATTGTAATTTACCATGTTACACATATTTTTATTTCTTGACTATACTGCAAACCTTCTTTATTGTACTCTTAGCTACACCCAAAGGAACTCAACAAAAATTTGCTTGTTGATTGATAAGTGTATAAGATTCATGAGTAGGAGAAAGGATGAAAGGTGGAAAGAGCAGGACTTCAGACAAACAGGTCTGAGTTCAAAGTACAGTTTCAATGGTCTCTGTTACTTAACTTCCTTAAGCCTCAAATTCTCAACCATAAAGTAGGATAATGTTTATTCTACAGGCGTGGTGGGGGGCAAACATGAGGAAAGGTAGGTAAAGTGCTTAGAAGGGAGCCTCGTGCATATTTCAGATTCATAGATGGTGCTCCTCCCTCCTCCCACTCTGATCACTTTGAATTTTCAGTAGCTCCTATGTCTGCTGGGTAGGTGGTCATCTCTAGGCATTTCTGTACCCCTTGGGTATTTGTAGCAGAAGCACAATTCCCCTGACTGTAGGGCTAGGTTGAGAGTTAGGACTTAAATGAGTAAGCATAATAGCATTCCCCACATCCTCCCTCATGATTGAGTCTTTCCTCTTATTAAACACACACACACGCACACGCACGCACACACACACACACACACACACTGCTACCCTTGACCCTTCTTTGCAATCTAACACAAGCTTTCTTCCCTTTGCCACTAAACTTCCTAATGAAGCCCACACACATCCTGATCCATGCACTCCTGCAGTCCAGAGCAGCCGCAGGGGCCTGCTTCTTTATCCATCTCTCTCTCTCTCTCAGCATTCCTAGCCTGTGTCTGTCTCTCTTATTCTCTCTCTCTTTGTCTTTTAATGCTGGCTCTGTTTTCTTCTAACATCCAACTGCTCAATCTACTCTATATATCAGAGTCCAAAGCCTGGACAGAGCTGGTTTAAATAGCTAATTATGATGTTTGCTTTGTACCAGACCTGCTCATAGGTCACCTACCAGCCTACAAATGGACTGTCAGTCTCTGGCCACTGTCCTGCAGCAGTCCACCCAGCATGTTTTTCTTGTGTTGGTGCTGAGAGTGGAGCAGTGTTTACTAGCAAGGAAAGCTGGACTTGGTAGGCACTGTGACGCGTGTGTCGTGGACATGCCCTGTTTGCACCAAAGTATTAACAATTTCCCTAATCATCAAATCCAATGAATGCTTCCCAATTTTCACCATACCTAATTCTCTGGGGTGTTTCATATGGCTGACCACTTACTTTTTGACACTTCTAAGTTCCCTACCACAAGTCTGGTTCTCTCCTTACCACTCTTGTCAATCTCCCTTGCTGGTTTCTGTACTCCACTCACTGCTTACTTTGATAGCTAGTCCATGGACTTTCCAATGTAGACATAACATCTAAGATATCCTCCATACCTACACCCTTGTTGCCCAGTGGTACTGCAGCCTGTATGTGCATGAGGAGCAATCTGGAGGGAGTAGTTGGGGATTCAGAGTTTCCGGTCAGCAATTGCAGGGTACTGAAGAACTCTAGTGCCATGGTCAGGAATTAGGAGCTGCTTACTGTGCCAGAGGGAAGGGCTCCAGGTGGTTAATATCACAAACATTCTGCCTCTGTCCTTCTCCACTGCAAATATTTGAAGCGTTCTCCAAGATATGTCTATCAATATGAAGGCTGTTAGATAATTCCAGACCGATCCTTTAAATATTCACTGGTGGCACCTTCTGTCAAAATGTCCTGTGCCTCCCTTTTCAGGCTCTCTTCAATCAAAACACACTGCTGTAAATAAGCTAAAGAATATTTAAAACTGAAGGTGAATTTAAGTCAGTGAGTTTCCCCTACAGGGTTTTATTTTAAGCCTCATCATTTTGATGGGAAGGACTCTGCCCTTTTTAAAGGATGTTCCTGTAAAAGCAAACAAGTAAGAGTAAGGGATGTATCATTTAGAGCTGAGGGTGAGAGGGTGGCGGAGGCAGATTTCACTCTCTGAAATCAGAGTACCAGGGGACCTAACTCTAATTCCTTTTTTTTTTTTTTAAAAATTAAAATACAGTAAAATTGACTTTCTCCCTGTATTTTATAAAATTCAGGACATATATAGATTTGTTACCACCACTGCAAACAGGATACAGTGATGCTCCATCACTCCAAAAATTCCTTCCTGCTATCTCTCTGTAGTCATACTCTGCCCCCACCCCAAGCCCTTGTAACCACTTAGCTGTCCTCTACTGCTACAGTTTTGTCTTCTAGAGAATGTCATATAAATACAATCATATGTGGTATAACCTTATGCCATCGTTGTCTTATGTATTACACCTACATACGTTGAAAACACCACCAGACAATGCTATATTTTTTGCTTTCAAACCATCAGAAAATTAACAGAAAAATAATTTATTGTATTTGCCCATACATTTATAATTTCTGTCGCTCTCCCTTCTTTCTTGAAGTTCAAACTTTCTTTTTGGTATTATTTCCTCTCTTTATAAAGAATTTCCTTTAGCAGTTCTTTTGGAACATATATGCTGGGGTGGGGGAGGAAATTGAGAAATCCTTCATCTGAGAATGTCTTTAATTCACATTCATTCCTGAAGAATATTTTTCCAGGATTTAGAATTTGGGGTTGAAAGGTCTTTTCCTTCAGCACTTATAAAATGTTGCTCCACTTCCTTCTGGCTTTCTTAGTTTCTGATGGAAAAACACAGTCATTCCAATTGTTCCCCTATAAGTAATGTATCATTTTTCTCAGTTTTTTTCTTTTGGGGATTTTTTTTTTTCTGTAGACTCTAGCAATTTGATTATGCATGTCAGGGTGTGCATTTCTTTGGCTTTATCTTGTTTGGGTTTACTGAGCCTCTTGAATCTATAGGTTTATGTCTTTTGCAAAATTTAGAATGTTTTCAGCGATCAGTTTTTCATATACTTTTTTTTCACTGAACTTTCTCCTGTAGTTCTGGGACTCCAATAACACACATTAGATGTTTTCTTATTATTCCACAGGTCCCTGAGGCTCTGTTCAATTTTTTTCTCTTTGTTGTTCAGATTGGGTAATTTCTGTTGACCTGTCTTCAAGTTCACTGACTTTCCTCTGTCATCTCTATTCTGCTATTGAACTGATCCAGTGAATTTTTAATTTTAATAATCTTATTTTTGAGTTCTGTAGTTTCCATTTAGAGGTCTATGAGACCTTCTAGCTTTCTATTTGTTTCAAGAGAGTTTGCCCTTATTGTTGGAGCATTTAAATAATACTTGCTTTTAAGTCTTTTTCAAGTAATTCCACCTTTGTCATCTTGGTAATATAATCTATTGATTGTCTTCTGTGTGAAAGATTTTCCTAATTCTTCATAGGCTGAAAAATTTTGGATTATATTCTGACTGTATCTTACCACTTTTATCACAGTCAGGTTGTTAAAAGTAAGGCACTAGGCCCAGCCTACACTTAAGGGGACAGGATCACAAGGATATGAAAACTCCTATAGAGGATCGTTGGGGACCATTTTAGAAGTCTTCCTACTTCCTACTGGTAGAAGCAACCCAACTCCCCATTAGCAGATGAATGGATAAACAAAATGTGGTATATACACACAATGGAATCTTATTGAGCCTTAAAAGGAAGGAAATCCTGGCACATGCTACAACATGGATGAACCTTGAGGACACTGCGCTAGGGAAATAAGCCACTCACAGAGGACAAATATTGTATGTGTCCATTTAGATGAGGTACCTAGAGTAGTCAAATTCACAGAGATAGAAAGCAGAATGGTGGGGATAGGGGCAATGGAGAGTCAACGTTTAATGGGTACAGAGTTGTAGTTGAGGAAGATGAAAAGTTCTGGAGATGGATGGTGGTGATGGTTGTACAACAATGTGAATGGTACTTAACACAACTGAACGATACACTTTAAAATGGTTAATGATACCTTTTTCTTATGTATATTTTACCACAGTTGAAAAACAAACAAAAATCAAGAAGTTTGCCTACCACACATATTATGAGATTCTGGGCCTTGTTTAAATCCTGTGGAGAATGTCAACATGTTTTTAGCAGGCATTCAACCTTAGTTCAGGTTGCAAGTTCCAACCAGTCTTCTGTGGGTCTTAGTTCCAGTGTCGGTTCAGTTTTCAAAACCTTTGAAGCACTGTTCGGATCTCTCCCACGTGAGCACCGCTCGGTAGCCAGCCTGTGCTTGTAGGGTTAGAGCCATGCATGCGCATCTCAGGGGTGAGTCCAGGAATTCATTTGAAGGGGTTACTTTCCCAAGGACCTCCCTCTCCATGATCTCCCTGGAACTTCTCAGCCTTGCCCTTTTGGTCCTCTGGCTGGAAAGCTGATGCTCTGTGGGTCACTTCCTGGGACTGTGCTCACCTCCCAGACCAAGTGGGAGGACAGACAGAGCTAAAAAGCAAAAGGGGTTTCCCTACCCTCTCGGGACAGCAGCTCCTGCAGTCCAGAAGGGCAGCTTCCTTCCCAGAGAATTTAGGTGCCTACTGGTTCCCCTACTGCTGCTCCTTTTGTCACAGGGTTGCTTGGGTTTGAGGCAGGCACGAAAAAACAGAGCAAAAAGAAAGAATAGGGAATTTCCCCCACTCTCCCTGAGCATCCACTGCTTTCTTCCTGGCTCCTTGACCAGAGGGCTTCTCCTGGAGAGCTCTTTGTCCAGCCCTGAGAACCACTTGTGTGTTTCAGGTTTCCATGAGTTCGGGCTGGGGCACGTGGAGGGGGAAATGGCAAAGTCAGGCCATTTCGGCAGTATTTTGCATCCTGCCTGTCTTCTTCAGTGCTTCTGCTACTATTTGCTTTCCAGAGTCCTCAAATAGCTGATGCCTGCATTCCACACAGGCGTGGCAGCCTTCACCTTGGCCTAATCTTAAGGCTGGCTCTGACTTTGGCATTTAACAAAGGGCTCCATCCACCCACCTCTAGTCCCCATTTACCGTACCCATTTATTCTATGAATGAGCACTGATCACCTACTATGTACCACAAACTATGAGGGTTAGAGAAACAGCCCATCCTTGAAGTGTTGAGAACACAATTTCCTGCTAGACACAACTTGCTGGATTTCGCCCTGGCTTTTTCTCCACTCTCTGCTTACACTCACAGTAGATCTGTGAAGTGAGTGGACTCTGTTGCTTCCTTGAAAAGGCGTGTCTGTGTATGAGCCTAAAGCCATCCTCACATGTGCACTCTGTGGGTGTGGCTGAGGGCTTCTTTGGAAAGAGACATATTTTCAAACACACAGGTTTGTGGTTTTTGAAAGAACAGAAAGCATAAAGCATAACATCTTGCAGGATTACTTTCTGCTCAAGACCAATTGACGTGACATCTGAAAATAATCAAATAAGTGTCTTGTTTTCAGTCTGCAAATGACTTTGTGAAACTTGGGAAGGAAATTCTCCACTTAAGAAAAAAATCTTTAAAAAATTGAAATTGAGATCGGGGAAGAACAAAGATGGGGAATTATGAGAGTGCTTTGAATTGTTAATAGCACTTACATTTATAAAAATGAATCTCCCTAAAACCTGGAAGTGGCCTAATAATTTTAAATCCCCTCACACAGCACATGCCCCAAACCCTGATAACGTCCAAATTCAATTGCTTATGACCATTTTTTTTGGAGCATTCCAAAAACTTGAAGTTGCTGCACAATGCACTGAACTCGGGATTTAAAATTATTGAAATCTTTGACAGTTTTTTCCCTGTAAGTTCTTACATTTGGAAAGAAGTTAAGGTACAGTCTAATCCCAGGGGATCAAAATATATTGAACTGATTTTTTTTAATGGTTTCAGCCAAGAAAACAGAAATTGAACTGAACATTATGATGAAGAGAATGAAGACGGGCAAAGAAAAGGCTGAAGGTGGTACATACAAAAGTCTAAAGTCCAAGGAGACGCTGGACCTCTCCTGGACTTGAAGGTGAACAAGTCTGCTGGCCAAGGTAAGACAGATTAAGGCACGCTGGCAAGAATAATCGGAGGCAAATGAAATTGAACGTCATCAGAACCCTGGACTCAGGTAAGAAGAGACTGGAGCAAAGAGAAACTTGCCTCCAGCTTCAGTGGTTAAGAGGTGACTTCAAGTTCCTACAGCATTTCATTAATATCCAAGTCAAGTGTTGCTAATATCCAGTGTGGATGACAGACAGTTGGACTTTGTGCATTTCTGGTTTCTAATGATGCATTTGAGATTTATTTTTTTACAGCTGTCCTTGTGTTAATCCTTTACAGTTTTTTTCCTCCCTGGGGTTTAATGGTTTCTAGTTACCTATCAGCATTTTCATAACGGTTTCTAGTTACCCGTCAGGCAAAACATGGCTTCTGATGGTTGTGGCCTGTGGGTCACCACTAACTCTCTGGAAGGAGAAGCGCTCGCCTGAACCGCACAGCAAACTCCCTTGTACGATTGGAGCATGCAGTGCAGGATCAGGGCGCACGCTAGAAATAGAACCAAATGCCTTTTGCAGACAGCAGCTCAATGAGGTTTCCTGCCATGAGGCAAAATGCTTGGAAAGTTACTCTGCGCTGGCATCACTGGGTTTGGGGTCAGTGTGCTGAAACCGGGACTCATTACGCTCCTACCATGCCAACTTGGTGCAATTAGCCTAACACGATAATTTCCTGAAGCCATATGTTGATCTTTAGGGGAGGGAAAAGGCTTCGTCTGCCTGATGGCTCTGAGCTCTGACTGGCACGTCCCAGCTTCGAGCACATCTCTATAAGTCAAGATAACACACACGGCAATCGGAGATGAGGTAGGACAGCCAGCCTGGAGAGAAGCAGGCAACTTGGAGCAGGGCTGCGTACTTGTTGACTGTTGTATTGCGTTGGTTTTCTCTTCTTTTCAAGGAAGGTTTCAGGGAAAGGTCAAGGGAGCACCACTGTGTGCAAGACTGTCTGTCTCTCCCTCCTCCCCCTTCTCCCCCCAAAATAAAATCGATGGAAGGACCTAGAACAGAGTAAGTTATGTTCCTGGGCTGCATGGCTTGTATTCCCATTGGAGACCTATCAGTGTGAACTGGCACTGTTGGGAAATCTCTTCAGCTACCCCTGCTAATCAATACCTCTGTTCATTATGTCTCTGATGAATATGGGTAATGACTGGGTGCCTGAGAGTCAGGTGACTAAAAATAACTGCACCTTACAGAGGATCGAAAGATTTCCCCCCAGTATTACTTGAGGCACTTCGATATTCTCAGCTGCCCCTCCCGAGCCCCCAGGCGTGAGATCATCTCTGGTCTTCATTGATAGATCGGCTCCATCCTCAGAGCAGCTTTATTAAATTAGTAGCACTTAATCTACTGTCATACTGTCAACTGACACGGGGCAGACTAGCAGTCGGCAAGTCTTCCAGTGGCTCAGAAGAGCAACTGGCCGCAACCCAGGCAGCTCTGATTAGCTTTGTGCCAAGAGTTGAATTCATGGGTGCCTCTTCGCTAAAAAGGAGGATTTCCACCATTTAATAACATTTAAAACAATTTTTTTTTTTAAAAGAAGAAGGAGCTGTTTGAGGGAGGATTCTTGCCAATTACAGACATGTTATGACTGATGAAAGGATCATAATTATGCTTGGATTCCCTGTAGGGGTGCGTTAACACATCCGTGACATTTAATAACCACATGCCTCAGTAGAGGTTGACTTCCCCCAAATTGTTTCACCTTTCATTTCTTCGCTCTCATCCCCGAAACCGTCTGTGGGTGCTCAGAGGAAATTGGAGGGGGGGCTCCCCCCGCTCGCCGTCAATGCTTGGTGGTCGGCACCTTTGCTACCTTGAGTGGGACCCTCAGTCAGTGGTACCGGAAGCTGGCTGGCCAGTTCCTTTCTGTGGGTCTGATGACAGCCAGACAGGTACAAGCAGCCTGTCCAGTCCCTTGCTGGCCAGAGGCCTGGGGCCAAGGGGGTTGCTAGAGAGTCTGGGTAGCTTGTTTCTTTGGGTCAGAGGCCAGAGGAGATGGGAGAAGGGGGTGGTACAAGCTGGGGAGACTTGGATAAGTGTGGCTCCAGGGATGGAGAACAGGAACTACTACATTGGAAGGGAGACTCCAGCAGAAGTTATAGTCTGGGTTAGCCTAATGTTTAGCTAGAATTGGTTTAAAAGGTGGGGTAATAGGAAACAGTTGCCGAGTCAGAAGCACCCTATATGCCTCTTCCCATTGGCCTCAAGCAGTATGACAGGAGATGTCATCTGCTAGTTTTATTTCTAGATGATAACAAGCACAACCTGCAGAAAAGCACTGTCAAGAGAATATAAACTGAAACACAAGTATCTAGTGTGAAAAAAGCATATATATAGTCATCATCCTGTTGGCTGCTGTCCACAAATTTCACAGGGTCAAGGTGGAAGATATTTGCAGAAAGCCAAGGGGCAAAGAGACCTAAGGTCTTCCTTTCCTTAAAAGAGCTTGTGCCAAGGCTTTGGGGACAAGAAATTCTTGAGAGATACTGGAAAAGCATCCCCAAAGGGATAGCTTTAGTGAGAAAAGGCTCAGTCAGTGTTTGCTGGGTTGCATCGGGACTGGCTAGGATCTCCGTAGCTCTGACTCAGTTTTGCCATCTGAGCAAGAGATGAGTTTGATCTTCCTAAGAAGTGAATTCAGTCATACCATAACTCAGTCCAAAATGAAGACTGAGTTATCCAACAAGTGTGCTTAAATAAGGGTGAGTCACGATGTGGGCTGAAGTGTTTCTAGGTGTGTTTTATAAAGGTCTCTTGGAGTTTGTTGAGGTTTCTTCAAATCAAGAAGGTAAGAAGAGATCAGTGATAAATCTTTAATATAAAAATTGTACAAGAATTTTGATACAAATTACAAGAGGTATTTGGACAAAATATGAATAAAATTCCATTTACATCCCCAAACCCTTATGCATTTTATGCAAAAGACATACTGTAGACAGTTATAGTACAGAAAATACAACAAAAGAAATAGCAAATAAAAACTTTTAATTCCCTCAGACTACTAATAAAAACAAACCGAAAAGCAAAACCAAAAACGAAACAAAAACAAAACCCTTGTTCAAGGTACATACAGTATTTACGAAGCTACCGACGTCACAATGATTGGATCAGGGCGATGCAAGCTGTCCCCGTCCCTTGGTGCTGCGCCCTTTTTTAGTGCAAACTTTGGTTCTGTGGCAGGCTGAGCAGAGAGGCCGGTCTGATGCAGAGGAGAAGAGAAACGAGAAAAGCATAAACCCCCAAACTCTGGGAGGAGGGAGAGGACATATCTTGGAGAAAATTCTTTTCCTTAAGATATTTCAATTCCCTTTGGCCAATTTTGCTGTCAAATAGGCAGGTTGAGTCAAATGTTTTTGTTAGCGAGACACACCGGTGGGTTTGGGGTGAATAAGAAAGTTAGGCGTTCTCTCAACCAGGTGAGGGATCTTGCTAGTTCCAAAAGGACTAGTCCCTGATGAGCAGTAGAGAACGGAGAGCTTTCTTTCCTGAAGCCCCGACTAGCCTCCACCTTTGAGGAAAGGCCCAGGGAGGCCTCAGACCAAAATCTTCTCCTGGTTTCTCCACCTTCCCTCACCCCTCAGACCTCCAGATACCCACGTTTAGCAATCCTGCCCTTGTTCATACTGGCACTGGTAGGAAAATGGTAAGACTTTTCTGCAGGGCAGCTGAACCAAAGTTTGCACAGGAAAGTGAGAGCACCATATATTATAAATCTTAGTCATATAAGCTTAATATATAATGCTAGAACATCTCATTCACTTAATCCACGTTATGTAAACCCTGGACAGGGTAGAACACACAAATGTTTCCAAAGCCATCAAAATCCGGGTGAGGGAGGGAGTGTTCTACCTTCTTGCTTCAGAAAAGAATTTTTTTAAGGGGTGGGTGAGATCAGAAGAAAGGGCAGGGGTGGAAAGATAATGGAAAACTCAGGGGAGATTAAGATGGGCAATGAGAGGAATGGATTACTCTGTACAAAGACATGCAAAAATGCTCCAAATTGAGTACTAAATGAAAAAAAAAAAATTCAACCTTGGTTTATGCATCTCAAGTGAACCTACTAACTCAGCACATAGTCTGGGAGTCAAAAGCATCATACCTCATGAATCAACGCTTCTCATGGCTATGGCAGTGATTCACAGGCAGGGCAGGGGGATGCTTTGTCTCCTAGCATGGAAAGGACGGGCAGCCTGTCTCCTGTGGAAACAGTGCCAGGTCAGCTCACCTTGCAGCGGGGGACTACCAAGCGGGCTGGGCTTTTCTCCCCTTCTTGTGGAAAGCATTTCCAGGGCCAGATGAGTGGAGCTCTCGCACACATCCAGGGCCACCCCCTCCCCCCCCGCCCCCCGCCCCGAGTCACCTCTCAATCCTTGCATTCCGTAACAGAAGTGGGCAGAGCCGGTTCATAATGGATCGATTTGCCATCTTACTTGTGCATTATTTCAGCATCACATTTGGCAACAGGAAGCCTTATAAAGTCTCGGTATATCGCTTAGATATTCTCTCTTCAAGAAATATAGTTTTATACTATCTACTTCTCTCCATTCTTGTTAAAATACCTCTTTCTGCTCTTCCTTCCCTTCAAAGAGTCTTTAAAAAAAAAAGGAAGCTAGAAACACATTAAAATAATTAGGAGTGTCCTTCAGCATCCCTGTTATTTAAAGGGTGGGGGGAGCTCATATTAGTTAGCAGAATCTGTGCAATTTTGCCAGCTGAATTTTTAATTAAGATTCTCTTAAGATGTTTGCTAAATGATTGTAATACATACATACTGGGGGAACTTAAAAAAACATCAACTGCTTTTTCTCTGACCCCAAGAATCCTTTACTCAAAGTGCTTTTCTTCCCAGTCCTAAGTGGTTAATGCAATTATTTTAGCACGGGTTTGTCAACACAGACCTGGTAAGTCGTCTGTCCCTAAATCTGCCACTTTTCTCTTTGCGTAAGTTCGTATCAAAGATGACAACCACCTGTATCTTATTGGGTTGACAAATAGATTTGAAATGTGACTGTTCAAAGCGGGGTTGTGGGGCGGGTCATCAGCTTCTAACAGACCTGCTGCTGGAGGGTTAGAAGGAAGCATGGAGTCCCCTAGCTCCCCAAGGAAGATGCACACAGAGATCTTGCACTTCATTTAGCCACCAACTAGCCACCTTTTACCATCCTTTAAGTAGTTTAATATACAAAAATAGCAGCCAATACCTACATGCTGTTCAGGCTCAAGATGTTTGGGAAGATAACACTTTCACGTGATCTTCCTTTGTACCTTTTGTCCCCTAGTCACTTGATTTCGTAAAGCTCATGCGCTTGTACTTACCAAAATTGTCCCAAAGCGGAGAATTTACTTTTACGTATAGGGTGGTCTCTGTTTTAGTGATTCAAGTCAAAGGCCCCGTGCCTTATTATTTTTTTCAGATTGTCAGTCCAATTAAACAAAACAAAGGTGAATTTGTCTTGTTACACTATGGATTTGGAGGTTCTCATGGCAAGACACGTGTTCATTTAGACTAACAGTCGGGCGTCAAAACTAAAAAAGAAAAAAAAAATTTTTTTTTTTTACCATCACGCACAACCAATGTTACAACACGTGCACTTTTTGAAGGGGAGGAAAAACATTTTAATGCTTTCCTTACAGAATATGGGGCGATCTAATACCACTTTTGTCACTGACTTGCAGAAACTGTGCTCTCATTATAGGGCCACACCCAGTACTCCCAAAATGCATGGGCTTGGAATTGCAATACTTAAGTTTCCAAAGACTCAAAGAATGCCATCAAAGTCAGCATCTCTCTACTGACCCTTAAGAAGTAGTCTTGTTACTGTCCACTTAATAGCTGGAGAGGGCACCTTGAGGCAGCTTTGGGCTTACCAGAGATACAGTTTAGTGGGTGTGTGTACGGGCTCATGTGCTGGGAGGAGAAGGGGGGGGTGGAGAGAGAGAGACAGACAGATTGTGAATGTGTGTACATCAGGGAACTCAGTGGGAAAGCCTAGCCCTTGTACTCAATTTCCCCTTCACAAGGGATAAACAGGCAATTACGCATCCTTTTATATTTGATGGCCAAGTGCTGAACTGGAAAGCACACTATTAGTTTGTGTCCCTTCAGGGCCAGGGCAATAAGTAGCCAGGAGACCTGGAGCTGAAGCAGAGAGGGTGTTGTCTGCTGTTAGTGTGACAGTCTTGTCAGCAGCGTTCACATTACTGGAAGGTAATAAAGTGACAAGTAAGTTATTAGAAAGATATGAGGTGAAATTGAACTGAAGCTTCTCGATGCTCAGCCTGGCTATTTCCCTTCCTCTTTTGTAACCCTCCACTATTTGTTACAAACTGAGCCTTGTCTTGATACACTATATAGAAAAGTTTTTTTCTTTGCAGTAAAGGTCAAATGAATTTACAACACTTCAGAGGAGAATAAAGATAGTTTTATGACAACTATAGTACGTTACTTCAAAAAATATATAGCATTACAATGAACAATAATGCTGATCCAATTCAGGGTACTTGTAAAAATGCTTAGGTTTTTTTTTTAACCCCCCTGTGATTAGGCATTTGGATTTTTCAACAAATGCCAAAAAGACACTATTTGATGTCCAGTTATTGCCGAATGACCATAAACATCATTTTTGTGCAAAATGTGGGAAGAATGAGGATGATGGGAGGACACAGGAAAGGATGGGTGTCTGGGCAAGAGTGATGTTAGATTAATTCACTAGTCAGTTTTACAGCTGGATTTACATAATACTAACGGAAAATTAATGTTTACAGTGAGCAACTCTCCAACTATAGGAAATAGGGAAATGCGTTTAGGACAGAGCAGATACGGCCTTAATGCTAACATAAGCAAGGCTACCTACCACACACAGTTCAGCTTGGAGGGAAAATATGAAAACAGAAAAGTTACTTTTATGCTTCGTAGAAAGGTGAATGAGCTCACATTCTGATCAAGAGATTTTTAGCCACATAGCATCACTAGCACGGCTACGGGGGCAAAAAGCCACAGAAATGATGGAGAAAGAACAGATCCGTGCTGGCTACCACGCCCTTCAACTCCACTTGTCACAACTAGAGCTTGGTTTGACCATTGGACTTTTCTAGGACCTAGCTGACCCAATGGATCTTTTTGTTCCCTAAGGGACTCTAGCATCACTTTCCACTCCAAAAAAAAAAAGAAAGAAAAAAAGAACAGCCCCTCCACAGCTGCCCTAGTTGGCTCCCGTGATCCGAAAGGGACTTGAGCTCTTCCAGGCAGCAGCCTTCCTTTCTTCCTCCCTCCCTCCTCAGACTGGGGTTCAGTGATGCACCTGGTCATGGGGCGCTCTGGGGGGGGGCACTGCATCGATGTGCTCTCACTGGCTGCTAGGCTGAGCTGCACCAGACTTTTCTCGTGACCGTTTCAGTGCCTTCACTATTTTCTTTTCTGGTTACCTTCAAGCCAGGGCAGGTACGAATCCTCTACTTAATATCCCTCACTCTGCTTTAAAGAACTGTGATTCCCTCCAGTCTCTTTGGCACCTGCCTTTTATTGCCCTCCGTACTCCTTTAGACCCCTCCCATTAGACAAAGAATGAGAGGGAAAAGCAAAATCCTCTAAATATTCCAAGTTTGGGGGAATATAAGTGATTTTTAAAAACCCTGAAATTTGTCCTAATTTTGAAAAGTTCAAGAAAAGGAGTGTGTCCACAGGATCAAAGGTTTCTTCTGGATGATCTGTTTCTGATGACAGCAGATGGAGCGTGTCTTACGAGGGCTGAACTTTACTCACTCTGTTAGTCAATCTAACCCAACGCTAAAGACCAAGTGCAAGTTAGGACTGCTCAGGTCAACTGTTGGCAGTTAGCAGCATGTCCGTCTCAATCTGATTACTGGCCTCTTTCTGTTTTAATTGCCAAGGGCCCCCTTTCTCATTTGCTTGGCACACGTCAGGGGTGTGTACAGAGGAAGGGGAACAAAAGGTCACTTTTTATTTGGTGGGAACCCAGCGCATGGTTTCCCCTGAGTAAAATGAGGAGAATGCCTCTGGAAGAGCCAGCCCATTCTTGATATATTCAAAGCTTGCTTTTTTTTTTTTAAGAGCAATGTATATACTAACAGGCTATTGACCACTTAAGTGCCTTTCTCCTCTTACTGGAAGGGCCTGGAAATTCACGACCAAAGAAATTACACTACGAGGACAGTGGCGCCATTGTGCTAAAAACAATTTCAAAAGATGTTTGTCACCTTGAGAAGGAAAACATTAACACCCTGAAACCTTTAAAAGGCATCAGGCTGAACTGGGCGGCCGGACTAAGATCTGAAATGCATTGACTTATTTCAGTACAATTAATAGCAGAACAAAGAATGTCCCGCTTTTTATCACATTTTTAAAACCAAATTATCTATTCTTGCTCTGTGTCGTCCCCCTCCATAACACAGAGATACTCCCTAAAGCAGACTAAGCCTTTCTGATATTTACAAACACACAGTTTAAAATGATCAAAACAGTACATTTCAACACCACCTAGCAAACATGCATGTCAATAATACTGCCCAATTTTGTACCTGTGACAAAATGCTGGTTAAAATCAATCAAATGGGAAAAGGCTGCTTGGATAAAAAAGCTGCATCCCTATTCCTTTTTCAGCTGGCATAGAATGGATGCAGCTGAACAGAACCTGTTTCACAATAGGAAACTCCTATGAAAAAAGAAATGAGTATGAGTGGGCAAAGATGAAGGGCTCAGTGGTTAAAATGCTGATCTCTTTATCCTTCCCGTTTACAAATAAGCCTTGAGATCACCCTCTTAACTAGATTTAGAGTTAAGTCCAAACAATGCACTCAGGCACACACCCAAGAACAAGCAACACTGGGGGACTAAAAGAAATGTACATTTCATGATTCTCCATCCTATGGACCACTTCCGTCCACTCCCCCTGTCCCTTTTAAGCAAATAGGCTTTAAATTGGAAAATGTTATACACCCACTTAGAAGGCCACCATAACATGTGGGCACCTGAGGCACAATAGTAGCAAAGGGGAGAGACTCCAAAAGGGCAAGTTGTCCAGGACTCCCTGCCATTTCTCCAACAAAAGGCAGGTGAACACATTCATGCTCTGAGCAAGGGAAATTCTACCTTGAGAATCTTGTCACTTCTGGGCTTGTCCTAACTGGCTATCCACACTAGCCCGGTTTGCGGCAAGTAACAAACATTTGTTCTAAGCCTGGTTCGTTTGCTGTGACCTGCTGACAGCTATGTAATTCACTCATTAGGGCTCTTTGACCTTTTAGTTGACATTAAATTAAACAGAGTAAACACTGATTTTTGTACAAGATGAGTTCTAATATTTCAACCTAGAGTGTAACTGTTAAAAATGGCTGAAATTTTGTTATTTTCATAAAACGAAGTGTCATTTAGTCTACGCACACTCCCAAAGCTAGTGTTTCCATAATCTTTTGTTGGGATACCAAAAATATTTTTTTTTCCACTCTTCTGGAATCGAATCATTTGGATAATAGGGCAACAGCAGCAACACAGAGAACGCTAAGAGAACCAAAATGTTTGCAAACAAACTTTCATTATTCTAGTTCAGTCTTTCACAAACATACTGTACAGAGTCTTATATGGTATAAAACAAACAAAGGAAAACATCTCTGTCTATTCAGTTTAACACAACACCAAAATAAAGCAATTAAGACTTTGGGGAATTCAAAGGTACAAGAAAACAAAAATGGTTAGCACTAATTCCTCAGCTTTTTTCACCGTAAACATTTGTCATTTAACAGACATAGTGTCTGATATAATTTCTTTTGTACTGCAAATACTTTTGGTCTCTCCTCACTGTAGAACAAATGAAGAATTAAATGAACCCCATAGCATGCTCTGAAGGAGATGAAAAGATAAAGCCCCTAGACACATCTAGCTTATCTTTAAGAATCTATCATTTGTGAAATTTTCACAAAGAAAAATACTGAATCCTCAACTAATGATGCTTATTTTTGGAAACAATAAATACTGTGAGGTACGATAAATCCTACAGGAATAATAAAAAGAGAAACATATTAACAGTTTCCTTTGGCAAATTTAACGGAAGTGAATGCTGATGTGAACCTAGAAAAAAATCACAAAACATGAAAAATGGAAATAACATTAAAAGTTAAGACAAAGGGGGTATTTCTAACTTTTAGACTGCTGAGAGAAATGTTTGAGGCCCTTAAATGCAGAAAAGAAATACATTCTCTTTAAATTACCGTGTACTGTTTGACAAAATATTCCTTGTTTATCTCTTTTTTTTCCCCCCCTCCACTTAAAAAAAAAAAAAAAAAGACAACAAAACAGTCTGCAGCTCACACCCTAATGGTTTTGGCTGCAGACTGACCTTGAGTAAATATCATCATTTAGTCAGTATGTTGTGGTAGCTGAGGCTGCTGATGTGGTAAACCAGCTCAGGCAACATGTGTAAACATCGCAAACAAAACAAAACACAACAAAAGAGGTTTGCAGAATCCTCTCCCCTCCTCTTTCTCACTCTCGATTGCTTGGTTTCAGGCTTGCTTTCATTTCTCTCTGACAAATCGTGTGGGGAAACACAAAACACTAAACAGTGAGAGATCCTATTTTAAACCCCCTTCTTCTGGCTTTTCAGAAAGGAGTGTTGCTTAGTTCAAGTTCAGCACATGTTTGCAAAGCTTCCAAGTACTGCTGCTGCCGCTCTTAAAGGTCTTTGATTTTGTCTCGCAAACCAGCCCGAGTCGGAGTACTACTGCAGAACGTGCAGTGAATTACATAGCCACACAACAGACCAACCCAGTTCAGACTTTGTCTTTTTAAAGGATTAAGGGTTAGGTCCTTGCGAATGAGTGCTCAACTCTTACTGGATTCAGCTTTGTTCCATAGTGAGTAATTTGGGCTTTTGTATCCTGAAATATTATCCAGCCTCTAAAGAATAAATGCCTTAGCTGTTTCACACCACATAATTTTGTTTTCCTTTTATGTAACTTAACATATAAGCAAGAAGGTTGCAGTGTTGATTGTAATAACATTCGGCACTTGAATCACCAAGTGTTTTTTTCTAAAGCGGTTTTCTGGTGGCCGACAAATTGGCCTGTGGTTATGTTGAGTGACTAATTGTATTTTCTTTTCTGGAAACTTGTGCAAAGTTGGCAGTTTTGTGTTAACACTAATACTTTTGTTTGGCATTTGTGCCCTATACTGACCAGACCATTTTTATACAAGTGAATTTTTTTAAAAAGACACTTACTCGAAGTATGGCAATAGTTTAAGGATAAAAAAGAAGCATGGATATTACACATCCCCTTGTAGTGTATGAAAAAAAGTGCATGACTGGGTTTATGTACTAGTACAGGACATTTTAAAAAATCAGATCTGTGCTGTAAGGCATGCCAGCACCTCTTTATCACTATATCTAGCAGGTAGTAAAAACAAGACCATGTTTTTTTTTTTCCTTAAAAAATGTGCATTAATGCTAACATAAATGAATAGAGCTAGCCAGCAAACTATTTTTTTTTCCTGTATATCTAACAGCTGATGTAACTGTAAAAAATTAATCAAAAGAGTTAATAAACAACCATCAATACAACTGTTTTACATCATTGGCCTCTCAAGGCTAAATATTTACAGGTGAATCTGCCATGCTTTAATTGAAGATTCTCTCAAAACCTCAAAGTTCACAAAAGACAACTATAAGGAGTTCCTTTTTTGTTTCTTTTTGTTCCTCCCTTTTATTTTTTTTTGCAGGCAACAGTCATGGGTACAACAAATTGTCTCTTTGGAGAGGACCAGGAATTATTATTCTGTCAAAATTTGGGCTAGTTGCACGCTTTTATGTGTGGATGTGTGTATACGTGTTTAAAGGGTACTTTGTTTTCACCCCCAAGTGAAAGATCCGACCTATAAAGGAAAAAGAGAAAAAAACTTCAAAAGCACCTAGTGTTTATCTTTTTGTATCTAAAGAAAAGGAAACGTGTGTGTGTGTGTGTGTGTATGTGGACACAGAGGCATACGTGTGTATACGCACACACATATACACACACACCATCCCAAGTACACAAGCACACACTGACTATGGCAGTTCAAATACGTAGGCCATCTGGTGAGAGCTGGCATTTGTAGTGTCCTTTCTGAGACTAATCTACCGAAGTGAAGGGAATGTTTTTGTGGAGATTAGGGTTCTGACTGTGCCGATTCCGGCTTCGCACAGAGGAGAACATCATATTGCAACCGGGGACTTTGCACTTGTGCATTTCTCGCAAATGCACGGTTTTGTAGTGCACTCGCAGGGTCCCCTTGTTGCTGTACATCTTGTGGCAGATGTTGCACATGATCCCACCATTGCTCCCGGACAAGCTGCTGAACATCAGAGATCCTGAAACGTCAGCCCCGAGGCTGCCAGCGAGGGTGGGGACCTCGGCCTTGTGCGCCGACTCCCCACTGTCACTCGCCCCGTCGATGTCATCCAGGAGGATCCCCTCGTCGCTGCCTGCGTCGGATTCTCTGGAGGAATGGATGCTGCTGCTGGACTGGAGGCTGGAGGTGGTGCTCAGGTCCAGGACCATGTAGTCCTCCGCCATGCCCCTCCCGTACCCGTTCAGGTGGGAGTCTTCTGTCCCCGCGGGAGAGGAGGCGTCTTCCCTGACGTCGAGCCCCAAGGGGTGCTGGGCACCATAGATCTTCATCAAAAATTCATCCCGGAGGTCCTTGCTAAGGGAGGGCTGCGATGAGTCCAGGCCCATGTCATCGAGTTCTTTGGTCAACAGTTTACGATGGAGATTGATGTTGGCACTGTGTCTAGGAAAACAAGAGGGAAGGGGGGGTAGGTGTACAGGGAGTGGGGAGGGTGAGAAAAAGGAGAGCATTTTAAAATTGATTCAGCTTCCACTAGGTACCACATAAGCACATTCATGGCTAATGACACCCCTGTAAAAGCAAACATTTCCCCACATCCTCAGAATTTGGGAATAAGTGGTGGTGGGGAGTGCAATAAGGGGAGCTTTTCATTAACATAATTTTTATAAGAGAGTAAAATTCCTCAGTGGTGGGATGAATGCAAACCCACGCACCTTTTCCTGAATGATTGTTCTGTTCGTTTTACACTGTAGCAGCATCAGCCGCAGAGAATCTCACAGCAGAGATTTGAAAACATACATTAACTATAGGATAAAGGGGTGGAAACGTTCTGCTTGTCTACACTGAACAATTTGAATTTACCTAAAAACAAAAAGAAAGCCTTTTTTTCCTACAGCAAACACTTTTAGAGGCATAAAAAGGATCCTTTTTTTAAAAAAGTAAACGGTCTAGATAATTTAGGGTTCACTTGACAAAATAAGGACTCGTTCCCCCTCACCTTCCTACACTGCAAGTTTTAGGTAGGAAAAACAATAAGCTTAAAAGGTTAGCAATTTGAAACAGGGTTACAGACTGTCTTTAAACATAAATCCCTTTTTGCAGAATGGGATCTCAGCTAAATCTAATAGTAAAATACATTTATTTTCAGAAGCTGCTACATTGTAGAGTTGAAAATGTTTTCAAGTAATTTAAGTTTTAAAATTTAATTCTTAAAAAAAAAAAACCCTGAAAAACAGAAGTTGACTTTTTAAATAAAACCCACCCACCCTTTAAAAAAAATCACACTCAACAACAGAAAAAAACCCAAAGGGACCAAAAAAGAAAAAAACCCCACACACAATAAATACAAAAAAAAAAAAAAAAAATCAAGCACAATAATAACACACGGTCCCTCTATTTTAACAACTGGAGTCCATACTTCTTAGACAAGCAAAACTTTTACTCTACTCACTGGATGCTTTGCTTGCATTAAAAGAAAAAAAAAAAAAAAAAAAAAGGATTTGTCCCAGAGCATCCATAGGGATGTCATGATTTACCAAAGCCTGATAGGTTATTATCTGTCTGAAAACATTGCCTTTGTATTTATATCCCCCATTTATTTTTAAAGTGCCCTTGGGCATATACCTCTCTCCACCTGCAAAGGCTCACGTTTGACACGTACCTAAATTGAAGGCTACCCTTCCAAAAAGTAAACCAGTAAATAAATATACAGATACATAAAAGCTTCTCGATAATGGCAGAAGCTCTACATCTTAGAGGAGTAATTGTGATAACCGAAATTGATAATAGAAATGACCTAGAATGGCCAGCATCAAGTTCAACAGACCAGCTGATTATAATTAAAAAGTATGGAAGACCGAGACGAGTCACTCCATTTGGTGACAAGCATGGCTAATATCTCTTAGAGATGGTTGAGAGGTATGTGCCTCAGAGACAAGAAAGGTGGGAAACACTTCTCCACCTTTCCACACAAGACAATATACAGCACTCCGGGTTTGAAGGGGCAGAGGGGCGGCAGCCCTCTCCACACTGCACTTAGGAAGGCTGAGCTTACCTTGTGATAATAAGATCAGCTTTCTAATCTTTTGCTAAATCGATCACAAAAGAAAGCAAGAATGAGAGACAGAGAAAAAAAGAGAGAAGGAGAGAGAGAGAGAAAACAAATTCACATTCTAGACATCTGGTTTAAAAAAAAAACTTAAACAATAACATAGGGATTTAAAATGTTCTGATCATAAAATCATTTTCTGTCATAAGCGATCATCTCATATGCTGTGTCTTGATGATTTTTCAGATCAGCCGCATCATCCAAAAAGTCATAAATCAAATTAAGATAAACCAAATTCACAGCATCATCATCATCCATAAATGAGTTCTGCACAGATGCATGCAGTGTGCGGATCTGTGAATGATAAACAGAAGTGGTCCCCACGGTCCCTGCTCTGACACAGTCGCTCCCCGTCTCCTTGGTGTCAGATGGCAGATGACTCCAAGTGCGGGTTGCTAAGCAGAGTGTAGGAAATGCCTACTGTGAAGTCTTTCCCCTGACATGTAGGTATGACACCACCAGAGTTATTACAGGAATGTGGAAGCAGAGTGACAGTACATACTGTCAAACAATCTACTGATAAAACAATCTGCCAACCACAGCAGCTCACGAAGTCCTACCCCTCTGTGTATTATTTTAACACCCTCCCTCCCCTCCCCTCCCCTTCTTAATTTCACAAGCACACATTTTGCGATGACTTTAATCTAGAACTCCGTTGCTTCTCACACATCTGCAGTTACCTAGATTCACTGCGGAGAAAACAACAGCCAGACACACAGCAGTCGCATCAAGACACACTGAATAAGGAAGAATAAATTAACATCGACAAAAGGGACACACTGATCCCCCAGACGGACACATCTTTCCGAAGATGACTTGTGAAATTGCACATCTCCACTGCTATGTTACCAGGAAGAGATGTTTCTCTTCATTTCTCACTTAACAGCAATGGAAATCTGTAATCTAATTAGATGACGTACCAGCCCTCAATACCTGTCAACCGAACAATGTGCAGAAATGTGTAGACCAGCTCTGGCACTCTGTTCAACAGTGTCCCTTTTCCGCTGTCAGCAGTACTGTTGGCCTCCGCTAATATAATTACATTGGCTGTTATTCAATTAAGTGCCATCCCTTGCTTAAAAAAAAAAAAAGCTACTTTATCAATTGATTCAGGTGTAATGCAATAATAAAGATGAACTCATGGCAGTGCATTAGCTCTGCTGTTCGTAACTTCAGTACACGGGTCCATTCGTGGTAGTCGATTTCCATTATGCAACCACAGTTCAAGAGAATTGATTATGTTCATTTCTTAATCTGTTTCATTTTTTGTTTGATAATCCTCCTAAATGCCATACGCAAAATACTTGAACTGGGGATGGGAAGAACGTGCTGTGGAAAGCTTACTGGTCCACTCTCATGACGGTGGGCTTGTTCTAACTAACTCCAGTACTACTGGGGTGGAAAGAGGCAAAGCAAGAGAAGGAGGGAGAGGAGACAGATACTTTAGAGAGTCCCGATCCTGTGCCTCAAGAGGTTAGGTTCAGCCTCCACAGAACGGACAGAAGGCGGCACTTGACGTTAACAGAGACCTGGACTCAAGTCAATCCAAACCCTGAAGTGTCAGAGGACACTGCCGAAGGAGGAGAGACAGACACCTGGGGTTAACAGCAACTTACAAGTTTACGTGGATCAGAAAACCAAAGAGGCGAAAGGAAAGGGAAGACGGAAGAGACACAGAGAGAAGTCAGGCCAACGGACTATCGGACGTACAGGGAGGAGGATCCTAAAATGGGAGGAAGACCAGAGAGTGCTGGAAACGGGAGGACCCGCAGCCGAGGAAGCGGTAGGCAGCTGTCTGTAAGGAGGAGAAGGGGGACTCCAGAAAGGAACCAATTCCTAGTTCTCCAGAGATAGAGTTTTTCTAGAAGACAAACCTAGTGTTCTGAATATTTATCTCCAGAAAAGAGGAAAAAATAATCATGAACAAAAACCATGTTAGAACTTACTATGTTTTATAAGAATGTCAACGGTACAAAAGCTGTTTCTATTTGCTTTGATGAGGTAGGTAATACCGACACTCCGAGGAGGCAGCTTTCTCTTACGGAGAAAACAAAAATGACTGGGATGAAGAGAAAAGGTGAGTTGATAAGTAGAAGGGGTAAGGATCTGATCTCCCTGGGGATCTCGTCAAGAGAGTGGGCCAAAATTTAGTCCCAAGATGGTCACTTTCAAGAAGAACGTAAGCTATACCTTATTCAACCTCAAGTCTCTTGCAGCTCAAGTAGAATACTTTGCACTTCGGACATAATTACATTTATTTGTCTTCAATCAATAATATGCAGCCTTACAGAAACTTTCCCCAGAATACATTGTGGAAGAGAAAACAATGATCCCAAGGTTGGAAGCATGTAACTGAATATTTAAGAAAAGACACTGATAATACATCAGAGGAGAATTCTGACCCTATCACACCCCACCGTGGTGTAAGGTAATGCTATATAATTAGGGCATGACACAGTCCTATAACCTAGGCTATGCTTGGAATCACAAATGGTTCCTCTGACCCTCTGTACTCTTCCCTACTCTTTCTGTACTGAGTTTACCAAAAGCCTCTTGAAAACTGAGAGCACCCTCAAAAGCAAAAAAGTTATGAAGCCTATACGATATAGGGGAGGTCATAAAACCAAACTTACTCCATGAAATGCTGAGTGGGAGTACTCTAGCTGGACTAAAGTGGACTACCAGTCTTTTTCGGTTTCTTTAATGAAAACATGTCAATTATATGTCAGTTTAAAAAAAAAGAAAAAAGAAAACTTTACCATGCAACCACAGAAGACACCAAATCCAACACAGTCAAGCAAATGCAAGTGCCCTTTAGAGAAAGTCAGTCCTGTCTTGAGTTTTCTTTTCTCACGTTTCTCTTTCCAAGCTTCTTCAAGTGCCCAGTTCAACTTAATGCAATGTTTAATCATAAAAATTAAACACATTAAATACATTGAAAAGAAAAAGCGTTTTGAGATTTTAACTTTGGTTTTGAGAGGAAGGAACTTTAAAAAAAAAAAAAGTCTCATGAGCAAATTAGAAAATCGGAATGTGGTTGTCCAAAGTGAATAGTAAATCAAGCTATAGGTTACATGAGAAGCTGAATCTAACCTTAATTCTTAATCAGCTCTGAGCCATTCTGAACTTAGCGAATTGAAACAAAATACTTGATAATCACAATGCCTCAGGTGAAATGGAATTGAGGCTCCATGTTGGAGCTTTTGCCTTTATTTTTTCTGCTCACCTCTGCCACTCCACACACACACACACACACACGCATGCACACACGCACGCACACACACACGCACACTTCTCAAATTATATTGTCCAGAATGATCATAGTGATGTATACACAGCAGATACCACTATATATATGGGGTGTGTGTGTGTGTGTGTGTGTGTGTGTGTGTGTGTGTGTGTGTGTG